>NC_064307.1:9125322-9725322 GCF_023373825.1 Bactrocera dorsalis
CATTAGTAATAATATTTGAAAACTTGCCAAAAAAAAGTTCACTTGGTACAAAAACACCGGGTCTAATCCGGTAATGTGAAATGGCTGCCATGGGAATCAATTTACCGATGTTGTATCGAACAATAATTATGCAGGGGCTTAATGCGAATCAAGAGCTAGTATGGAGGGCACAATAGACCCTAAGTCGCAGTGCAATACCACAGTATCAAATATCTATCTATGGATATATGAAAACCACTTTCAAGCCCTCCGCAAAAATTACATATGTATCTCGGCTTAGAATAATGTTGCACAAATTGAATGTGTTTCGATGGCTTTATGCCCTGAATAGACATGCTAAGTTTAGCACAATGTTTCTAACACCGAAGCAGAAACATCCAAGACCCTATGAAGTATATACACTATTATAAATGATAAGAAATGATTAACGAGCTGAGTAAATTTAGTCATGCCCGTTGTTGTTGTTGTTGTACCCGAAGAATTCTGCCGAGTTCACAGCTCTTAGCCGGATATATAACCAGGGTCCGTTTCGGTTACCTGACTCATGAGAACGGAGTTTTCTCTCTATCCGTCTACCCCCGTTCGATAATCTGTTTCCATCTAAACGGCAACTTCATAATATAATACTCCCTTCGTAGAAGTCCTCCTATTTATTTGCGAAAAACTTCTGGTCGATCGCCTGCTTCAAGTGGTCCAGTTGTTCGCAGTAGATGGTAGAATTAAGCGTCTGGCCATATGGGAGCAGCGCATAGTGAATGATTCTCTTCCAATTCCATCAAACACAGAGCAAACCCATCCTGGCCTTCAATCTCGGCTTGGCCACTGTTTGGGACGATTCAGCGGCCTTCGACCACGACCGTTTTCGCTTGATATTGTCGTATGTGATCCATTTTTCGTCACCAGTCACCATCTGCTTCAAAAATGGGTCGAGTTCGTTCCGTTTCAGCATCATATCGTAGACGTTGATTCGGTCCAGAAGGTTTTTTTCTCTAGCGGATTTGCCTTTAACGAAGGTAAATTTTAAATAGCGCGAATTTCGGCGTTAGTGAACTCCGTGTTTACACGTCTATAACTGTTGAACGCAATATCCAAACAAATCATGCATAGCGTCGTTTTGTAGGTTATGTCAAGACCTATCAAAGATGTATAGTATTGCCAGCTACGAACTCTGTAGCGCTTTATGCATAGCCGCGAAATTCAAAAGACAAAAAGGCGGAAGGAAGATATTTGACAACCTAATATATCCTTTTACTCTCAACTATTATGGTTATCGGTTTCCATAATTTTCTATTTCCTGTTTTCAGCGCTCTGTTCCAACCCCATTGCTTTCCTTAAATAATTTTTATCGCTCAGTATGTACATATATAAAGATAATTTATTACCAAAATACGTTTAGATAAATATTTAATACTTGCATTTCTCACTTATTGCAGAGTTCCGGCATTGGCGAGCCCAGCGTCTACCACGCCTTGATCGTAATATTTTTAGAATTCTTCGCCTGGGGTCTTTTAACAATGCCAGTAATATCGGTATGTATGAAATGTAAATGACTTTGTATAGCACAATATCTGCTTTCCTACCCTAATCAACCGTTACTTTCTTGCTTGCTTTCAGACCCTGAATCAAACATTTCCCGATCACACGTTCCTCATGAACGGACTAGTTATGGGCATTAAAGGCATACTGTCCTTTTTGAGTGCACCGCTTGTGGGCGCACTCTCGGACATTTGGGGGCGTAAATTTTTCCTACTCATCACAGTATTCTTTACGTGCGCACCAATACCGCTGATGGCCATCAATTCGTGGTGGTTCTTCGCAATGATCTCGATTAGTGGTGCGCTGGCAGTTACATTTTCCGTGGTGTTCGCTTATGTGGCTGATGTCACTACCGTTGAGGAGCGTTCGCGTGCGTACGGCTTAGTTTCAGCTACATTCGCCGCCAGTCTGGTATGTGTACATGTTCATGTATGTATGTATGTATGTGTATATGTTAATTGTGCTGATGAATACCTTAGAAATGTGTGTGACAAGTGGCAAACTTAATTAAAGCTAAAGCGTCTATTATATACGACTTTGTATACTTTTTTTTAGGTAATTTCACCCGCACTCGGCGCTTTACTAATGGAGACCTACGGCGATACATTAGTGGCTGCGCTGGCCACCGCCATTGCGGTGCTAGATGTTTTCTTCATATTGGTGGCCGTGCCCGAAAGCTTGCCAGAAAAAATACGTCCTTCATCTTGGGGTGCGCCCATTAGCTGGGAGCAGGCTGATCCCTTTTCCGTGAGTAGCAAATGCGTATTAGCCGCAAATAGTATATTCTAGCATTCGTGTATATACAATACATATGTGTGCATATGTGTATGTGGAAAGATGTATATTAAATGACTTTAATTTGGTGTAATTTGTATAATGAATAGGCGCTGCGGAAGGTAGGCTCTGATCAGACCATACTAATGCAATGTGTCGCTGTGCTTTTGTCATATCTGCCTGAGGCGGGGCAATACTCGTGCATATTTGTTTATTTGAAATTGAAAATGGGCTTCAATTCAATGGAAGTGGCCGTTTTCATTGCTGTTGTTGGTACGCTGAGCATATCCGTGCAAGTGACTTTGGGTTATCTAATGCGGTGAGTATGAGAGCATGACTTGCATTCTGCATTTTGCTGCTATAATAAAATTTGAATTTGTCCACTTTGTTTTTGTTGCTTCATCGTTTATGTAAGCAAAGTGCTCTAATACCATATCTTCATGGTTTCTTTGTTGTTACAGGGTATTTGGTGCAAAAAATACTATTATTTTAGGTTTAGTACTAGAAATGTTACAATTATTTTGGTATGGACTTGGCAGTAAGTCTTGGTGAGTTGCTAATGAAATTGTGTGTGTGTTTACTTTAAAATGATTAATTTTTGTTGTATTTGATTACAGGATGATGTGGGCTGCTGGCATTTTGGCCGCACTCGGTTCGATAACTTATCCAGCGATAAGCGCTTTTGTTTCAATTCATTCGCACCCCGACAGACAAGGTGAATACTTTATCTCGGGCATTTTATAATTTGATTTAAATTAAATGGCGGATGTCTCAGGTATTTTTATAATTGAAAGCTTATTAATGTTGCTATTGTAGCGATAATAAAAAACAGAAACAAAAATAACGTCACTTTCGGCTGCACCGAAGCTATAATACCCTTCACAGGTAATATTGCTTGGACTTTATTTTGTTCATTCAGTTTGCATGGTAGCTATATGCGGAATATTGCCTTCACTTCTACGGAAAAGTGGGAAAACGGCGAGAGATAAGCATCTATGAGGGTGGGTTTAAACCAAATAATCCAGGTGGAGGTGGTTATATTATTATCAAAATTAGTTTCCAAAACCGACTTCTAACCGTCTAGGTGCGTCGTCAGACAGCCGCAATACCACTATGATAGTGGTCCGATCTGAAAAATTTGTCCGTAGTTGCCTCGTATAAAATTGTTGAAAATTGGAATTATATCAGATTTTTGCACTAGAGTGTACTCTAATGGAGATTTGCATTACAAATAAGTTCGAGTTTAATTTCCTAACAAAAAAGATTTTCGATAATTAGTACTCAAAACTAGTATAGTATGTCTCTATTTATGCGACTACTGTTATTAAACACAATAGAACTTCTTTAACCCTTCATTTGAATGATCTTTTATTGAAATATACGTTTAATATCTACCTTCTTTACAGGTGCCGTTCAAGGAATGGTAACTGGCATGCGTGGTCTGTGCAATGGCTTGGGACCGGCTTTATTTGGTGTAATTTTCTATTTATTCAATGTGGACTTGAACGATGACATGTTGGGAAAACCTGATGACCCAGTACAAAATGACAGTAATAAATACACAGAATTGATACCAGGTCCACCATTCGCTATTGGCGCACTTATGGTAATACTGGCGATTTTGGTTGCAATCTACATTCCAGACAAACACAATGATATCAATGTGAATCGAACTTCGAGTGAAAAGAAGCGTAAATATTACAAAAAAAAAACAACATTTATACATATTCACATTGCATTTATTGTTGCATTTTCAGGTGCCTCCGTGGATGTGCAGTATGAAATCGAGTGCGGCAACAAGTCGACGAGTCCACTAGCACCCCTAATGCGATCCGACTCAATGGCACAATTGTAGCTTTTAGTAAATTAAAACCAAATATAAAAAAGGACATATTTGTTTTCGTATTTTTCGAAGAATTTGTGAAATGCTAAGCAGAGGAAAGGATAAAAAGAAAAGAAAAGATCTAAAAAAAACCTTAAATAAGTGCTGACTTTTTTTATTTTGTAGATGCTAAATTTTAAGCTAATTACAAAATGAATTCCTATACTGAAGTTATTTATAATTTTTAACTTTAATTTAAAAAGAGCAAATGTATTTTTAATGCATGTATGCATGTTCGTTCTGTATGTATGTATGTGCTGTATATAAAAGAAACAAACAAACAAAAAAATCACAAAAACAATTGTAGAATATTAAAAGAAAGAAGAGCTCTGAGCTTTGTTTATGGTTTTATTTTTAAAACCCAATTTTTGATTAATAAATTTGTAAAATACGCAATTGTCCCAACGTCCCCACATACGATGTTGTGCTATAATTATTTAGTTACATAATTAGCAACAGTATGCATATACGTTCGCATAACTTGCAATTTGTTTTAGTTATTTTTTCACTTTAGGTGGCTACTCCACTAAGTTCAAATGTACAATTTAATAATGAGAGTTGAAATATTTTTGTGAAACCTTAAACTTAGCGTTGTACTGGAATATAATAAAAACAAAGAGAACGAGTGCGATAAGCAGATTGCATATCTTAAAAATTGTTATTGTTGTTAATGTGGGGCTGGTTTCGTATATTTCACAACTAACTGCATATCTTTTATATTCTTTTATAATTTTTTTATGTTACACTATAAGATTAATAATGAAAAAATATACGACTGCAGTAGTCTATAGCTTAGTTTATACCCTGGAGTCCAAGTCTTTAATAACTTATTAACCAGGGTTGCATATAATGCATTAAAAATAATTTAATTAACATTAAAATTATTATTTTTTATTCTGTAATCACGAAAATCGATATTGTAAATAATTTTTAAATTTTATTCCCAAACATTTTAGGTAAAAATTAGATTAAAAAAAAAATTAAATTTAAAATTTTAATTTAGAATTTAACAATGTAATTTTGAGTTTAAATTTTTTTATTAAAATGAATTTAAAAGCAAAAATTTAATTTACATTTTAAAAATGTAATTTTTTTATTTTAATTTTAAAATTTTGCTATTTTAATAAAAAATATTTTAAATTTTAAATTACATCTTTAAATTATAAATTAAATTTTTAATTTTATTATTATTTTTTTTTTTATTTTTGATTACAATGGAAAAATAAAACTTTTTAATTTCTTCTCTTTTTACTTCCGATTGCTATAATCTAATTTTTAATCTAAAATGTTTGGCACCATTATAAAAATTTAAAATTAAATTTATTTTTATTATTATTAAAAATTTAAAATTAAATTTATTTTTATTATTAAAAATTTAATTTTAGAATTTTTATTTTTTTAATTTAAAAATTTTGACAACCCGGTTATAAGTTCTAATTTTCTGTTGTAAAGAAATATTCTATCCAATCTTTAATATTCTGAATTTATTTTGGATTTATGCTTTTAAACATAGTTTACACCCCGATAATTGCACTACTAACCACATAAGAGCTGTATTCGATCTTAGAATCTCAATTAACCTGCCATACTAACCTATTAGACTTTATATTTGTTTATTCTGTAATGTTATGTGAAATTATGCAACCTTGCAAATATATCCCAAAAATATCTTCTTGTAAAACCTAACTACCTGCTAGGAATAGTAGTAGCGGTATTTGAAATCGTTCTCGTGACAGTCGGGTCTATGTAACTGGAACGAACCCGTATTTTGATCCGGCGAGGACTGTCATACCGGCAGCATTTCTTCAAATGACTTTACGAATGTTTTAGGCCTTTACAACAATAGCAACAGGAATGTGAATAATACTATAAAAAATAATAATGAATCATATGTCTATTGTTTATTATTTGGTTTTCAAGGCATAAAAAATATATTGTCTTACTCCACTTTACATCTTTCGAATAAAGTCTCAAGTTGATCTGAGTAATAGCTTTCGAGATACAGCTATTAAAAAGTCTGGAAATTTGCATTTTTTTCATAAAAAGTCTGCCAAAAATATAATTTTCCCTTTTTTGTTTTACCGTCGTCTAATACCTATTTGTGGTCTTAACTAAATCATGTATTTCTTTCTTTTTACTATCGATGTTCTGTTCTGCTGTTAACACTGTCATTTTTTATATGAAAAAAAAATATTTTTTTTTGCTTGACGAAATTCATCCAACCCTTTATGTTATATCCACCAGATTGTTTTTTTTTTAAGAGCCATTTCATTTAATACAATAATTTGTACCTTAAAAAAGGTGATTAATTTCGAAAAATTTTCATTCCCTTGATAATGTAACCGATCCCCAGGATGATCTTCAAAAACGTTGTTCTTTCATGAGGAAGACTTTTCTGCTAAAAATTTTCAACATATCTAAAAACCAACCTAATCTATTATTACATTAAATGAGTCCAGGTAATAAACGAAGGACTAGCCAAAATTTTTTTTTTACTTTTTTCGCGGCGGAGTACTTTTTGTGAAAAAATGTTTACCTCACATTGGCTTTAAAAATCGCAGTTATCAAAAACCTTATTCCTTCGATCAGTACCTGACAAATACTTATTCATATATCATTTCAAATTTCAAGTCGATCGGCCCAGTCGTTTCGGAGTAAGTTTCTTCACAAGTTTTAGGAACCGACTACACTAAGTTAAAAAATTCTTACAAAAAAGCTCATATCTTCAAAGCGATTATCCGGATCAACTTCATACTTTCGTTTTGAGGTGAAATCAACCAACAAACTCTCTTCATCAAGTTTTTAACACCCAGAAGGAATGATAAAAAAATCCCATTAAATATGCAATATATAAAAGTCCACTTAGCCATGCTCATCTGCCTGTTTATACTTAGATTTAAGATAACGATCTGAAATTTTGCACAGCGAGCGATCAAAATCAACACTTGTGCCGAATCTTTTGCATTTGTGAGCATTTTTCTTGTGTTTTTTTTTTTTGTAAAATGTTCGCCACACTTTAAACATTTCTGTGTAGTGTATTTTTAATTATATTACACCAACAGCAACTGCAAAGATGGAAAGGGGAAACAAACAGGAGGACATTACTCGCTCAAAGATGGAAATATCGCCACACAAACTTCAAATAATTTAAAAAAAGTAATTATGCGCCGGTGTTCATTATCACGCCGCTTTTTTTGTGTGCCAGTTACTTGTTGCTTTTTGTTTTACAAAAATATTCACAGCTCTTTTTGGAGCATTCCGTTCGTTGGAATAAACTTTGTAAATAACAATACTGATTTTTGTTGTTATTTTTATTTGGGAATAAAGACGTTAAGTCAATAAACATATTTTTTATATAAATAGTTTATCGATGAATAGTTGTATTTAAAATGTCAGTTAGTAACTTTAGGTACACTCCGATTCCCGAAGAAAAACGAATATCTCACGATTTCAAGAACGTCAATGTAATACCGATATGGGCAGGATATGCCGTTCATGATTTCGGCACAAAAGCGTTGGCGTATGGTATGTAAATCTAACCGTTAAGAGTTTGATACATATGCACATCCGCAATTACTTCAAATAGAGGATCGTGAAAATTGGGGCGCGATATTGAAAACTTTCGGAATTGCCATGGCCATGTTAATCATAATTATTGCGGTACTGCTGATTGGGTAAGTTGCATGCTTGTGTTTGTATGTACACGATTAATATGTGCGCAAGCCGAGTAAAATCGAGCGCTTAAATTGCAGGCTGATCTATTTATGTTTGCGCTGCAAAGGTTATCTAAATCCCATCAGAGACTATGCTGAGAGAAGTAATCAAAGATGTGTGCGCTGCATTTTAACGCTGTTGATGCTCTTTTTACTCGCAGGACTTCTGTAAATTTGTATATGTATAAATTTATCACAATTTTATTATCGAATTTTCTCTGCATATTCAAGCTATTTTGTGGTCATGGCTATAAAAAACACGGTTTCCAAAAGGCGCATGCAAGAGGATAAAAATTCAAAAGCAAGAGATGATTTCTCTTCCGCGACCTCTCGGCAATTAGATCACGTTTTCGGTTTGAATTATGAGGAGTTCCAAGCGCAAGCGCGTGATTCGGCTAATGGTTCGTAAAACAATTATTATACCCTGAACAATATATTGGGTTGTCAAAGTCTTGAGGTATTTTTATTGAATTTTTTTTATTTTTATTTTTATTGAAATGAATTTTTGATGAGTCATACCCAGTCTTGACCGATGCTACGGCTGCTACTATGCCGGTCTCATTCGACCAATTCAGCGATTTTATCGCAGTTTTCGACGACAGGCCTTCCGGAGCGTGGCGCATCTTCGATCACCTCTACACCAGAACGAAAACGTTTAAACCATCGTTGTGCGGCGGAAATGGAAACTGTATCGGGTCCATAAACTGCGCAAATTTTATTGGCGGCTTGAAATGCATTTTTGCCTTTGTCGTAGTAGTACTGTAAAATATGCCGTATTTTCTCTTTATTTTGCTCTATGTTTGCGACGCTATAACTCACAAACGACTTAAAAGAAACGACGGTCAATCAAACACGTGTTAGCGCGTGAAATAAGCTTTCCAAAAAGGTATAGCATGACCCGATGCGACGAATAAAACTAGAACTAACTTACGCGCTTTCAGCGCCAACTAGCAAATAAGACTTTTTTGACAAACCAATATACGGTTTGCCATGAAATTTTTAATACTCAGAAAGAAAGAGGGTCGGAGACTATACATATAAATGATCAGCATGACGAACTGAATTGATTTAGTCATGTCCGTCTGTCTGTTTGTATATACATACGTGTTTTTGAGATATCGACATGAAACTTTGCACACGTGTTTTTCCTTTCAGGAAGCTTGCGATAATTGTATCGGAACCTCCGATATCGGATCGCATATAGCTTTTATACAAGCGGACCCATTAAAATCAAGTTCTCGTATGTAAAGCCTAATATTTGACAAGGTATTTTTCCGAAAATCGCAATCAAGCTATTGTAAGGAACCTTTTGTATTTGTTAAGGGTGCAACCGAAGTTGACTTGTTTTGTTTTTTCTTTCGTTAAACTAGACTTAATCCGCAATTGGATTGGAGGAACGGGCGGAGTAAGCGATGAATCGAGAACTCTCTGCCCGCCTGCTGAGAATATAACCGATGTAAATATGTGCGTGGCAAAGGTCAACAATGAATTTGAGCTATTGTGTTTAGGAGTCTTGGAATGGGGCGACTGTACGTATGTATACATTTAAATATAAGTTGTAACTGTACGGTAATTACGGGTGAGGTCTATTAAATTGAAAACGGCGTTAGATTACCAAATCGTAAATACGATTCACGGCATTTTATTGGCTGAGTCACATAGAACTTTTGCTTCAGATAGTTGCTTTGACATTCAAGTTCGATGTATGCTTTTGTGTTAGTTCGTCCACTTCGACGGGAAGCAAAATGTAGAATTGTCAATTGGACCTTAAGAAACTCATAGAAATTTTAACGGAAGTTTTTGCTAGCGTTATTAGGTATTTAAATGGTCACTTAACCGATAGATAGCTTGCAGACGTGGAAGGTAATACCTGCAAGATTCGCCACAGAATCAATTTACCGGCTTCTTTTCAAAAATAAATACTAAGTTCATGGGAGTCTAAACATTTGGCATTCTACTGTTTGAAGAGCTACAAATAAGTCGAAGCTGTGAACTGAATGCGTCATCATATAGTATGTATGCTTATACGACAGGCCTATAATGAATTTTCACCTATGTACTTCGAAAATTTGTTTTGAAAAACTCTCGCTTGATCGGCATTAGCTAACAGTGGTTTCTTCAGTGTTTTAATAATATTAAATTAATATAATATTTTTGTATATATTCATTATATAGATATGCATTTTTTCTATCGAAATATGACGATATTAATGGCTGAAACGGATGATGGTCGCAAAGTATTAAAAGAATTAGATTTTCAGAACTTTCTTTCAAAAACGATTCAAGTGGAAAAGGTATGCAACTTTTAATGAAAAACAACACATTAAATATTCATCCAAATATTGGTTGTAAAAAAAGTCTTGCGGTATTTTCGCTAGTTGGTAGTTTATTCGTCGAATCGGGTCATGCTATACCTTTTTGGAAAGCTCATTTCACGCGCTAACATGTGTTTGATTGATTGTCGTTTCTTTTAAGTCGTTCGTGAGTTATAGCGTCGCAAACATGGAGCAAAATAAAGAGAAAATACGGCATATTTTACAGTACTACTACGATAAAGGCAAAAATGCATCTCAAGCCGCCAATAAAATTTGTGCAGTTTATGGACCCGATACAGTTTCCATTTCCACCGCACAACGATGGTTTCAACGTTTTCGTTCTGGTAACCATTTATCTGAAAGTCAAATAGTGGATGTTTGAAATTTTCTTAAAACAACTTAAAGGGCATCCTACTGCAAAAAGAGAAGGTAGTAGCGTTTTTTGCTGTTCACTTACATTGCGCGTCCATAAGATAGGTCGTATCAGCTGACACGGGCCACGGGCCACGGGTCTACGTTTTTGGCTGTTTGCGCTATTAGCGTCCATCATAGCGAGATAAGTATGATGGCCATTCCGGATTGTAACGCCGGACGCAGTAAAAATTTCCGTGCCGATATAAAAGACACTCTGTAGAGTTAAGTGTTTTTCCTTGTTAATTGCAACATCCAGTATAGCAGATGCGCTGCGAATTTGGTGACTTTAATTATTATTCCTTTTCCTTTATTATAACGCTGAGCGTAGCGATGCTCAGAGCTAATTTGGTGACTTTTGGATGACCTACATAAATCTAAGTGATACGTTTATATTTTATTGTGAATAAAGCCATACGTAATATAAAAGTGAACTTTAATTCCGTAAAAACTGAATTTCTACATATGTACAGATATATTTATTCTTATTTAAGCTCTTGGATTTCTATCGCATCTTCAGCATTGTGGACAAATTTTTTTACTCCTTTTCAAAGCTTTACAACACGACCATAAATTGGCCAGAGAATTTACAAAGTAGTACTAAAAATGCATTATCTCCGTATTTGCTAGAAATAACAAAGGATTTGGGCGATAAAGGTAAACATGTTCCAATTTTGTGTGATTTATGGATATTTTCTGGCTTTCAACTATTCATTTTCAATTTCTACGGGGGTGTAAGGTGGTCAATTTCAATCGCTTTCAACGACACTTGCCAGCAGATCGCGTGGAGATGACACCGACGATGCAGATAATGAAAGGGGCGGTACGGAAGAAGAGGATGATAAGGCAAAAGAGCCGCTGGTGATTTTTATACTGGACATAATATGCTATGCACTTCTGCTATTGGTGAGTGCATAAAATTCAAAAGGTGCGATGATGGTCTAAACCATCTGTGTCTGAATTCACCGATTTTGATAGAGTTGGTTTTGTGTGACCTGCCATCTAATTCTAGGCTTTTAATTTTTATTGTCGACTGTCACTATTACAATTTAGACAATTAAACCTATTTCGGCATCAGCTTTAGAATCAAAGCTTGACACCGGTTTTAGTTCTAGAGTTTAAGATCCACTCTACTCGGAGTGAACACTTTACGTTTCTCCGAAACTATGTTACTGTCGTTCAAAATTGTTGAACATACCTTAACGCACAGACCTTATCCTTGATTATCCTTACTTACAGCATGAAATCCGTTTTTGAAAATAGTTTTTACTCTCTCTTTCTGTTCCCAGATAACTGTTGTATTATTAATAGCGTTGCTGCTAAGATGTTGTGGTAAACGTTACAGAAGTGAAGCCAGATGCTGCAATCAAGAAAATGGTTCCTGCCTTTTCCAATTGTAAGTACCGGCTATGAGCTTTGTAACTCTTATTGATATGTTTCTCCATCTTTCCATTTATAGCGCAGCTTTTTTGATGTTCCTATTTCTGCTACTCGTGTTGTATCCATTTCTGTGGCATTTTGTCCATGGTGCTGGCCGTTATAACAGTGTTTGTACAAGAAATGACGCACATAAACACGAGCGCGCCTTGGCAAATACTGAAGACACTTGCTTAGATGAAAGAACATTTAAAACGATCCTCAATGATCATGTCGATAGACAAATAAAGGTAAATATTTCAAATAAGAGTACTGCTGAAGATGTGAAACCAAGTGCAGCGGAATTACATAAGTACACAATAAGTTTCAAGCAAAGCGCGAGAATGTCAAAAACCCTCGATCTCAAAAACATGTGTGAAGATATTAAGAATAGAACTGACCCCAAACACTTGACTGAGGTTTACACACAAATGCTAAGGTACGTCGATGGCGATATGCCCGATAATCAAGTGAAGATGTTGTCACAGTGCAATTTGGGAAGCTTAAAGAAGCTCAGAATAGACGAATACAAACAGAGTGGAATTTATAAAAGTGCCGAGCGTTTAGCCAGCTATTGCAACAGGGTCGTGGAGTTCTATACAGAAAATTATGCCAAAATTACCGGTGAATGTCTAAATGGAATGATGAATGTGAAAAACAATTTATCCAAACAAAGTAAAAATGACTTGAGTGAAATAATGGCGGGCTTGGACAACATGTACGCCAAAGAACTTGACGGTTATTTAGACATGGCCACTGATAGGGTGGTTAATAAAGTTACTTTGTGTCGAAAAGTTACGTCTATGTCAGCTGATCGTACAAAAATGGATTGTGATGCATACACAGATTTACAGGTACAGTGTTTAGGCGTATTTCTGAGTGAGTTATTTTTCACTATTTGCAGAATGTTTCATGGAGTGCTTTTTTGATGTTGATATGGCTGATATTGCCGCTAATTCCCATAGCACTTTACTTAGCCAGATTATTTGGTACGTCCAGGGGCAGTTGCTGTTCGTGCGAGCAAAGCGGATCAGGAGCTGCAGCCCGACGCAATGATAGATGGAATACTGATTCGGTAATGGATGCAATGCAGCGTCACTTATATAAATCTCTTTGGGAAGATTCAGTAAGATCGGGCCCTTCGAATGGTCGATGCGACTGCGAAGCAGCGCGGGCAGCTTACAAGCAGGGGCCTTTTTTGTGACTATGGTATTTGCGAATAAAATTAAAAATTTAATTTTAGAATTTTTCTTTTTTTAATTTAAAAATTTTGACAACCCGGTTATAAGTTCTAATTTTCTTTTGTAAAGGAATGTTCTATCCAATCTTTAATATTCTGAATTTATATTGGATTTATGCTTTTAAACATAGTTTACAACCCGATAAGTGCACTACTAACCACATGAGAGTTGTATTCGATCTTAGAATCTCAATTAACCTGCTATACTAACCTATTAGACACTATATTTGTGTTGTTGTTTATTCTGTAATGTTATGTGAAATTATCCAACTTTGCAAATATTTCCCAAAAATATCTTCTTGCAAAACCTAACTACTTACCTGCTAGGAATAGTAGTAGCGGTATTTGAATTCGTTCCCGTGACAGTCGGCTCTACGTAACTGGAACGGATTCGTATTTTGATCCGGCGAAGGACTGTCATACCGGCAGCATTCCTCCAAATTACTTGACGAATGTTTTAGGCCTTTACAACAATAGCAACAGATATGTGAATAATACTATAAAAAAATAATTATGAATCATAGGTCTATTGTGTAGGACAAACTCGAATTTATTATTTGGGTTTCAAGGCTTAAAAAATATATTGACTTACTTCATTTTATAACATCTTTCGAATAAGGACTCAAGTTGATCTGAGTAATAGCTTTCGTTTTACCGTCGTCTAATACCTATTTATGGTCTTAACTAAAGCACATATTTCTTTCTTTTTACTATCGATGATCTGTTCTACTGTCAACACTGTCATTTTTCATATGAAAATAAAAAATATTTTTTTTTGCTTGACGAAATCCATCCAACCTTTTATGTTATATCCACCAGAATTTTTTTTAAGAAGCATTTTATTGAATACATATATAAATATGAATAATGTAGATTTACAGAATATGGTACCTCAAAAAACGGCGATTCATTTCGAAAAATATTCATTCCCTTGATACTGTAACCGATCCTCAGGATGATCTTCAAAAAAGTTGTTCCTTCGTGAGAAAGGCTTTTCTGGTAAAAATTTTCAACATATATAAAAGCCAACCTAATTGATTATTACATTAAATGAGTCCAGGTTATAAACGAAGGACTAGTCAAAATTTTTACTTTTTACGCGGCGGAGTACTTTTTGTGCAAAAATGTTTACCTTACATTGGCTTTAAAAATCGCAGTTATTATCAAAAACCTTATTCCTTCGATCAGTACCTGACAAATACTTATTCATATATCATTCCAAATTTCAAGTCGATCGGCCCAGTCGATTCGGAGTAAGTTTCTTCACAAGTTTTAGGAGCCGACTACACTAAGTTAAAAAATTCTTACAAAAAAGCTCATATCTTCAAAGCTATTATCCGGATCAACTTCATACTTTAAATATTCCTGTGGTGCATGTTCAATTCTATTACACCAACAACAACTGCATAGACGGAAAGGGGAAACAAACAGGAGGACATTACTCGCTCAAAGATGGAAATATCGCCACACAAACTTCAAATAATTTAAAAAAAGTAATTATGCGCTTGTGTTCATTATCACGCCTCTTTGTTTGTGTGCCAGTTACTTGTTGCTTTTTGTTTTACAAAAATATTCACAGCTCTTTTTGGAATATTCCGTTCGTTGGAATAAACTTTGTAAATAACAATACTGATTTTTGTTGTTATTTTATTTTTATTTTGAAATAAAGACGTTAAATCAATCAAACATATTTTTTATATAAATAGTTTATCGATGAATAGTTGTATTTAAAATGCCAGTTAGTAACTTTAGGTACACTCCAATTCCCGAAGAAAGGCGAGTACATCACGAGATCAAGAACGTAAACGAAACTGTTCATATACCGAAATGGGCAGGACATGCCGTTCATGATTTCGGCACAAAGGCGTTGGCGTATGGTATGTAAATCTAACCGTTAAGAGTTTGATATATATGCACATCCGCAATTACTTCAAATAGAGGATCGTGAAAATTGGGGCGCGATATTGAAAACTTTCGGAATTGCCATGGCCATGTTAATCATAATTATTGCGGTACTGCTGATTGGGTAAGTTGCATGTTTGTGTTTGTATGTACACGATTATTATGTGCGCAAGCCGAGTAAAATCGAACGCTTAAATTGCAGGCTGATCTATTTGTGTTTGCGCTGCAAAGGTTATCTAAATCCCATCAGAGACTATGCTGAGAGAAGTAATCAAAGATGTGTGCGCTGCATTTTAACGCTGTTGATGCTCTTTTTACTCGCAGGACTTCTGTAAATTTGAATATGTATAAATTTATCACAATTTTATTATCGAATTCTCTCTTCATATTCAAGCTATTTTGTGATCATGGCTATAAAAAACACGGTTTCCAAAAGGCGCATGCAAGAGGATAAAAATTCAAAAGCAAGAGATGATTTCCCTTTCTCCGCGACCTCTCGGAAATTAGATCACGTTTTCGGTTTGAATTATGAGGAGTTCCAAGCGCAAGCGCGTGATTCAGCTAATGGTTCGTAAAACAATTATTATACCCTGAACAATATATACGATTTGCCACGAAGTTTGTAATACCCAGAAAGAATCGGAGACTATACATATAAATGATCAGCATGACAAGCTGAGTCGATTTACGTCTGTCTGTTTGTATATTGGAGTTTTTGAGATATCGACATGAACATTTGCACACGTGTTTTCCGTTCAAGAACTTTGCGATAAATGTATGGAACCTTCGATATCGGGCCACTATAGCATATAACTTTTGTATAAGCGGGCCAATTAAAATCAAGTCCTTCTATGCAAAGCCTTATACATATAGTATAACGTTGTCAAATATCTCCCTTCCGCTTTTTTGCTCTTTATTCAATGCTTTATAAAAAGTGTTACAGTGATCGGATTTATATAGTCTGTTTCCACATAGACGGCAACTTCATAATACCCCCCAAGTAGAAGCCCCCTCCTTATTTGCGAAGAACTCGGACAGCCACTTTTCATAAGCCTTTTTTGAGTTCAACTTTACACCAGCAAGGGCGTTCGCCATGGACATGGTAATCATTTGGCGCTACATATGTTCGGGCTATATGTCCATTTTTCGTCGCCAGTCACCATCCGTTTCAAAAATGGGTCGAATTCGTTCGGTTTCAGTAGTATACCGCAGGCGCTGATTCGGTCCAGAAGGTTTTTTTTTGCGTCAAATCATGCGATTTTTGCGTCATTCAGCTTTTTTGTGTATCCAGCCTTCTGCAGATGGTTTAAAATGGTTTGGTGACTAACTCCCAGCTTTTGGGCGATCACGAGATGCCTCATGCCGGTCTAACTCGATGTTTTCTATGATTTGATCGGTATTCGTCATCACAGGTCTGCCGTCGACTGGCTTCTCCATGGTGTCGTTTTCACCCGCTCGGAATCGTCAAAACCATTCCTCCACGGTTCGAAGTGATATAGTGCCATGCCCCGGATTTGCCTTTAACGAAGAAAACTTTAAAATGGCGCGAATTTCGGCGTTCGTGAACTCCATGTTTACACGTCTATTACTGTTGAACGCAATATCCAAACTCGTTTTGTAGGTTATGTCAAGACCTATCAAAGATATATAGTATTGCCAAATACGAGCTCTGTAGCGCTTTATACATAGCCGCGAAATTCAAAAGGTAAAAAGACGGAGAGGATATTTGACAACCTAATATTTGATAAGGTATCTTTCTGAAAATCGGAATCAAGTTCTTGTAAGGAAAATTTTGTATTTGTGAAGGGTATTATGCAGTCGAAGTGAACTTTTTCTGTTTCTTCTTTCTTTAGTATAATACGATTTTTTATAACTTAGATTTAATTCGCAATTGGACTGGAACAACTGATGTTGTAAGCGACGAATCGAAAACTCTCTGCCCGCCTGCTGAGAATATAACCGATGTAAATAAGCGCGTGGCAGAGGTCAACAATGAATTTGAGCTATTGTGTTTGGGAGTCTTGGAATGGAGTGACTGTACGTATGTATATGTATCTTTAAATAAAAGTTGTCACAGAAAAGCAAAGCGAGACAAAATATTGACCAATCCTCAACTTTTTGCACTTTACCAAGCAACAGTCGCCATTTTTGTTAGAGAGAATCAGCACAGCAAGTGATGGCCACCGAAACTCCAATACATTGAAAGAATTATCGCGGAAACTAACTCATACACACCGTATAACTCTAAGAGTTTTGAGTGAAATAGGGTTAAAGGAGCACAGGGAGTCTAAACATTTGACACTCTTTACTGTTTGGAGGGCTAAAAATAGTGTTATCAAAACGAGATATCTGTTCAAAATAATAATGAATAATTTGGCCCCAACGCCCAGTAGTAGCTCTAACTTTGATAGCAGTCAAAGATACCACGCTTTTTGTACCAGATAACATAATGCCATTAGTAATATTTTCACACCTCACGTTTTGACCTCCATATAGTGCACGTTTGAGGTTCGAGGCGAACTTGTGAACCGATTGCGTCATCTCATATATCTCATAGATAATCGACATATGTATTAATTAACGCACAATTACGAAAGTTCTATAACGAATATTAACCTATTTCGAAAATTTGTTTTGGAAACTCTCGCTCGATCGGCATTAGCTAACAGTGATTTCTTAAGTATTCATATATTATATAATACTCTTTTTTATATTCATTATATAGATATGCATTTTTTCTATCGAAATATGACGATGTTCATGGCTGAAACCGATGATGGTCGTAAAGTATTAAAAGAATTAGATTTTCCTAACTTTCTCTCAAAAACGATACAAGTGGAAAAGGTAAGCATCTTTTACCGGGCAACAACACATTGTATATTCATCCAAATATGTAAGGTTAATATATCTTATATCTGAAATATGCATATATACCATTTTATTAATATATATTGAACAGATATTTATCCCTATTTAAGCTCTTGGATTTCTATCGCATCTTCAGCATTTTGGACAAATTTTTTTACTCCTTTTCGAAGCTTTACAACACGACCATAAACGGGCCAGAGAATTTAAAAAGTAGGACCCAAACTGCATTATCTCCGTATTTTCTAGAAATAACAAAGAATTTGGACGATAAAGGTGAGTATTTTGAAATTTTGTGTGATTTATGGATATTTTCTGGCTTTCAACTATTCATTTTCAATTTCTACGGGGTGTAAGGTGGTCAATTTCGATCGCTTTCAACGACACTTGCCAGCAGATCGCGTGGAGATGACACCGACGATGCAGATTATGAAAGGGGTGGAAGGGAAGAAGAGGATGATAAGGCAAAAGAGCCGCTAGTGATTTTTATACTGGACATAATATGCTATGCACTTCTGCTGTTGGTGAGTGCATAAAATTCAAAAGGTGCGATGATGGTCTAAGCCATCTGTGTCTGAATTCATCGATTTTGATAGAGTTGGTTTTGTGTGATCTCCCATCAAATTCTAGGCTTTTAATATAAACCATACTAACAGAACACAGAGTTAACTTACTATTTCTTCTATTAGGTTCTAAAATATTGTCGACTGTCACTATTGCAATTTAGACAATTAAACCTATTTCGGCATCAGCTTTAAAGTCAAAGCTTGACACCGGTTTTAGTTCCAGAGTTTAAGATCCACTCTACTCGGAGTGAACACTTTACGTTTCTTCGAAACTATGTTACTGTTGTTCAAAATTGTTGAACATACTTTAACGCGCAGATCTATTGATTATCCTTACTTACAGCATGAAATCCGTTTTTGAAAATAGTTTTTTACTCTCTCTTTCTGTTCCCAGATAACTGTTGTATTATTAATAGCGTTGCTGCTGAGATGTTGTGGTAAACGTTACAGAAGTGAAGCTAGATGCTGTAATCAAGAAAATGGCTCCTGCCTTTTCCAATTGTAAGTACCGGCTATGAGCTTTGTAACTCTTATTGATATGTTTCTCCATCTTTTCATTTATAGCGCAGCTTTTTTGATGTTCCTATTTCTGCTACTCGTGTTGTATCCATTTCTGTGGCATTTTGTCCATGGTGCTGGCCGTTATAACAGCGTTTGTACTACAAGAAATGACGCACATAAACACGAACGCGCCTTGGCAAATACTGAAGACACTTGCTTAGACGAAAGAACATTTAAAACGATCCTCGATGATCATGTCGATAGACAAATAAAGGTAAATATTTCAAATAAGAGTACTGCTGAAGATGTGAAACCAAGTGCAGCGGAATTACATAAGTACACAATAAGTTTCAAGCAAAGCGCGAGAATGTCAAAAACCCTCGATCTCAAAAACATGTGTGAAGATATTAAGAATAGAACTGACCCCAAACACTTGACTGAGGTTTACACACAAATGATAAGGTACGTCGATGGCGATATGCCCGATAATCAAGTGAAGATGTTGTCACAGTGCAATTTGGGAAGCTTAAAGAAGCGCAGAATAGACGAATACAAACAGAGTGGAATTTATAAAAGTTCCGAGCGTTTAGCCAGCTATTGCAACAAGGTCGTGGAGTTCTATACAGAAAATTATGCCAAAATTACCGGTGAATGTCTAAAAGGCATCGAGAATTTGAAAAACAATTTATTCAAACAAAGTAAAAATGACTTGAGTGAAATAATGGCGGGCTTGGACAACATGTACGCCAAAGAACTTGACGGTTATGTAAACATGGCCACAGATAGGGCGATTAATGAAGTTACTTTATGTCGCGAAGTTTCGTCTAGGTCAGCTGATCATACGAAAAAGGACTGTGATGCACATACAGATTTACAGGTACAGTGTTTAGGCGTATTTAACTGTCTTCTTTTAAGTGAGTTATTTTTTACTATTTGCAGAATGTTTCGTGGAGTGCTTTTTTGATGTTGATATGGCTGATATTGCCGTTAATTCCCATAGCACTTTACTTAGCCAGATTATTTGGTACGTCCAGGGGCAGTTGCTGTTCGTGCGAGCAAAGCGGATCAGGAGCTGCAGCCCGACGGAATGATAGATGGAATACTGATTCGGTAATGGATGAGATGCAGCGTCGCTTATATAAATCTCTTTGCGAAGGTTCCGTAAGGTCGGGCCCTTCGAATGGTCGATGCGACTGCAAAGCAGCGCGGGCAGCTTACAAGCAGGGGCCAAGCTGTGGACGAAGGTGCCTTGACGACGGCAGCGCTAACTTTGCTATGCTGCAACAAGCTAACAGTCTTTTACTTAAAGCAAATATCTGCAGTGAATCTACAGAGCCGGAGAAAAGAGTTATACTTAAACCTAAACAGATCAAAGAACCGCAAAGACCAACAACTTCTAAAGGAATGCGCTCCAAAAGAGCACAACAATTAGCAAATGATAATAAATTCGCAACATCCTCTTTTAGGAAATGCGTTTGCGATAGAAATGCTGCCAAAATGACGAAAGGACCTTCCAGTTCAATGACAAGCAGCCGACCAAAAAAAAGAATGAGAAATGTCTGTGAGACCCTGGAAGAAATTGTCGAAGAGTCGACGGATAACGGGATGAATGGATTGGAAGTAAATACTTCTATTCATATATTAACTTTTAATAAAAAAATGACTTAATATACTGCGATTTATATATATGTAAATTTAAGATAAGGGTATTTGTTGTGAAAACCTTTCAGACCGTCACTTTCTTTAAGCAAAAATTGTCAAATATGCGAAGGTTGCAAAAGTTTTTTCCAGAACTTTGCTAAATAGGACCGTGTACCGTAGGTCACGGTTCTATAACTCTTATCCATTGAAAGAATCAGCGCGGAACTAGCACATACACACCGCGTAACTTATAGGGCCTTTGTGTAAGAAAGGGATGAACGAAAACAAGAGTTCCTGTTATAATTGTCAATTGGGCCTCAAGAGCTCATAGAGATTTTAACAAAAATATCTGTTAGCACTATTGGGTAGTTAACCGGTGACTTAACCGATTGGTGGTTTGAAGTGTGTGTTGTTAAGATTTCTTTGCAAACAATTGTTGATGTTTTTATGAGAAAAGAGTCAGCTTCCAAAACCGACTTTACATTTCAAATATATTGTGCATTATAGGTATTGAGTGCATTATAATAATTATTATTTTCTTCAAAATGGTTTAGTATTCAACTACATCGGTTGAGAGAGTAAACGCTGACAGTATAAGAAAAGTTTGTTTGGCAGCACTAATTTTCATTACTGGCACCATTTACCAACACTTTCTGAATTCATTGCTGCTCAAAAGGCGGCTTGCCAGATCAATACGCTAACTTTTTCGGTTTAATTGCACATAATAATTATTGCTTAATTTATACCAACTGAATTAAATTTTTAAAACAACTCATATTTATGGGTGTGCTAGCTTACAGACAAATGTGTTATTTTTATGAAGTAACTACATTTGTGTTTGTATAGCTTCATCGCAAAACACACTCTGGCAGCTCGCTGTGGACAATGAATTTCGAAATAAGAATGGGAATTGGGCAAATTGTGGAAAGTGAATTTTTTCGTTTTCAGTGGAAGTTCTTGCTTCGGTTGGGGAAGACGTTTTTTTTTCCGATTTTCCGATTTTCGGAGAGTAATGTGGGTGTATTCCGCGGCGCGGATGTGAAAGTTTCTTGTGTAAACTACTATTTATTGGAAATAAAAAGAATGGTTTAAGACAAAAGGTGAATCATAAATATTCAAATGAATTATATGTGAATTGAATCTCTGTGATCAAAATATCGTGGAAAATAGTTTAACTTAATTAGAAAAGTGTTTTTCGTTATTGTTTGCATTGTCGTTGCTAACAATACATATGCAAATTGATTTTTCCCCTATTTGGTGTTTTAGTAAACAATCAAAGCAATGAAGTGAATTAATGTTGCACGAAAAACGCACAAGTTTTAAACAAATAATATGTGATTAAATGTAAAAGTAATACGTGTGAGAATGTTGTTTAATCTGCAGAAATGAGATTGTGTGAATATATGTAAAATTAATTGTGTTAAGTTGCCGAACGTACTTGAAATTTTATTGACCCCCAGCTAAGACTAAAACTGTGTATTAAAAGATAATTCAAGAAAAAAAGTAATCTGTAAAACATAAGTAGGCATACACATCCGCTGGGTTTATGATATTTTTAATCGTTTCTTGGTTCTACCTTTTGTTCTTTGTGTTTTTAACGAGACTTCAGTTCATTCATAGCTGTGTGTCTACATGTGGACAGTTTCTAATATTTTGGTTTTTGTAATAAGTATTATGCTAACAAAAATATATAACATGTTTCCTGACTAATTTCTATAAAATTAAAAAAATAAAATGATTTCTATTCTTGATTAGAAAATTATTTACCTAAAAAATCTGCACTTAAGCTCAGTGTTTTTCCAAATGAATTAAAAGATATTGATATTAAACCACAGTCTCGTCCCAATGGCATAGTGTGCTCGTATCTTTGCCACTTTATTCTCACCAAGACTCGCGATAATCCAATTGTGTGAGAGTGGAACAGCTCTATGCCATATCCTCGGAATAAACGGAAATACATATGCACGCACAAGAGTTGTGTGTGTGTACGCAAACAGCGCTTTATCCATAGTTGATATCTCCACTGTCTAGAAATAAAGCTAATGTTTGCAAATGTTTACTACTGTAAACACAATAAAATCAACTTGTTTGTTTCTGATTCGAAGAGTTTTGATAAGAACCCAAAATAAACAAAAAATATTTAACGTGTCAGTCCAAATCAGAGCGATCAACAACTAAACAGTTTTTGCATATTTATGGATTAAGTGATTTATGGTGTATTTAAAAAATAAGAAATCAAATATATTTGTGTCTTCTATTTTATGAACAAAAATTAATTTGGGTTAGCTTTAGTACATCATCTCACGATTTCAGGTTTAAAAGGGGTACGGTTGAATAGGGGAGAATCTCCGGATTAAGATTACATACAATTATATCCGCCGGAAAAAAAATCTAAATCTAAATGTAAATTTCCCAACAACACAAACACATACATACATTTCTATAAACTACTTTCAAGCACACATGTACATATTTACTGACCTAAATCTAAATAGTGTCGGTAAGGTCATCTTCTTGGAATTTTTAGATTATCTTATCTTAAGTATTTTATTGTGAATTTATATATAATTTAGGTTAATCAAAATTGTATGCTATAATTTTTAAAAATAAAAAGTAAAAGAATTGGGCACTTGGTAATAAAAGCTTCTGATGTTAAGGTGTGTTTCATATTTTCCGTAATATACTTATGATAATAAACTACATAAACATATAAATCTTTCTGAGTTAGTAGTGTTGTACATATGTATCAGTTTTTGAGATATCTGAATGAAATTTAATACAAAGGTGCATTTTAACAATTGATAATTTCAAATCGGACAACTATGGAATATGACATATCTCCACCACCAATTATTCAGTGTTTTCCGGCCAGTAGTTGCGGAAGACCTTCCCATCGCAATTAAGAGATCTTACTTATAGGGTGATTTTTTAAGAGCTTGATAACTTTTTTTTAAAAAAAAAACGCATAAAATTTGCAAAATCTCATCGGTTCTTTATTTGAAACGTTAGATTGGTTCATGACATTTACTTTTTGAAGATAATTTCATTTAAATGTTGACCGCGGCTGCGTCTTAGGTGGTCCATTCGGAAAGTCCAATTTTGGGCAACTTTTTCGAGCATTTCGGCCGGAATAGCCCGAATTTCTTCGGAAATGTTGTCTTCCAAAGCTGGAATAGTTGCTGGCTTATTTCTGTAGACTTTAGACTTGACGTAGCCCCACAAAAAATAGTCTAAAGGCGTTAAATCGCATGATCTTGGTGGCCAACTTACGGGTCCATTTCTTGAGATGAATTGTTGTCCGAAGTTTTCCCTCAAAATGGCCATAGAATCGCGAGCTGTGTGGCATGTAGCGCCATCTTGTTGAAACCACATGTCAACCAAGTTCAGTTCTTCCATTTTTGGCAACAAAAAGTTTGTTAGCATCGAACGATAGCGATCGCCATTCACCGTAACGTTGCGTCCAACAGCATCTTTGAAAAAATACGGTCCAATGATTCCACCAGCGTACAAACCACACCAAACAGTGCATTTTTCGGGATGCATGGGCAGTTCTTGAACGGCTTCTGGTTGCTCTTCACCCCAAATGCGGCAATTTTGCTTATTTACGTAGCCATTCAACCAGAAATGAGCCTCATCGCTGAACAAAACACGCGCGCGAAACACATTTCGAACCGAACACTGATTTTGGTAATAAAATTCAATGATTTGCAAGCGTTGCTCGTTAGTAAGTCTATTCATGATGAAATGTCAAAGCATACTGAGCATCTTTCTCTTTGACACCATGTCTGAAATCCCACGTGATCTGTCAAATACTAATGCATGAAAATCCTAACCTCAAAAAAAAACACCCGTTACTTGGAGAAATTGTTTTTTTTTTTTTTTTTTTTTTTTTTTTTAGTTTTTTTTTTTTTTTTTTAAAGGTTTCTGATCAAATTTTTAATAGTAACTATCGAAAAATTATGTATTAATGTTTTCTTACCCTACCCTATAGCATAAATCGACAGAATTAATGTAATATTATTCCGAAGCTATAATACTATTCACGATACAAAAGACTTAAAAGGAATCGATTCTGATCGGTAATCCGATTCGCCAAGTTTTGCAGACAAGCACTTGATTCCGATCATTCTGTTTGTATGGCAGCTATATGCTATAGCGGTCCAATAGCGGCGGTTCTTACAAATGAGTATCTTTTTGAAAAGAAAAGACATTTGCAGAACTTCAGATGGATATCTCAAAAACTGGACAGATTAAATCAACTTAGCTCGTCTCGCTGATCATTTATATATATGTACTTTTTAGCACATCTGATGTTTAATTTAAGTATTAAGGTCTTTCCAGTAATTTTAATGGTAGGAATCATAATAAATTTTTAATACATTTTTATTATCGCGGTTTATTTTTCTTGAAGCAATTTTAGAAACCGCCATATTTCATATGAGCAACTTTTTTTGAGCTTGTCCTTCTTTCAACAGACATATACATACATAGTATGTATATTAGAAAAAATATGTACATACATACATATGTACAAACTACTGGTTCGTGTTGTTAGCTTAGTACCGCGGTGACGTCTATTTCTTTAAACGTTTTTAATAAACAAAAGGCAAATTGGCGGGTATGATTCATCTGTGGTACATGTGTTGCCTTAATTAACGATAATTCCCAAGTCGGCTGGTTTCTGTGTGTGCATGATTTTTCTTTAAGACTGGATTTAATAGACACACACAAACCTAAATTTGTGTACATGTGGACGAAGTTATGTTGTTTTTTTGAAAGTGTGTACGAATGCATACGTTTTTGTTGTTGCACTCGACAGCCTTTGCGTTTTAATCTTTACATACTTATGCACAAAGAAATAAATGTACACGTATGCATGCAGCTTTATATGAATTATAATAACACATTGCATTAATTTGGTCTTGTATCTTTAAAAACTCGCCAGTCTGCTATTTATTGTGCACACATAAGCCAACACATGTACTATTTATTTATAAAGATACATTATTCTTGATGAACATTCTGCTTTCATTGCTATTATTCTATTCTCCAATTTGGCATTGTATTTTGCCTTTTGCCATTTTCTTCAATTCTTGAACAAGTTCAGTTCACAATACAATCGCGATGCTTGGTTTGACTTCTGGTGAGTAACCTTGTCTTCTTGCGTCTGATTTCGCCATCTAGCGTTATTACAAGTTATCAACAAAAACAACTTTCAACACAGTTATCTTTTAGATCGTTCTTCATATCTATGCGTTGTTGTGCCCATTCTCGTGTCTTTGTTTGTGAAGACGGCCGCATAAAAGAATGTGTGAATGTCACATATGTCAATATATTTTCTACTAACGGTATAGCTTTTACTAAAATTGATACTGCTATTAAATATATGTATATACGAACATAGTATATAAAAATATTTCTATAGTAATAGTACTTGCTCTTCAGTACTCCAAATTCCCTTTTATACCCTGAAAAGTTTTCCAGCAGGAAACATCGAAGACCCTATAAACCTTGATGGATCATCAGTGCACTGCACCTCGAACTACGACAGGATGCCTCTTGATCTCTCCTATCGAATACATAGTGAGGTCCATATGCTCCCAGTTTAGGAGCAGAACGAACTCCTTTTCAGGTAGTTCCTGCTGGGATGCTTTCGTAGAAATCACCCCGCCAGTCAACTGCTTGGAGCGGAACCGCCTGCTAGGAATATCAAGAGGTCACTCTTCAATTACGTCGACGACGTTAGACAATAGGCCAGACCGCCATTCACAGTGGAGTCATCAACACTTTCACTGACTCCCTTCCAGTGGATGGCGTACTCGGAGTCAAACCGCCACCTATCGCAGACGAAGAGTTTGAATTGCCGCGAGAAACGAGAGTGACCCTTGCGTAGCATCGTTCTGGACACTGTAGCGTGTTAAACTCCTACTTATCCAGAATAGACCCTGACATATCTAATGTATGTCCAGCATGCAATGAGTCCCCGCATGACACTGGCTACCTCTTTGCATGCCCTGCTAACCCTACTCATCTCAACTTTCGAACCCGTTAAAACAGCACGTTTATTCAACCTTCCGTTGGATGACGTCGACGACAACTTATCTTAACCTTACCAATCTAACGAGGATTAGGTACCCGTTACAACAACAACAACTGAAGAAGGCACGATGATTCCATCCGCCCATACTTCTTCAAATACAATGCCACTGAGAACGTACCCGCCAATGGCGTCCGTTGCTCAAAAAAACCGACTATTTTATGCTTGAAGCTCGCTATTTCGGCGACATTTGGGTTCAACAATACGGCGTCAATTCCCATATATCGCATCAATCAATGGATTCATTGAGAGAATATTTCGGTGAACAGATAATTTTACGTTTTGGGCCGGTCGATTGGCCACCAAGATCGTGTGATATCACATCTTTAGACCTTTTTCTGTGAGGATATGTAAAATCTTAAGTCTTTGTGGACAATCCGGCTTCGATTCAGGCCTTGACACAAAACATCACGCGAGTCATTCGACAGTTACCAGTCGAAGTGCTCGAACGAGTCATCGAAAGTTGAACTCAACGGATGAATCATCCGAGACGTAGCCGCGGCAAACATTTGAAAGAGATAATCTTCAAAAAATAGATGCCAAAGAATGTTATTTCGAATGATAATACATATTCCCCATTAAATTTGAACTTTCTGTGTTTTTTCTTTATAAAAGTAGGGAACCTTTAAATGCATCATCCTTTATTAGTAGATTTTACGCTGTTAAAACAAAATTTTTATTACTAGAGAAATATTCACGGTTAAATTTGAATAGCTGTTGTCCAAAAAATGAGTCACGAGTTTTATGCCAATCTGAGTGTAGCTTAGGAAAATGAAATAGGAAATTTCACCTTGAAGAAGCCAGTCTTTCTCAAATGCAGCTCTTCAGCGTGGGTGTGTTAGTTGAATAACAAAAACTGGATTCACATAAGTACATATATTTTTCAATTTCTTGCATGATGTATTTTTGGCTTATTTTAATTGCTTTAACACAAAATGTTTTCTCTATTATTTAATAAATTATATTATTTTTTTATACGAAATTGTTTTTTTAATACAAAATTTTAGCTGAGGATAATTCAAAATATAAATAGTTTTTGTTTTTTTTTTTTAATATTTGATTAAAACAATAATTGGTTATATTTTTGGCTTTAGAGATTCCAAAAACACTGCCTTTGTTGTACGCTACATTTTGACTGTCAACAGCCGAGATAAATAATTTGTTTGTTCAATTCCCACGACAGCCGGTTCTACGCACCGGAATTGACTCGGATTTTAACCGACCAAGGGCTGTTTTTTCGGCGAAACCGTTAAAACAACAACACAATTTGTTTGTTTAATTATAGAAAGTACTTTATTATTTATCAAGAGTAGAGTGGCATCCGCTTTATTTGCTTATCAATAGCCAAGTATATATACATATATATATGTGTGTATAGTTAATATAATACTTCTAAAATATCGGATACAAATTCTTGGAATATATTTAATTAGTCAACGACAATTTTTAATTAAAAAACGGATGTATCTTTTCGGGCTTAAGCAGCGTAGTTTCCTTTCTTTGTTTTAATATTTTTTTATTATAATTAATTAATTATTATTATTATTTTTTTAATTTGTTATTGACGTTTGAGTTCATTAAATAAATTTGTTTTCTTACTTTAATTGCCGATAACAACTCTCTTAGTAATAAGTTCAAAACTATAACTGAATCATATTATGGATGTGTAAGCTTTGGAAATGTACTGATCATAAAATTTTCCTTCCAACAAAGGTTTTTTAGCGAACGTTGACGGCATTGAAATTATTTCAAAGAAGTGTTTATCACTTCTTTCGTTTTTACGCATATTTTTTTTTTAAAAAAATAAAATAAATAAACGGTAAAAATGAATAATAAATGTTCGCACCACACCCTTCGTAGGGTTGCTCATGTGTGTTTGCAATCTCGTTGCAAATATGAAACATTCAATTAGTTGCGTTTTCATTTCATCAATTTGCTGAGCAAAAGCCACTAACTTGAGTCTTTCTTTCTCCCTTCGATTCGAGTTAGTATGTATGTATGTACCATATATATGGTTGCAATCGTTTGCGTTTGGAAGCCAAAGAGAGAGCAGGTTCGAACACATGTTTCTATGTATTCATGCTTTTGTAACATTTTAGGAAGCAGATGATAAATTAATAATAACATAACTCACAGTGTCATAAATGTGCGTTTTGTCTGCTTGCGAAGCTGCACATTTACAGTATTAAGGACCATTTATATCTAAAAATGTGGGTAAGCCGAAATACATTAGGTTGACCTGATTTTTTGTTGGTCATTGGTATGACTTACCTTAAACGATTATCCATATCGACTTAAATATCTTTCTGAAATCATAAAATTATTGCAAATTATGTAAACTATGCAATGTGAAATCAAAAAAATATACATATATTAATATATGTTTTATTTTAAGACCTCATAACACCTAAAATTTTAATTAAGTTCGTCAATAATTTTACTACTTTTGAATAGAATCTGGAAATGTTGCTCATATTTGGACGTTACTTACATTAAATTTTACTTTGCATCCCAATATAAAGTAAAGTCGGATGATCACATCTCGTCGTCCAATTCCCTCAAGTGAGATGGTAAATAGAGTGATCTGCTACATAGGAGAATATCTAATGCAGCATTTGAAGTCATGCTTGAGCTCACACCGCTTCATCTAGTGAGCGGTCAGGAAGCCAAACACAAACTACCACAAATTTCAGCAGAAAAGTGTGGCAGAAGTAAGGTAATCTAGTCTCAGCGGATGAAATAGTTAAGTGGTACTACAAGTATACCATTGGCCCTTCTCCCATGGGACAGCATTATCAAAAGGGTTAAATTCACCAAAAAGTTCAGGGTTACCCTTGGCAGCAAGGCTGAATGGAATGATTCCACTCACAAGCTATTGGTTAGGGATAGTATGACCAAGTGGCACACTGACAAGACGAAAATGTCGCAGGAAAACGCACCGAACTCTCCATACCCGTGGGAATTTTTTCCGAGCATTTTTTAGGTAGAAGTTTTTGCCATAAGTCAGTGCGTAGAGATAAACATCCAACGCAACTATATACTATACGAGCGATAGTCAAGCACCACTTAAAGCAGTCTCTTCCCGTGAGATGAAATCGCTACTAATGCAGGAGTGTAGAGAAGTGCTGAATAGCCTAGCGGAAGAAAACCATGCCCATCTCATTTGGTTGCCCGTTCACAAAGGTATAGTCGGGAACAAACTAGCTGATGGGCTCGCTCGCTCCGCAGCATCCACTATCATGGTAAGACTTGAACCCTTCACTGAAGTGGGTCCCAAATCATAAAGGAGCTGCTTCGCAAGGAAGAAGGCGTAGGCAGAGAGAGACATTGGCATTGGTTTAAATATGCAATCAACCTCCCTAGGGATAAACTCAGACTACTGGTCGACATTTACTCTGGCCACTGCAAGCTGAAGAAGCATTTGCACAATATGGGTCTAGCTTCTTGCGTAAATTGCCGGTTCTGCGACAGGGAGCCTGAAACACCAGAACACCTGCTAATTGACTGTACAACAGTCTGCAGACTTAGATTAAAGGCTCTTGGATCCATGTTTTCAAATAGAGATCACATTGCTTTGGTAGCACCCACCAGAATATTGGACTTTATCAATATGCTGGGGCTAGTTAGGAGAGGGCAATTCCTCGTTTATCAATAATCAGTCTATTTGATTTCTACAACTATTTGTTCGATTTGGCAATAATTTTGTTGTGTTTGAAGCGGTTGAAAGCTTATATTATTAAAAATCTGTTCACAAATTTTTATAACTTTTAGTTACATTTTGAAATAAATCAACCTACCCTAATATAAATATATACTACAGGGGTTCCCAATAAGAGCGCTATTCTAAGTTTAAAGCGTAATTACAGTGACCTCTGTCATAACTATCACTGACAATCGGATATTTTAATAGTTTTATTTATATAACTAGCATACTTAGTGTGACAGTCTAAAGGATTTGAGCGAGCAAGGGTTCCCCTGTCTTTGTGCACTCGGGTGCTGAATCTTTAGACCTCGCGCACGCTTATTAAACGTTGGTCAGCAACCAGCACTTGGCTGGAGTATATATTAGCCACCTCAATAAATTTGTACTGGCTGTAGGTGCTTTCTAGATTTACGATCGTCCTTTTGATCCGTACTTATGTACGTACTTAGTAGTTCGGACATAACGGACAAGCGTCTTTAGCAGACCCAAATGGGGTTAATCATGGTCTCACGAATATCTGTCTATTTACCTGATCTGACCTAACCTAAGCGGCTACACTTTAGAAGACTGTAACTCAAAAATTATGCGAGCCATCGACTAAAGTATGTTATTTTTAAAGGTATAACCTATCGAAATATGAAAAAACCCGTTTTTCCAATTAAGTTCGCTTTAAAATTAAAGTTATGCATTGCCCTTTTTGAAACGCCCTTTATGCTTTTACATATGTATGTGTGAAACCACAATTTCTGCATCACAAAGATAAATGAAAGAGAGTGGCTACACTACTAATGATCTTTTTTCCCGTTGATGATTATTTCAATTGTTGTATCTAAGTGTGGTACATGTATGTATGTATGATCGGCTGGTACTTCTGTGTGTGAGCATGTACTCGTATGTGTGTGCTTTGCCGTTTTTTAAGTGATTCATTCAGGTTCAACAATAGGGAGCAATTTGATTGGTGACAATTTTAAAGTAGTTATTCTTCAATGTGAATGACACCAACTATGAGCACACATTCATACATACATATCTACATTCATGTGGGTGAATTTACATATTTCTACTTAATATATTTACATTTAAATATTTGAATTATGATGCGTTTGTAACTGAATTAAAGCTGTGACTTTTAATCACATACAAACACGTGCATATAAGTACATATAGACAATGCATAACTTAATTGGCCGCCAAAGTCAAGCGGACGGTGTGATTGCCCAAATATTTACATATATGTATGTAGTAGAATAGGCGCCTTTTTTGTATTATTACACATTCATAAGTTGCATAATTACGCTTTTAAACACGTGTTTATGAATCGCTTTCCATCAAACTTACTTACAGTTACAAAATGTGTGCGCAAATATTTACAGAAGCTTGTATTTTTTACCTTTATTACGCATATTATACGCCGGTCAGTCAGGGAATCACCCAGTTTGTTGTTGTTTACCGAGTAAACAAGACAATAAAATTGTTGCTTGTTTCATATGCTCTGCTGCGGACAAAGCTTGATGTGCATGCGTATGTATATGTGTCTTTATTGCATCACATGATGAGTATGAGGGAATTTTTATTATCAGTGATTTTAAAGTGATATTCTTAAAGAATTTTATTTTATGTTTTTATATGCTTTTTCCTTAAAAATGTCTCCTTCAATATTTGCTTCCAGCGACCATTCTCTTGAAATGTGAGAACCATAAAAAGTCACCAGAGAGTGGGTCCAGAAAATACGTTAGATGCGGAAGCAATTTATAGCTCAATGTATATTAACGGGATACATGGGTTTCCTTTGGTAAAAAAACAGTCTTTTTTAACAATTTTTTCTTATATAAAAATTTCATATTTCAAAAAGATCGGTTGAGTAGTTTTCGGGAAATCTTGCCAAATGACTTCAAAAACACAGATTCGAGAAAAGCGCTTTTAAAGACGCCACACTTAACCTAGCTAGCCTCGAGCGCACAAGTTCTCAAGGCTGTATGTTCGAAACTATTACTCGGTTCAACTTGAAAATTTAGGACAATATTTTAGGTGTTGTGGAATTTAATAAGACAATAAAAACTTCCATTTTTTGAAATCCGAAAACCCATGTAATCCCTTGCTTGTCTGGAAAAAATATTTGGGAAGCAAAGATAAACTACCTTATCAAATGTTTGAAATTTGTATAGCACAGCAAACGACGGCGTATTTTTACCGCTCTTTTGACATTTCCTTTCAGTAAGATTTGCCACTTCATCATGGAAAGATGAACCGATCCGACAACGAGTCTTAGTTATTAAAACTTATATCCTGTCATATGAACAATTGAGCGTCTAGTGAAAAAATTTTAAGCCCCAGACACAGTACAAAATGTTCCGGTGTCAGTGAAACAAAGAAGTGCCCGTAGTGTCTAGAATATCGCTAAGATTATTATTTTAAAAATACACAGTACAATTTTTGAATACTTTTTCGGCTACTAAAATTATATTTTTGATCAGATCACAAAACTGGCAGGTCAAAGAGACCTATACACAGAACATGTTGAGAAAACTTGACAGTGATACTGAGCAGATAAATTATCTCCGAGTAATCCTTGCATCAAATTCGAATATGCTGTTTCGAGAACTGAGCGGCTATGCTTTTGAAGGCCATAACCTAAAAAATATTTCAAATATTCATTTAAAATTTTAATATGGTATTTTTAAAGGTACACACTGTCGGAATATGTGAAAACAAATATTACGATTTCTGTTTAAAACTCCCTAACAATAAGTGAATATTGTTTTTGTTTTTCAAATATAATTGCAAGGCTTTATAAAATAATGTAATGTAATAATGACTTTTGAATCATATCAAATACCCAGAGAAAAGAACGAATTTACATCACTCACCACAACGAGAATTTAATTTCTAGCTAAGATGTGCTTACTCGTCAGAGTTGAATGAACGATTCGCATGATGCAAGTTTCCAACAGATGACTTCACAATCTTCACTGAAAGCGAGTAACTCCTTATCAAAATTTGGTTTCGGCCGAATTCGAAACTTTCTTATTTGTTGGTTTTTCCCAACGCGTTCGTTATCAGTTTCTTTCAAGAAATTTAAATGCAAAAATTCCTCTCAAATTTATTACGAATAATTTCCGCTTAAAAGTTACTAATACAATTACACAACAACAAATCATTTAGCGCAGGTCTTTGTGTAGGTGTGTGTACGCGTGTGTATGCGTGTGCATCGTGGTTTTTTACTTTGAAATGTGTCACGTTGAAATTTAAAGAGACACTTGAGACTGGTGCGCATCACCACTAGAAATACATACCTTGTAAGCTCATAAGTACCGGTGCTATCTACACACCCACATACACATACAAACAAACGTAATTAGTTTATTATTTCATTGGTTGCTGTAAACGAATGAATTTAATTAATAACTGATTTTCCTCTTCATTTCTTTGCAGCACTTGCAATTTGTAGTTAATTGCTGAAGCGTAACGGCGAATACCGAGCGCATCCATTGTTCGTGTGTGCCAAATCTACAGCAACATAAGCTATCAATCAGTCAGTCATACGTATAGTCAGACAGTCATTGAATCACACATGCACTTGCGAATCAATTACACGGTATACCTACAAAAACAACAATAACAACAACAACAACATACATACAAATGTAGCAAATCAAGAGCATCGGAAAAAGTCGTATTGAAAATTTGCATTTGCTCATTGTAGTGAAAAATCAAAAACAATAATAACAATAACAACAACCAACCGAAACAAAACACCAAAGGATTCATGTTTTAAATGCTTAGCAAATAAAGTGATTGCTTTACACTTTCTCCCGCTGAAATTGCAACAAACATACGAAGATCATAAAATGCACCAAAAAACAATAAAAACACTGAAAACTACAAATGCAAAAGCTGTGAAAATGCCAATGACAGCCGGCAATCGCACAGTGCAGCGCCATACAAGTGATCATACACGTTGCCATATCTCGGGCTGGAGTGCGCTTTTTGTGCTCTTGGCCTTGAGCACTTGGGCCAGCCAGACGCAAGCGTTCGATTTGGGCAACGAGTTGAATCTCAAGCCGACAAACTACGCGGAATGGAATAAAAATGTCACGTACGTCAGTTCAACCGCCTATAATGCGCGTGGCATGCAGCCACTTTACGAAATCACACATAAAATTATTTGGTTCTTCACCGGTGAACATCCACTGCCAGAAGGTGAGCGCATGCTAAGTTCAATTAAGTGCCATTTATAATTAGAAACAAGTGTAGGGGGGGCAAGTTTGTGTAGAAAACCGAGTATTCGATATTTTCACAAATTGGAAAAGTGTAAAAGGCACGAAATATATTGGGTAGTCGAAAAAGTCTTTTCGTATTTCACACATCAACTTTTTTTATATTTATACTAACAATACTTTTTGCCATTTTTCCGCTAGAGACAAATCGAAATTTCCAGAACGGAACCGAGCGAACCATTGGTGCGCTACACAGCATAGTCTGCGTAAACTTCACAAATTTCATTGGTAGCTTTTTATACGAAAATTTCAAAATATAGCGAATTTCTTCATTATTTTCACTCAGTTTTGAACAGCTGTAACTTTTTTTTCAACTTTTCCGAATTTGATTTTAAAAAACTTTTTCGACTACTCAATATTACGCTGGGCGAAACATGTTACGAGTCCATAAAAATATGCAATTTCCATATCATTTATTGTCTTAAAAAATTTTAATTTAATTACTAAACCAATTTCTTCCTTTCTTATAGGTTACCTCGTAGTCAAGGAAAACGATATAGAATTCGGTCCGAAAGTCGAACGCAATGAATGGATTGATTTAGTCAAACATTATTGGTTAATATGGCTAATTGTCTTGCTCGTTGGCCTACTAATTGTTACAATGCCAGTTGTTGGGTAAGCAACGTCATACATATATACTCTCTTAAAAATTCTAGTTAAACTATAAATGAAAACACAAAAAACAAGAACTTTGAAAGCGTTCTCACTAAGTAAAATGTCTTTTTGCGCTTTTCCCCTCAATTAGTTTATGCTTTTGCTGTTGTCGCTGCGCTGGTGCTTGTGGCGGACGCTCGGAGCCGTTTGACAAGAAACACGACACCTGTCGCCGTGTGTTCTTGGGATTCTTGCTTATAGTATTGGCAACAGGTTTGCTGTAAGTAGCGTATATTTAATTGCAGCACACATTTCTAAACGCCACATAATCATTATTTACAAGTAAACATGCTAAGCAAACAAACATGCCTACATATTGATTACAAAGCATGTAAATATAATACTTGAGCGGAAGAAATGTATTGTGTTGAGTGGCTTACATTTCCTGTAAACCTGCCCACCGTATTTATTTTCGCTAACTTTTTGCGTTTTGTATGCATTTCTTTCGCCCGTCTACAGTTTCGGTGTTATAGTCACATTCGCAACGAACAGTTATATGCAACAGGGTATTGAGAACAGCACAAATCGTGTACGTGATGCCAGCGTTGACACGCGCAAATTTCTGGAATCCACATCGGAACAGGTCGATCACGTGCTCATCACGAACTACAAACAATTGTCAATTCAGCTGGACAATATTATGCGCGGTAATTTGCTTAACTTGCTTATAAAAAAATTAAAATTAAATTAATATTAAATTAAATTTTTTTTGTTGTTTTTTTATGCAGAAACATCGAGTTTCATCATAAAAGAGTTGGAGCAGAAATCAATGGCTGTTTCGCTCATCTATCTAACAGACTTTCTTGAAAAACTGCCAGAGCTTAGACTAAAATTACAGAAGATGAAGAGCATCACCAACGATTTGCGCGTTTACGCTTCACAGTTAAGCGATGGTATGTTGTGTTTGTACTGTTATTTGCCTTTTTGTATATATGTTTATATTTATGTATGCATTTATTATAAAAACTAATAAATTAATCTGTTTCTGTTTTTTTTATAAGGCTTGCGTGGCGTAAAGCGTGATTTGTTGGTTATGTTGACCAAATGCAACAACAAAGCATGTCAGGATGTGCTCAACAAGTATGAGATCGGAAAGCTTGATGCTAACGGTATACACTACGATCAGGTAAGCGAGATAATATAAACCACCTTAGTTAATAAACTTTAGTAAAAACAAAAAAAAATATATAAAAATTACAAAAAAAAAATTAAATGTAATAAAAATAATAAAGCAAATAACTTAAAAATACAAATATATATGAATAAAAAATTGTATGCAACGAATTTATATTTGTTTATTGCTAACAATGTTTAAATTTTTTTAGTTATATTTGGAACTAGTAGTGTTTTGTGTTATTTGTTTTTTTTATATTTTTTAAATAAATATTAATTTTTATAAAGTTTTGTGAAAAAAAATCATTTTAACAATGATTAAATATACATTTTTTATTATATTGTTAATAGATTTGGCTTAAATAATTAATTAGGAAAATATTTATTTATATTTTTCCACTGCGAATTCAATCAGACCGACTTCGTATAAAAAGAAAATTTAATCAATTAATTATATTTTTTTTATAAATATGGAAACATGTAGCAATTAAAGAATATTAAGTTTTGTAAGGTTATGCAAATTAAAAAAATATTTTTTTGATAATGAAATATAAATTATTTATTATTTTTTAAATTAAATTCACTTAAATATTGTTATAAATAAATCAAAATCAATGAGACAAATTTGTAAATAAAAAATATGATTTTTTTTTAATTAATTATAAATATTTATATTTTTATTTCATCATTTTGGTAAAAAAAAATATTAGTAAAATATCTAAAATATATCTTTGAATTTGAGAATACTTTTTTGCTCGAAATTTTAATACCGAAATATTTCAATGCTATCAGATGGTAGACCGCTACTTTCCGAAGGTAAACAATTTTAAAAGCAAACTAAATTCATAATTTTAAGAATTTCATTTACCCTGTACACTAAAAGCACAGTTATGTGTACCATTGAACATAAATTTAAATAATCATCAATGCCCTAAAATTTCCTCAGCTTCCGGATGTAACAGAAATCATCGACAATTTGGATAACCTGATAAGTAAGGACATAGCCTCGGCTGGCAAGCGTGGACGTGATATACTGAATCAAATGCGCGTACATCTCAATACAACAATTGCAAAATATACGCCAAAAATAATTGATTCCATAAATAAAGCAGGTGTGTGTGTGATTTAACAACTTAAGCCATTCTCAAGCATTACTCATGCCTTGTTTGCTAATTAACACATTTTCTTTCGTAGGTCATGCTTTCCAACACGCCTCAAACGAAATCAAATTAGAGCTTAACAAACTTTCTCAAGTTATTAAAGACAATACTAAAAAGTACACCGGTGTTGCCGATGACTATTTGGAGGAATATGGACCATATCGCTTTTACTTTGGCATCGCTGTGTGCTCAATATTGTTACTGGTGAGTCACATGGACCATTTGTTATTTTTTTGTTTATTATTAATATAAAAATAAATGTTATCACGCTTATGATTTTTCATTTTTTTTTTTTTGCAGATTTTGCTTTGCGTGGTGGCTGCTTTGTTGTGCGGCATTTGTGGCAAACGGCCGGACGGTTATGGCGATGACTGCTGCAATAAGGGCTCGGGCTCACGTTTCTTGATGATGTAAGTGATAGATCATACCAATCTTTATGTATATTTTGTGCTAACATATGTATGATTTTTTTCTCTACACAGGGCTGTAGCGCTGATTTTCCTCTTTATGTCTTTGATTGCTTTGGTAACACTGGTGCACTTTTTGATCGGTCTTATCGCCTATCGCGGCGTATGTCTTCCATTAAAGTAAGTTACTTTTTTATAAACACAAAATAGTATGTGATTGTTAACATTTTTTTCCATTTCATTTTAGGGACCCTCAAAATGACGAAATATTCGCACAATTCGACAATTCGATCGACTTAAATAATGTGCTTTATCCACCGCAACACAAAGGCAAACCAACCTCGGGTGGTTTACCACCACTGCGCATTTCACACGTGATCACCGCCTGCCAACGCAATCAAACGATCTACGAAGTGTTGCATATACATAATCGCATTGACATTCACGAAATTAACGACTATCCAGCACAATATAAAATCAATCAGACACTAGATGATCTGGTAGATGGCATATCATTTGACGACAGCGATATCGAGATTTTAAGTGCGGAGGATAAGCAACGCATACTCAATCTGGCCGATTCCGCATTGAAGAATTTCGACTCCGCCCAATATATAGACAATCTGAACGACACCATCACCAAACATTCGTTAACAGAAATTGCTCAAGAATTGCGTCAGACCGCGAAGAAAATCGACAAAAGTGAGGATATGAAAGATGTGCAGGTTAGTCTGCGCAATCAGGCATTGCATTTGGAGACCTACGAACAAAACTGGGTAATACCAATGAAGAATCAATCGGTGGAACTTATACGGCTGGCCAATGATTTAGATCATAGTTTGCGCTATAAGGATCGTCCATTCCACGAATCCATACCGTTGTTGGTCAGTGAGATTGAGCGTGCGCAGTTATTCTTCCGCGTGGACGGACGACAATTCGTTAAGAATACCGCTGTAAATTTGACGCACTATTTTGCCAGCGAAATAGAGAACTACTTGAGAATGGTTGTGGTGGCAGTGGAGAAGAAAATTGGCTTGTGTGCGCCGCTAGCGAATGTCTATGACTCTGGTGTGGTGGGATTGTGTAGTGCTATTGTAGATCCATTGGTAAGCGCTAGTAGTTGGTCAAATTTAAGTATAAAATTGCAATAATGCTTTGCGTGCTCTTTTTTGTAGAATGGATTCTGGTCTGGTGCCGCTTTGTGTGTTGTACTCTTTCTGCCAACGCTGCTGGTGGCAGTCAAATTGGCTAGTTTATATCAGAAGTCTGACCCATATCCCGGTCCACTAGTGGAATCGTAAGTGCCAAAGCTTACACAAAATCCTAATATGTAGCGATAATTTGTGTATAATTATGCCGTTAGTTTTTCATACTAACTTTTTATTATTTTATTTTAATATATTAACAAAAATATAATTTTTTTTTAGGTTTTATTAAACCCTTTTAACTCCCTACTTTATAAAAAAATCTAGTGAAAACCTCACCAACTAACTTTTGTTATATATTTATTATAATTAAATAATAATTTTCTTAGCGTAAATTAAATATAACCACTATAATATTTCTATTTAGAAGTAAACAAAAAAAAAAATAATAATTAAGAAACGAATATTTTTTCTACCATTCCTTTTTTAGTTTTGTAGCATGTATTTAGCTATTTATGCTTTAAAAATGAAAAAAATAATATTTTTATATATCTTCTAAAATAAAAAATACTACCAAACTAAAATCTCTTTATTATTATTATTTTTGACTTCTAATTCACATTTGTCCTCTCTTGCATGCCCACTGCTTTTCACAATGTTTGTGTCTTACATTTGATAAACATTTTGCAACTACCAATTTTCAGGGAGTATTTGTATGACGCATATAGTGAACGTGATCATATTCCATTGGCAAAGTAAGTGAATTATTCAATATATCATCAGTTTTAATACATATTAATTACATTTGTTGCTTTAGTTTTTCTGTACAATTTGTTTGTTTTTGTATATATCGTGATTTTGCCCTCTGTTCGTCTATTTTTGTTTAGCATATAATTTTTTTTGTATTTTATGTAATTAAATTTAATTTTTGTAACTTATTGTCTACAAGAAGTTCTGCTTGTTAAAAATTTGAGGTTATTTTTTTTGAATGTTGTCACTTTATATAACAAAATTTTCAATTTTGTATTGGATTAGGGGAAAGAACAACGAGCAGCTATGAGCGTACAGAAGTGCAAACTGTAATAATTTATTTAATTTTTTAACTAAATAAAAATTTAGGTTTTAGGTTATGTTAATCCGCTTGTCAGAAATAACATGATATACTATGCTCCTCCTCAAGGATTTATATTGTGGCATTATTTCTTGAAACTAAAAGGATATTTTCGATGTTTTTACAATAACTAGTCTTGTATCTATTTCTATTCAATATGAATTTTTACCCCTTATTGAAGTTTAAAGAAATTGAGATTAGAAAGATCTCCACTTCTTTGAATTTAAATTTAATTTTACATTGCTATCCAATTTTTCAATAATTTCGAAAGAAATTAGCTTGCCGCAAATATTTTGTTTAAACAATTACCTATATTGAAACCATGAAAATCGTATCTCTATAATTGATATCCATCGTATTATTCATTAGCACCTACTATTAATAAACATTTTATTAACTTGAATAACAAAATATATTTTAGCTAAAATTTTTATAATTTTATTTTGTTTCTTTTAGCTTGAAAACTTTTTTCGTTTTTATTTACAATTTGAGCACATATTTCTTGCGTTTGTTTGCGAAAAAAACTATACACTTTCATTTTAACTTTTTATAGTGGGCCAAAGAACAAGCGCCGAAAGAACAAAGACCGTAGACGCGGTCGTGAATACTACGAGGATCCAGTCGCTTCCACGACGCACGGCGTGCCACCAACTGTCGGTGTGCGTGACACGCGTTACAGCGACATGGCACCCAAGTAAGTGTTAAACTTAAACGCATTACTTTCCGCTTACTCCTCTATATACATAATTGCTGAATGCATAAATTTATGCAAATAATATTGTTGTGCGCTTATATCAGCTAATATTTACAAATATAGTTAAATATAACGTTCCAAATGGCTGCTGTCATACTAAACAGCTGACTTAGTGCTAATTTGCTATGCATAACTGTAATGTTTTTTTGCTCTGTATGCGCGTGTACGGCATTTTTACATATTTAGTAATTTAATATGTTAGTTGCTTATTATTTTGTAATTTTTTGGTATTTAAATATTTTTATTTTTTTATCTTAATTTCCTTAGAGCTAAGTGTATTGTTGGCTCTGTTGATACGAGGCCAAGATCATTGATGGGCGATGGTTTCTATTAGGTTCTATAACACTGACGTTGGTGATGATTTTCGATGATGATGTTATAGTGGTGCGTTGGTTAATTTAAAAACTTTTTTCTTTGAGTGTCTTATACGTTTCGTAACCGGCGTGCGAAACATTCAAATGAATATGCTTAGCTTAGTTTCTAACAAATTTGCTTTTCTTTCTATTTCTGCTATTACTAATGCTTACGTGAGCTTATTACATACAAACATACATACGTACACTTATTGCTAATCATTAATTTTGGACTCAAAAATTTCTTTTGAAATTGTGGTTTTTGTGGTCAGAAAACCACTTCCTTTAATTCAGCAAGTAACTTTTATTATTATTTTAATTATTTTTATCAATGCTATGCACATTTGCACAACCGTTAGGGCGAAAAAAATTGAGTTGAAAAATGTATGAAAATAACGTTTAGGAACACACAAAAGTTTTCAAATCAGTTTTGTTTTTAACTGAACAAGGTTTTGAAGCATGGAAGTTCACATTTAAAAACCATTATTTTTGAATTTATTTGCTAGTAATAGGTAGAAACTAATTGGCTGTAGTTGTAGACTGTATTTTTATACATATTAAGCACAGCTGTTACAGCCTCAAATAGGCGATTTTTGGAAATAAAAATACCGTATCCACCGTTTTAAAATTTACGGGTATACATATTTAGTCATATTTCAAAAAATATACAAAAATGTTGAAGAAAAAAGCTTCTTCAAAATACACGTGACCTCTAACGGCGTTAAAAATATCTTTCATCGCTGCAATGATTCCGGTTTTCTCCGTGATTGAAACCTAAGAAATCTCTACCGTGTTTTTTTAGACATGGGGGAAGTAGTACAACGCATATAATATAAGAATTTAGTTTAATTATAAAGATAAGGTTTTGCCATTAGGTTTTAAAAATAATTTCGTGCAAGTGAAGATGTCAACCGTCTCGGGTTTATTTGTATAGACAAGCGATGTCACGTAGCGCCAAAAAAGTAGTCCAGCGTTATTAAATCGCTTGGGCCTTCTTCCAATTCAGGCACGATAAAAGTCATTAATAAGCTCTATAACTTTCCACATTGACTGTAACATTATGGCCGGTTTCATTTTAGAAGAAATATGGATCAATGATTTCCTCTACCCTCTGATGACCGTTCGGCTTCAATGCACGAATGTCTGATCAAAATCAAGTCCTTGATTGGAAAACTTGTTTTATTATTTGTGAAGGGTATTCTACCTTCGGTACAACTGAAGTTAATATATATTTTTTTAATGTCACACTAAATGTGTCCCTTAATATGGAAATTATGCCAGAATTTTAAGTTAAGTTAAGTTAAGTTGTTTCATATCGCTTATAATAATGTTTGAAATATTATAGTATTTGATATATGTAAGTAAAATAAAAAAATAAAAAAAAAAATAAAAAAATTAAACAAAAAAATTAAAAAAAAAAATTAAAAAAAGTTAAAAAAAGTTAAAAAAAGTTAAAAAAAAAATTAAAAAAAAATAATAAAAAATATATGTAGGAGTATTAAATTTAGCGGGTTCGAAATGTCTAATAGACGTTTTATTCATATTAACATAGATTTTTCCTTAATTCTTATAATTTTTCATAAATGAGACTTAGTCTAAATGCTTGAAGTTTATTCGTTGAACTCCGCAGTTAGGCAAACAAAACAAATTATTTGCCAAAGCCGACTGATTTAGGCTATTAATGAGAAAATGAATTTTATTCTAAATTATGTATCATAAGCAAAATATTTTATTTTAATTATTTCTTTTAATATAATATTTGTACTCATCGCTCAAATTTCTAAATTTAAACATAGTCCAAATACTAGACTAATCCACGTTTTTATAGCAGCCTGTAAGAAAGCTTACTGCACAAACATAATAAATACTCTTCCTCACGTGTCCACGATATCATCATCATCATCAGCTCACCACCACCATCATCATCATCAAAATATACGCGCTTTTGCGTCAAAAATAAGCAAATATTTGATTTCAAATATGCGCTTAAACTAACACTAGACATTAGTATCAACATTAGACAAAGCATTTTTCATTCTGCCACAACAAATTGCCTAGCGTAAGCCTTAATGTATTCGTAAACTGTCAGTTTAAGGCTTTTTGTATTAACATTTTACAACTTGTCTGTCAGTTCTGCTTATGGCAACGCATATATGTATGTATGTATGTGTCGCAAAATAAAAAACGACACGCACACGATGACTAATATTTAACATTTCAAACATTCTTCGCCACAGCCACTTACATCTAGCTGCAGACACGCTGCAACTCATAAGTTTGTGTTTAATTTTCTTGCTCCAAATAAAACTGTACAAATATCTATGTACATATGTGTGTGTTTTTTGGAATTTCGAATAAAATTGTTACTCAAATGTTTTCTTTTGCGTCTACCTTTTGCAGGCATTGGGATGGCGGCCCACCGAGATACCAGAATCCACCAATGGCACCACCTGCCTCCGAGTACGAACGCCCACCGCCATATTACTATCCGGGTGCCACGGAGCAAGACTAAGTAATACAGATTGAGATACATTTTTAAAATGTCGCCAACAAACAAGTAAAGCAAGCAAGCAGCACCAACAACAACAACAAAAACAACATAAACATAAGCAACAAATGCAATAACAACAAAAGCAGTGAGCAGAGACAAATTGAACACTTGTGAAATGCTTGTGCCGTTGCAGCGGAGGCGAGAGACGACTCCCAGCAACAATAACAAAACATAATAATGTGGCATGAGGTGCACATTGCGTGCGTCCAAAAGTTATTAATAGCGTATTTTCTAAAACGCATTTGTTTTTGATTTTGCTACTTTGAAAAACTTGTGGAATTCAAATTGATTGCGGCAGCCGCGGCACACTTGCCCACAACACAACAGTTTTTCTACTCTCGAAAACTATAAACAAACAATCAAAAACGAAGCATATTTTAGCGAATAATACAAAAAAAGAACATTAAAGAACTTACAAAAAGCAAGTGAAAACAATTTCTTGATTGCACATAAAAATACTGTTGGTTTCAAAAACCGAAAAGCGTGTGGAAAAGTTATAGCTACATAAATATATAAAACAAAAAAGAGAACATAGGAGAAAAAACGAAAATAAAACACAGCCATTATGCATTTTCATTCCAGCGCCCCCGACACACATACACACATATGTAGTAGATACTCGAAAATAGTTTCGATAATCTCAAGTATTTTAGTTAGTTTTATATTGAAGTGTTATTCAAAAATATATATGTGTATGTATTGTATATGTGAAATGAGACTGTATTTGTTAGATTTTGTAAACACTTTTAATGAGTTGATGAGTTCATGTCTCATTAGCTACATATAATATATATATTTACCTAGGTACTCAGAGACACACACACACAACATTATTTTTAAACATGCCACGATTCGTGTATTTCAATTTTAGTAATATAATGAAAATAATAATAAATAATACCATTAATATTGAATTCATAAATTTTATTATAAGCATTTATATAAACTGTATGTGTACACCATTCAATTAATTGCAAGTGTGTTAGATTTTAAATATATATTAAATTTATGTATACATAAATGTACAAGCAAAGGAGAAAAAACAAATAATAACAATTTGAATTGTGAAATGAACCATTTATAATGAAATGAACGAATTTTTTAATTATTACAACCAAATGTTTTTTATATTTACAAAATAAATGAAAACGCTGTAGACGACACATCGACGTTGCAAGCACATCATTTTTTACATTAAGTTTAAAAATGCGGTTTTCTTTATTTTCTTAGCAATTTTGATGCGCAACGTTGCTTTTTGCAATAATAAATGTCACAAAAGTTGTAATTTGTTAATTATGCAGCCGGCAAACGCATATTTCGGTGGAGTTTGCTGCAGCCCACAAGCAAAGAAGCAATATGTTGGCATGCGTAGCAAATAATTGTAGAATTTCGAGGAATAATTTTGCATTTAAAAGTGAGTTAAGGTGTTATAAAGCATGCTGCAGCATAATATAATAACAATAGCAGCTAAAATTCGAAACAGTTGCGAAACTGCAGGAATTATAAAAGACATTTCTAAGACTGTGTTCACACGAGCACTCTTTTGTCGCTCATTATCGGCCAAATCGCTTTTGAAATCGTCATATGCGCAAAATAAATCCGACGACTTGAGTCGAACAATTTTTTGCATTTTCTTCCATATCACATGCCCAAATTCTGGTACGCGGTGCTCACAAATATTGTTGGTTAACTAATTTTTATCCTTACTCACTCTTTTATAGAACATTTTTATTGTGTTATGCATATTTACATACATATTTGCATATTACATATAAAAATAGATGTTAAAATTAAAATTTTCGAAGATAATGCAAATATTCATTTGGAACCGAGCGTTATTGCAACCTTGAATTTTTAAATGAAAAGGTGTGACGAATTGCGTAGTAAAGTGTGCCACACGATCACGAGCGACATGGTTGCTTCGTCTCTCCTCGCCTACAAAAACCGTTTTGGGCGACAAAAGATGCCTCGTGTGAACATAGTCCAAGCTGCTTCGACTCAACTGTGTATTTAGATAATACAGCGGCGAGCATATTATTATATACGCCTAAAGTATTTTGCATTTTTAGTCTATGGAGAGAGAGGGACAGATAGATAGAGAACGAGTTAAAGAGAGGGCAGGAAAAAATGTGCAGGAAATTGGAGTTTTTCAATTAGCAAATATTTAATAATAATTAATAAAATTAAAAAGTAAAAAAAAAATTAAAAAGAAAGCAGTCGTAAATTTTAAGGGTGATATTTATAAGCAAAAACAATAAACGGAAAGCAAAAAAAAATTAGACGAAAATATTAGAAATACGTAGTAGAATGGGAAGCTAGCTTGTATGTTTATATCTGAGTGCAAATAAAAAAAAATTCGTTCAGAAGCAATGTATACAATTTTAACTTTGAAGTTTAGAGGTTATTTTCGAACAGCTGCTTAACTTCGACTAAAAGTTTGCTGAATTTATTTAAAATGCAATTTGAAATTTTTTAACCATTCCATACAAAAAGTACTTGAGAATTAGAAAAAAATAAAATTAATATTAATTCAACTTTCAAATACTCATCAGACAATACAAGATTTTAATTTTTTTCTTAAAATTTCCAAAAACTTTTAAAATTTCACGGATTATGTTAGTTGGTCTTTTGGATCTTCAAACACATTTTCTTCAAATTAAATGTAAATTGTTTTTTAAATCTTCAAAAACATTTTTTCAAAACTTTTAGGTTAAAAATAATAAATCATCATATTTTTTTTTAAACAAGATGTGTAAATTCTTTTTTAAGTCTTCACAAAAGTATTTTCAAAACTTTTTGGTTAAAAAAAAATAATAGTGAGCTGCAGTCAAAAGTCTAATTGCAAACAGCTGTTTCAAATCAGCAGATTTTTCTTTAATAATCTTCAAAAAATTATGTGCTTAGAGTAAAAATATATCAGTGGAAACTTAAAGGTTGTTTTCGTGGGTTAAAACATAGCGTTTGGCTTTAAAAACGAGTGAGCATGCTAAGTAGTTACGAAGAAGTATTTTTTTTTTTTAAATTTTAAATAAATAATTTTCACTTTTTGTGTTTTGCATGAAATTGCTCAAGTAGTAAATACAAAAATGCAGGTGCTTTTTCAAATGACTGCCGTGTTTATTTTTTGTCCGCCATTTAACACAATATAAAAACCTTAGAAATACAAACTAATTAAACAAAATTTAAGGTTATAAAAAATTCCGAAAAAAGAATAAATGAATATTATAAAAATTTCAAATAAAATGCTGCAACAAAAAGCATTAAAATATTAAACAAAAGTACCGTAACGAGTTAATTGAAAGCAGTAATATACAGTAAGCATTTAAGGAGCATGTTGGAAGGTTTTAAACTGCCATTTAAAATTAAACAAAAAAATATTATAATACTTGAATAATAACTAAAATAGATTTTGTCCAAGAAAAGTTGTAACAAAATAAAAAAAAAAAATTATATAATAATGAACACGAACCCATGCGAAAAATGCATTTTAAATAACGCAACTGTTGTATGTTATCAATATGATTATCTATTATTAAACACACTTGCGGTATATATTTACAAACTATACGCTATGTATGTTAAGCTAAACTAAAAATGAATAAAAAGGTAATAAATAATAAAAATTGAAGAAAAATTAAACAAAGAAAAAACAAAAATGTTTACAGTGTCAATATTAACTTTGTTTTCTAGTTCAAAAGACACACAAAAATTGGTATGCTCACATGAAATATATACTTATGAATGTTCTATTGTCATAATTAAATGAAAAGACAAGCAAAAAGTTTATTATACTTGCTATAAAATATATATATACAACTTTATTGAGATTATTATAGGAAACATGGCAAGTGTCCCGTTACTTGTTGTGCGCATTTAATTTTCACTTAAACTTAAGTAAACCTGTCTGTCTGCAACGTACCGATTTCAAGTGACTGGATTTGATTTGAACTTGTCTTTTTTATAATAAAAATATTGTAGAAGAAATATTTTATAGCGTGCTATAAAAAATGAAAAAAAATTATATTACTATTATACACAATATAAATTTAAATATAAAAATAAAAATAATAATATTTTCTCCCCTTCATTTTGCTTTCTCTTCAATAACACATTTTACTTGTGACACCTGCTCGTATATTTGTAAGTGTGTGTCCACGAAGAAGTTGAAATTAAATGAATTACACATACGAAAGCAAATCTAGTATAAAAAGTTTTGTCATTACAAACTCATACTCACTTAAATACAAACTTAGCTACTTGAAATCACTCAAAAACTCTAATGCAAATCATTTGAAAACATAAACTATGCACTTTTAGATAAAAAAAATGATAAGAATGTAAACATAAATGTGTGGTGAACGGCTGGTGACATAAAGACATAAACAGTATTTGCAAATGTCTCATAATTGTTGCAACAAATAGAATTTGCAATGCAAAAACAAAAAACGAAAAAGAAATAGTAGTAACTTACATAAATGTGGTTAAGCACGCCAGGGGGAGGAGAAAAAGTTAAACTAATTCTGCGAAATGCAATGCCAGAAGCAAAATGCAAAATAGAAAATCAAATACACACATACACACACATACATACGCCCATACAATGTAATACATACGATACAATATAATCAACAAAGTAAACGAGATTGTAAGCAGAAAATCGAAATGTCGTTAAATCGATCGATTCGTTCAAGTACGTGGAACTGTAAAAGTGGAACGAGATCACAACCATTACAAATAAAGTTTCAAACTACCAAAAATTAAGTGTTTTTTTTTTCATTTTCGAATGATAGGTAACGATTTTAGGCTTCGATTAGGTTAGCTGCTGCGACGACACTCGGGTCTACGTAACCGAAACGCACCCGGATGTTTTATCCGGCCAAGGACTGTCGGCAGAATTCTGCCGCTACAATAACAACAATAACAACAACGGTGATCGTATGGACAACTAAAGTGCTTTGGCATGCTGCAAAATTTCCTGGAAATGGATCCAAACCCAAATATGTATATCGGCAAAGCACTCTGAAGCTAACACAATTTTGACACGAAAGTATTGGTAATAAAGCTCATCTACTATTTTAATGAATTTTGAAGGAGTCTCCTTGTATAGAACTACGCATCAAAGTGTTTTTGCGGCGAGTTCTACTTCATTGCTTTAATTTGAAGAAAACATCAGCCGAAAGCCATTGTACTTTGGTGGCAGTTTATGGTGAACATGATCCTGCTGAGCGAACCTCCCAAGTGGTATGCAGGACTTAAAAACGTGATAAATGATTTTATCTCGGAAGGCGGAGAACGTCCTGCGCGGCCTACAAAGTTTGAAAATGTGGAACTGATTGCCCTGAAGATTGTTGCCAATCATAAGAATAGCTCACTGAATCTTTAAGTGTCACTCCAGCAACCACTTTTAAAGAGTTACATGGGTTTAGAGGTTTCAAAAATCGATTTTTTATTGACTTATTAAATTTTACAACACTTCTAGAATATTGTCATAAATTTTCAAATAATAGTTACGAAGATAGGGCCTCGAGAACTTGTGTGCTCGAGACTAGCTAGGCTATGTGCGCAGTCTTTAAACGTATTTTTCTCGAAACTATGTTTTTGGAGTCGGTTGGCAAGATTTCTCGAGAACTACTCAACCGATCTTAATGAAATTTTACACAGGTCTTGGACGACGGATTTTTTTTCGATTACAACTATTTGAAATAAAAGTCGCTAAATATTCATTGAAATTTTCTTGTTTTTTTTTGTAAAAATGTCTGCCAAAGATCCAATTTTAAGTTTTTTTCTTTGTCTAAGTTCTATGTTAAGGTTTTAACTAAAACACGTATTTTGTCACTTTAGATGATCTTGTAAGGAGTTATCCTGCCAACGCGGGCGCATCTTTTTGATGTGGGGTCACCGGAAATGGCGTCGCAATGGTAGAGTTTAAAATATTTTTTTCAAAAATTTCAGAAATATTTGTTAATAGTGTATGTTTGTAACAATAAAAAATTCTAATAAAATATTTAATTTTTTTATATGAGAAAAAATTGTTGAGAAATGCTGTTTCTTACCCGAGGAAACCTATGTAACCCCTTAAAGCAGCTGAAAACATGCGAAAGCAACATTATTGGGTGCCATATGAATTGAAGCCTAGAGGCTTAGAAAGATGATTTTGCACGTCAGAAATGCTGTTTGATCACCATAAAATGAAGTTTTTTTCTATCGGATTATGAAAAATGGACTCATTATGACGACCTTAAACGCAACGAGAAAGCCCGAGTATCCATGACGCCAAGATAATGCATTGTAATTGGTGTGATCAGAAAGGCATACTGTATTTTGAGTTTTTAAAACCATGTGAAAGCATTAATGGGTTAATGTTACGCTGCCGACAACAACTCATTAATTGAACCGAGCAATTGGCAAAAAAACGCCCGAAAATTGCGACTAGAGCACAAACCCTTGTCTCACTAGAAGACGGTTTAAATCAGAATCAAAATCAAGGTTCAAAATTGGCATGATTCACTCGGCGCAATTCTTTTGGGTTGGATTACCGAAAAGACACAATACTTTGAATAATATTACTGTAAAATAAAAACTTTTTTTTCAGTTATTCAATTTTTGAACCAGCGACTGTATGGATAATTAAACTTCCGTTAACATTGGATGAAGGTAATAAAAAGATTGAAAGAAAGATAAAAATGACTTTGAGTTGACAATATCAGCTTAGGTCATTAACTTCAACGAATTTTTCGTTAAAAAAAAAAACAATTACTTGACTTCTTTTGTGTTTAAGTGTGAAATATTTATCACTACACAATCGCTGTGGACTATATTCGACGTATATTCTTACAATCTAATGATCGATTGCATGAAGTGACATTGTTTGAAAACCTGTCCCGGAAATAAATACATATTTCATTAAAATTGCTGTTGAAAATGCAATAGTTTTTGTGAGGGCAAACATTTTTTCAGAGTAAAATAAGTAAAGTGTGCAAATATCCCTCAAAAACGACCAATTTCGAAACGAAACAAAACATGCGGATCTTGATACGAGTCGTTTCGAGTTTTGTAATTCTGATAATAGATTTTATTAGAGTTCTCAGAAAAAACAACTATAAGGGAATATATTCGGTTATAATAAAATCTGAAACAAAAACAAAATATTCCTCGCACATGCTTTGATATAAGTTGATGAAGATAATCTAAGTTGTCTTATAACACGTTCCGACAAACAAAACATATACATATATGGAGACATGTAGTGTTAGAGACAATTTATTCTAACCATATTTTCTCAAGGAGAATTGTAAAGTCGAATACAAGAACATGAGTAGTTTCCGTTGCTCAAGGCTTTAAAGAGTAGTGAAACGAACGCACAACTGTTATAAATCTAATAAACTGATTAGGCAAATGGAGAAACAATAGCAGACAGCTATATAATATAATAATACGGTATTCCAATACTTTCTTTTTTTGAAATCAACTTCATAACATTATACTTAAAAGCAACTCATGCTCTGATATTTTGACCAGAGAGGTGAGTTCACATTAAGCCAAATGAGATGAGATGAATCGAAAATGGTTAGAATATAGTTTGGAGAACTAGGTAATTAAAAATAATTTGTCTAAATTTGTTTATACGAAACATATTATAGCTCTCTTCGATTCGCCCAGCGCTGCAGAGTAGCAAATTTAACAAATTATACCAAAACTTGGCAGCACTGAAAATTACGTTTAAACCAGTTGAGTGAGGGCCCGTAGCCCCTCTTGTAAGAATTTAAAATGCTAACTTTGTAGTTTACAAAAAGAATTTTAGACAAAAAAGCAGCGCGTAAGGATACTTTAGTCTGGGAAGGTAAAGAGCCATGTACAGACCAGTTTTGATCCTTAGCGAAGTCAGTTGTATTGATGTTACGTAGTCCATGAGAAATAGTCATACGTTAGGATGTCAGCTCTGGAAATGAAAGCTCTGCAGCTTAACTATGGATATCCTTTCCAATGTTTCATACCATTGAACCCCAAATGCTTGATGTCTTGCATTGCTAATGCACGACAAGTGCTCTTATTTCGCTGATACCTCGCTTTTGACATTTCCTGCATTAATTTCAGTCTATCAGCCTCATTCTGTAGACGTGTGCCACCACTAGACTGTGACCAGTGAGTGCACCAATCGTGCTCCTACAGTCCCTTCCATCAGTAGCAGGAACTTTATATAATTCCGAACTACCATTTACAAATGACTTTTGTAGTTTTGCACCCCGGTAGATCATTTCAACACATTTCTACCTTACTTGCCATGTTTCTGTATAGATCCTCGTAAACACAATGGATGGTTCTACCAATGTCAATGATGTTTCCGAATGACAGGCGTACACCACTCTTTGCAGTCTCGTCCTCCATCTCATTGCCCTCGATGGTTTTGCAGCCTGGCATCCAGTGGAAGTGAAATCGCCCCTAGACAAAATGAGATTCTTAAATGTCCCCCATGTGCCTCCTCCGCCACTGTTACAGAGAACCAAAAATGTTAATAATAATATATGAGCCTTAACACCATTAATAAACTTATATGCACCTATATAAATCTAAAGTTTACTGCATTGATCATATTTGTTGTTTGCGCTAATGAAATAGAGGCAATAAAAACAAAACTAAATAACACAAGCGAGATCAGTTCATTGACCATCGTGGCGCCAAACATACAATATTATTGACCACGGAAAATGAAACTAATCGAAAACGAATGCTAATACGAAACTGTGACGAAATAAAATTTTTGATTGATTTGTGCTTTTTTGTTTTTTGCATATCCGTTATTGATATTTCGGCTGCATAGCAGAAACCCGACATGAGTACTTACATATGCATGTAGGGTGGTGTGTGTGTGTGTGTATGGCTAAGCAATGGAGCAACAGAGTTTAGCCTTTTACCTGCCTTGCGCGCCATTATCCATCAATATGCAGCATTTGTACTGAGGAAAGAGCGAACTCGAAAGTACTTTCACTATCGCCTCGCATATATGTACATACAAATAAACTGCGTATATATGTAAATATATTTGAGCTTTGAGTGGGAGTTTCACTAAAACCGAGATATTATACAGAAAATAAAGCAGAAATTGTCTCGACTTGCCTGCTTTTGCTTTTCAATGCGGAATTTTTTGTCATTTTCGAATGCAAGTATGCAGAAATTTTGGTATTTTGCTTGTGTTAAGCGCAAGTGCGTGTGGCAAGTAGCTGTAGCTGTTAAAATTACAAACAATTATTTTGCTTTTAATTACACGCCGAAACGCATTCGCTTAACATCCAAAGGAAGTAGAGCATTGAATTTCACATTTCACGGTTTCTGCCCATTACTACCCATCCACCCATCTGTGCTTTGTGGCGTGTTTAGGCGCCCGCAATTAACATTAATTCGTATCTGCATACATACATATGTACATACATGTGAAAATACTTCCAGTGCTACTAATGTGTTAAATTTGTTGTTTTATTTCTTATATGCGGCTAGGAAATGGTTTGCGGCTCAGGTGAAAGCATTTAAGAGGAAAAATAATAATTTCAGGGGTGTGGCATGCTCTTATAGGTCCCAAAATGGTGATCTAGTGGCTAGTGGCTAATGTTCAGAGCATACTGAAGTTATGAAGGGAACACTTTTTCAGCCTGCTACATGGCAGTGAAGGCATAACATCAGGAGTTGGCAAACCCGAATCCCCAATCGATGACGATGAAATAGATTTTCCATTCCCCGAAAATGATGATGTTCAAATAGTAATTACCCGTCTTAGAAACAACAAAGCGGCAAGAGCTGATGGATTGCCGGCCGAGCTATTCAAATAAGGCGGCAAAGAGCTGCCAAGGTGCATGCATCAGCTTCTTTGCAAAATATGGTCGGGTGAAAGCATGCGCGACGATTGAAACCTAAGTGTGCTTTGCCCAATCTACAATGAGAGGGACTCCAACCCCCTTTTGCGCTATTTACCTTGATATAAGCCTCCTTAATATCGCTTACAAGGTCTTATCGAAAGAAGTGTGTGAAAAACTGAAGCCCACCGTCAACATACTGTTTGGACCGCATCAGTGTGGCTTTAGATCATGAAAATCTAGTATCGACCATCATGCGTCAAATCTTGGAAAATATCCGCGAACACATCCCTTCTTTGTCGTTTGCGAAGCCGCCTTGTACAGCACGAAAAAAAGCTGTTATAGGGCCAGTCACTATGTCTGAACTTGGTATCCTCGCAAAGCTAATACGGCTATGTAAACAGACGTTGAGCACCACCAAAATCTCCGTAAGGATCGGGAAAAATCTCTCCAAGCCATTCGATACCAAGCGAGATTTCAGACTAGGAGACTCCCCACCGTGAAATTTCTTCAATCTATTGCTGGATAAAATAATTCGAGAGATAAATAGGGAAAATAAAATCTTCTATAAAAGCATTGACAGACGGCAGCGTTAATCCGGTTAATGCAGTTAATTAGGTGTTCACGAGTTAGTGAACTTCGTTGCTAGCTTCCATTTAATTCTAAAAATTTTTAGAGAGTTAGTTGCATTTTCGTTGAAAAAATGGACGAATTTAAATCAATCTCTACAAGTCCCTCATCATTCTCGTCCTGCTATATGGCGCAGAGGCTAGGACGATGACAATATCTGATGAGTCGATGTTAAGAGTTTTCGAGAGAATGGTTCTGTGGAGTTATGGCTGTCGTTGGAACGATGACATTAACATAGTTCAGTGAATTTGTAGACAGCGGCTACGTTGGATAGGTCATGTCATTCGAATGGAAGAGAACACTTCAGCTTTGAAGGTTTTCGATTCAGTACTCGCCGGTGGAAGCAGAGGAAGACGAAGACCGCTACTCCGTTGGAGGGATCAGTTGGAGAAGGCAATGTATTACCACAGTGTCTACAAAATTATAAATGATGACACTTCAAAAGCAGACGTATGTATATGGATATACGAAAGCTCTGTGCAAAAGTGGATGCCGCGCAAGCTCACAATCCAACAAAACAACAACGATTTGATGACTCTGTGGAGTGCTTGAAGCTGTTCTATCGAAATAAAAGCGAATCGATAGGATGAAACAGTGCTGCAGCATTTCACACCGGAGTCAAATCGACAGTCAGCCCAGTGAACTTTTCGGCTTAAAACAAATTGTGTTATAACAAGTAAGGAAGGGCTAAGTTCGGGTGTCACCGAACATTTTATACTCTCGCATGATAAAATGATAATCGAGATTTCATTATCCGTCATTTACATATTTTTTTTATTTTGCTGTAAAATTAATTAGAATTAAATTCTGAGAGATTTGCCGATATTTTCGGTAAAAAATTAGGTTAGGTTAGGCACTGAGTTCTTCGTGTTCGATATCAGTGACCTTGAAAAGTTATAGTCCGATCACAACAATTTTTCCACAAGGGATACCTCAGCTCAAATTCCGTATTTGTGTAAAGTTTTATTCCGCTATCATCATTGGTTCCTAATGTATATATTATACAGAGAAGGCATCAGATGGAATTCAAAATAGCGTTATATTGGAAGAAGGCGTGGTTGTGAACCGATTTCGTCCACATTTCGTACATATCATCAGGGTGTTAAGAAAATATTATATACCGAATTTCATTGAAATCGGTCGAGTAGTTCCTGAGATATGGTTTTTGGTCCATAAGTGGGCGACGCCACGCCCATTTTCAATTTTTAAAAAAAGTCTGGGTGCAGCTTCCTTCTGTCATTTCTTCCGTAAAATTTTGTGTTTCAGACGTTTTTTGTTAGTCGGTTGACGCACTTTTAGTGATTTTCAACATAACCTTTGTATGGGAGGTGGGCGTGGTTATTATCCGATTTCTTCCATTTTTAAGCTGTATATGGAAATGTCTGAAGGAAACGATTATGTAGAGTTTGGTTGACATAGCTATAGTAGTTTCCGAGATATGTACAAAAAACTTAATAGGGGGCGGGGCCACGCCCACTTTTCCAAAAAAATTACTTCCAAATATGCTCCTCCCTAATGTGATCCTTTGTGCCAAATTTCACTTTAATATCTTTATTTATGGCTTAGTTATGACATTTTATAGGTTTTCGGTTTCCGCCATTTTGTGGGCGTGGCAGTGGACCGATTTTGCCCATCTTCGAACTTAACCTTCTTATGGAGCCAAGAAATGCGTGTACCAAGTTTCATTATGATATCTCAATTTTTACTCAAGTTACAGCTTGCACGGACGGACAGACAGACATCCGGATTTCAACTCTACTCGTCACCCTGATCACTTTGGTATATATAACTCTATATCTGACTCTTTTAGTTTTAGGACTTACAAACAACCGTTATGTGAACAAAACTATAATACAGGGTAGGCCATTTAAAGTTGACCCATCTGGCAACGCTGTAACTTTTAACAGCGCTGACAAATCGGCTAATATCATACCGCGTTAGAAGCGTCATTCGAAGACAATTTATACCATGGAACAGTACACTCCAAAAGAACGCGCTGAAATTGTTCAGCTTTATATTCAAAATAACTTTTCAATTGTGTTAACTCAACGTGCGTTTCGCAAAAAAAATAAAGTGAAAAGTGCTCCAGTTAAGAACACAATTAAGTCTTTATACGCAAAATTTGTGAACACCGGTAATCTCAGTAATGCCAGTCATGCATCCAGACAACGCACAAGACGTTCTGATGAAAATATCGAAGCTGTACGAGCCAGTATTGAGGAGACTCCATCGACATCGAGTTATCGCCGCTCTCAGGAATTAGACATCTCTCGCACCACTCTCCGACGCATAATTCATAAAGATTTGAAGATGTTTCCATATAAAATTCAAATGGCACAAAAACTAAACCCAGCTGATTATCCGCGACGCCTTAATTTTGGCAAATGGGCCATCGAAATGGCTGATATCGAAAAATGGTGATGTTGACTGGCCACCGAGATCACCAGATTTGACGCCACCAGATTTTTATTTGTGGGGTTATTTGAAATCCAAGGTATACGCTAATAAGCCAAAGACCTTAGCTCAACTGAAAGCCAACATTCGACGTGAAACAGCCGCCATATCATCCGAAACATTGGCCAAAGTCATGGAAAATGTCGAAAAAAGAGTGCATTTAGCTGTCAAAGCTAAAGGTGCCCATTTACGCGATCTAATTTTTAAATATTAGCTGAAACAAATCCCCTTGGACCAAAATAAATTATTTTTGAAATGAACAAAAAACATTGTTTTCTTTTGTTCTTTTTTTTTAGAAACAAATGCGTCAACTTTAAATGGCCTACCCTGTAGATATGTCGGAATCGGTCAGATCTTTACGCCTAAATGTTTAGTGAACTTTTATATAAAATGAAATAATATATGTATATATTAAACATCTCCATTTATTAGTGTCAGAATTAGAATAACAATTTCCGCATTTACCAGCAGAATATACTGGTGAAGCTATGCACGTATGTTTTTAAATAGATATAATCTTGCAGGTACTCGAAAATATGTACTTAGTAAATAAACAACATTTTCGCAAACACAATTCGAGTGATAACAAATACAATGCTTGTTCTAAAAAGAAAAAAAATTTAGAAAAATGTTGATAAACAGTGGGCACAGTAAGCAACATAGATAAAGTTGAATGTTGATCTACTCATGACAATACTATGACTACCGTAGTTATCGGCTTCAATAATCACCTGTAATTGTTAAAAGCATGTTGACTAACATACGTGAGTACACATATACATATACATATGTACATATGAATACATAATTTCACTATTGCGCATGAGTGTCAATATTTACAAAATTGTTATCACCTTTTCATGTACATAGGAGTCATTGTGTCTAATTATAGAACAAAGCAATTGAAGCTATTAGAGAGATATTAATTAAGTTACGTATACACACTGGTGGACTTGGAAAGAAAAGGTGTGCAAAATTACAGATCGATATCTCATAAACTGAAGGACTAGTCTCGCATGTACAGACGGACAGACGGCAGATAGGAGGAGTATAAATCGACTCAGCTTGTCACCTTGATCATTCAAATATATTTTTATAGAGTCTCTAAACTTCGTGGTAAACTTAATATATGTAATTTGTTCTGATTATAAAAATCGGAAATTGTATACTGAGAGCTCGAGAAGTTCGTTGAGAAAAAAGTACCAAGAAATTGTAATTTAAATTTCCCGCGTAAGTGAAATATCAAAAAAATGTATTTTGCTAAGTTGGTAGGACCGTCCTTAACTACTACGCCTGATATGACCGTAATCTGTCAACTAGTTTGTTTACAGTAGCTGCTTAAGTCGGTACATCTGAGTAGTGCGTTGCGATTTTTACAATGCATAAAAAATATCGAACAACGAATTTGTCGCAAGTCTAACCAAATTTCGTGACGGGATCCTTGCGAATGTTGAAAAAAGCACAAGCCTATGAAAATATGAAAAAAGTTAAGGATATGGTGCTTGAAGGTCGTCAGGCAAGTGTTTAAGGGAAGGCAAGAGAGCTTAGTATCTCTGACTAGTGCCCTCGAATGATTTTAGTGGCTACTTTGGGTATAAAGGCCTTTCTTCCGTACGAATTCCGATCCTACATTTATGTAGAGAATTATAACTGCCAATTGAATTCAGATTCACAATTGTGACCAAATTGAAAGTCAAAAATGCAATGAATACTATCGATAAACCATAATAGGATGAATAGATTAAATGTATTGTAATCACTTAAAATTTTTGGTCGAATTATGATTTAAAGTAAATTTCTATTATTGCATATGTTAGTGTATGTTTAATGAATCATTATATAATTCTAATATTGTACATAATATAATAGTATATAAAAGATTTATAGCATTAACCAATAATGGGTCAAATCAAGTTGATATTTATTTTTGGAACTCCTTATCGTCGATGCTTTCCTTAAAAATTTATATCGGTAAGTTTATCTACATATTATTTATGTGTATGTATGTATGTATGTATAAGCGTTAAATTAGACAGTTAATTGAGATTTGATACGAGTGCTTATAGATAATACTACTTTTATAATATTTATGGCTATAAAAACACACACACATATGCTAATAAGTACGTCAAAGCGTAAACTTATGCCTACCTTTTCCTTTGTTTACATCTATTTAGTGCCAACTAGTCAATTATCGCACAGCGGGCCACACTAGCGATAAGTATGTATGGTACAAAGATAGCAACTGCGCAGCGTAAAATTAACCGCGACGACGCGATGTCAGTCCAAATAAACTTTCGCTTTCATTACTAACCACACTGTGTCTACATACACAGACATACATAAGTATGTATGTATGTGTGGCTAGAGGTGTGCTTCTGTTACTTTGTATGTACCAGGCATGGCTGAATATATTACGCTATATGCTCACATAGCGGATAAACAAAATTAAAGTTATTGTAGATAACAAAAAACACACGAGTATGTATGTATGTATGTATGTTGGTAAAAAAATTGTTATTGCTGTTATTAGGGAGTGTCACAGGATGGCTAGTTATAAAATAATAAATGCGCACATAATTGCACATAAATATACATATTTTTATATTTGTACATACATATGTACATACATATATGTATTTATATTCATATCTGCATCTTTATCTGCATTTGTTAATGAGCGCAAATGATCTTTGATTTATAATTTTTCTTCCAAGTATGCATAATATTATATGATATATACTTGTATATTTCTTTAACGTGATTCACACACGTGTTAACCCTAAAGGCGTGGTTCGGGAAACACGTGAACGCAGCATAAAACAAGCTTGGGTTGGGCTAATTGAGGAGTGGTTCTTTTGTACGTACTATTATGTAAAGGACAAATGTGTATGTTACACTGTATACTTATAAATTTAAGGTTTAAAGGAAAACATATGAATTGCCATAAATAAGCACTAAATTAAGAAAGACAACTGTAATAGGCACAGAGGATCACTATAGCTAGGGCCACCTGTAAGCTAAAAATTTTGAAAAAGTGGGCGTGGCCCCGCCTTTAAATCCTTCTAGACCACTAATTTGCTTGAGACCATTCTCAAAGAACTCTTATTAAGAGTGTGAAAATGGATGAAATCGGATGATAACTCCGCACTCTCCCAATATTACTGTGCCCAAAAAAGGGTGACAGGATGAAGGGTAAGGTGACATTTGAATTTAAACTGCGCGCGTCGAAAGATTTGTAGTACTGTCAGTCACATTTATGTCAAATTTCTTGTCAAAATATTCATTAGTGTTTGATATACGTGTCGTTTTGTGAGTAGCTAAAAGTGAGTTTTTCGTTTTTTGCGATGTCGAAATTTGTTGTGCAAAGAATTTGCATTGGATACGTTGAGGATGGTGCACAAAGCCATTGGTGATGAGGCTATGTCTAAAAAAATTTTTTTACAAGTGGTAAAGTGAGTTCCAAGCTGGCCGTGAACGTGTCGAAGACGAAGAGTGTCCAGGGCGACCATCAACCTCAACCGACGAAGCTCACGTTCAACAAATCAAAGATATAGTGTTGAAAAACCGTCGATTAACAATTAGAGACCTTGCTGATGAAGTTGGCATATCGAAAGGCTCAGCCAATATCATTTTGAAGGATGTTTTGGGCCTCAAGCGCGTCAAATCTCGACTGGTACCGAAAACATTGAATTTTAAAAAAAAAAGGGGTCGCGTTGAAGTGTGTGAAACGATGCTTTCCGACTACCAGGGTGTCATGAAATGCATTATAACTGGTGATGAGACTTGGATCTATGCTTACGACCCCGAAACAACCGATCAATCGAGCGAATATCGTGCCAAAAGAGAGCCGAGACCAAAAAAATCGCGCCAAAGTCGCTCAAAAATCAAGGTCATGTTGACTGTTTTCTTCGATTATCGTGGTGTTGTGCATTATGAATTCCCTTTAACCGGTGAAAGAGTCAACAAGGAATATTATTTGAACGTTATGCGTCGTTTGCGTAACGCTATCCGCCTAAAAAGGCCGGAATTGTGGAAAGACATAAATATCGGTACTATTGAAACTACTAGAAGAGCGATAAATCAATAATTAAAAACTCCTGAGGCATACAATTTTAGTTCCGAGATGGTACGAGAAAGCTTTAAGGAACCAACGACAAAATTGTACCCACTTTTAGGTAAAATCACATATTGAAGTTGATCGGACTGCAACTACGCTTATTTCCCACATAGCACAATTTTAAATTCCATTTGCTTCCCTCACTTTCTAGTATATAAATCCAGACGTAGGTAATATCACAAGATAATACTTTGTACGAATAGTGACTTTTAAGTATGCCGCACTATTTCCAGATATAATCCAAATTGGCCGAAAACTGTTCAAGCCTCTAGGTACCGAATATGTTGAACTAATTGGAGCTCTCAGTATTTAGAGTTGACTTTTGATCAACAATATCGGGCGATGTGTGAGGTATGTCATTGAAATGCAGAGAAAATCCTTTCCTGACAATGGTATGTGTGTGTATCAAAAATGGTTTGTGTCGGGTTAATGCTTCCTTTAGCTCCCATATACTTAATATAAAGATTTTCGAACTTCCAGCTGACTTTATATCACATACAAGTACTTATATCGGCAAACATGTGAGTTATCTCAATGAAAATGATTGGTGATGGATGGATGTGCGGTATCTTAATGTTTCTCAGGGAACATTTTATTAGGCATATTATTAGTATGTAGATTGGAAAAAATGGATGAATTCGGCCTAATATTATCCCCAACTCCCGTATAATCCATACATATAATCTTCGAAACCTCGTTTTTCTAACAAATCATATGTCGAATATGTCGGTCAATGTATGAGTTATACATATACATATATAATTGCTTGGATCCTGTTTCAGTGGTTTACGTTTTGCACCTTAATGGGTTACATGGGCTTGCGGGTTTCAAAAAATGTAATTTTTTTATTGTCTTATTAAATTCTAAAACATCTATAGAATATTAACCTAAATTTTCAAGTTGATCCGAGTAATAGTTTCGGAGATACAGCCTTGATAACTTGTGCGCTCGAGGCTAGCTAGGCTGATTTCGACGTCTTTTAACGCAATTTTTTCAAAAATGTGTGTTTTAAAGTCGGTTATCTTCGATCTTCATGAAATTTTACACAGGTCTTTGAGATGCAATGCTTAAAGACGTGTTTTTTGCGATTAAAACTATTTGAAAAAATAATGTCGGGAAATTTTGTAAAAGTGTCTGCCAAAATTACAAAAAAAAAAATTTAAAAAAACTGGTTTTTAATGGAATAAATCCATGTAACTCCTTAAGCATACTGTATATAAATGATCGGCGTGACTAGCTGAGTCGATTTAACCATAACTGTCTCACTGTATATAGAAGTTCCACAGTTTATGAGATATCCAACTGTCTTTTTTTGTCCAAGTAGCTGCTCATTTGTCATAACCACCGTTATTGAACCAGTACAGAAAACTCGTATAGCTGCCATGTAAATTCACGGTTCATCAAATCTAGTTCTTGTGCGGGAACTTTTTTCTTCGTGAAGGGTATAACAGCTTCGGTGCAACTGAAGTTAACGTTTGTTCTTGTTATGAATAATTTTAGTCTACTTTGAATTATGCACTCAAGAACTCAGCGCTACCAAACAACATATTGCCGATAAGTGTACAACAACAAATTTGAAAGTAGTTTTTCAGTACACAAATCCGCTTGTTAGGAAACAAAAATACCGAAAGTAAAGTTTCAAATTTGCATCGAGATAATAAATTAATTTTCCAATTTAAATTGCTTTTGCTTTTAATTAGCACTTAGCGTAAACTGGTGCGAATGATTAAAAACTAGTTCTAAGATGCAAACGAATTTTGTTCCAGTTTTTTTTTGTTTCGTTTTTAATTTGGTGTGGAACCTGACTTTAAGTAAATATATACAGTGTCCGAGAGACTTTGTAGCTAGTACTAGAAACAGAGAGGTTTCTGATCAAATTCGACAAATGTCAACTCGTAGAACATCACAGTTCGAAAAATCGCAGTTACTGGCATGCAAAGAGGGACAATCAGCTAACTAGATGCTCTTTTGTTTGATACTAACTAGTTGTAAAGTAGTCAATATCTACTTGATTTGCTTGCGGTGTACCTGTAGCTGTATCATTACCGCAAAACTCATATTTAAAGGTTAGGATTCCAATGCAACTGTTGATAAGTATAAATATGTTAGTTGGCGCGCATTAAGAGTTTACACATAAAAATAAACAAATGCCATTTTGTTAGAAAAATCGCTTTATGCTAATTTTATAAAGCAACGTGGAAGATTATAATCATTTAGTAGCCGTTTCGTAATTAGTTAAATGAGCTGGCGTTCGCTTCGGAAACTAGTTAGCTTCGATTTATGAAACAAATAAACACAAACATACATAACATGGCATGTTTTCATATTTGCTATCATCGATTATCTGTGAATATATCAAAATTTTATGTTTTTTTATGTTTGATTTTTTTGGTTCCGTTAACTGATTAATTGAAGAGTTTAAAAAAGCCGGTGGTAGTAACACGGAATAACATTTGAAATTACCCTGTGATATTTTGGAGGTCCGTAAAATATTGTTTTTGCTTACAAGTTTGTGAAAAAGTTCAATTGGTTTAATTGGTTTTTGTTCATTATATATGTATATGATTGAACCCTTCATCTGGTTTGTTGGTTATGCATAGCCTTCAAGTAGGGTTCTTAGAAACTTATTTTAATGTATTTATTCCACAATACAACTTTTTCTAGATTGCTGAGAGTTGATGATGATGATGATAAGGAGATGTGTTGAGAACTAGTCTGGAGCAAACGAGCAAAACACGAATCATAACAAATAAGCTATCATCAACAACAAGAATCATATTTCTACGTGAAGGAGATGCTTGGAAGAGATTTTGCTGGAAATTGAAATACAATTAAGGGACAAGTAATTGCTCGATGAAGTAAACTAACCTAATACTTTAAAAATTCGTTAAAATGACGGCTTAGACGAAGATAACGTCTGATGAGGAGGCATCTGCTTTGGAGTTCTGTTAAAATATTTAAAAATGACTTATTGCCATTAGTAGTGAAGTAGTAGTACATAGAGTGTTAGTAGACATTAAAGTCCAAACCGATTTCAATATTGTTGATTCCAAACCATAAAAGCTAAATTAGAATACGATCGAATATTTGAAAATTAACGAAATTTATGAACTTAAGGCACAATAGACACGGTTTTCGAGAATACTTTCAATTGAAAATATTTTACAGAGAATTGCCACCTATTATAAAAGAAACACAAATTATTACCATACGGAAGTCCCACTAAATTAAAACTTTTGGAAACCTTTATTATTCAATATATTTTTTAAGATGGTTGCCAGCTGTTATAAAAATAGTTGATGAAATGCTGAGATTAACAAATAATTGCGATATGGATATCAAATTAAAAAGGTTTGACATATGTAGCTTACAGTTGAAAATATTTTTTAAACAGGGTTGCCAACGGTACCAAAATATAATTACACAAAATTGAGCAAATAAACGAATTATTATATCATATACAACAAACTAAAAGGGCTTAGAAAACTAATAGTTAAAAATATTTTATAGAGGAGTTGCCACCTATTATAACAAAAATAAGAAAAATTAACACTATAGGGTTGGGTTGAACAAATAAATGAATTATTACATCATATATAACAAACTAAAAGTACTTCAAAAAATTTGTAAATAAAAATAATTCATAGAAGAGTTGCATCTATTATAACAAAAAAAAGAAAAAATATTAAAATATGGATATTAAACTATGGAGATTTGAGAAATTTTACGTTTCAATATATTTTTTTAAAGAGGGTTGTCATCTGTCTTAAAAATAATTCAATCAAATTGTTAAGACCAACGAATTATTGCGATATGGATATCAAACTTAAGCCTGTTTAGTTTATTTATTATAGAAAATATTTTTAAGAGGTTTGGGAAAACTTGCTGTTAAGTGTATTTTTTTAACGAGGTTGCCAGCTGCTCTAAAATTTTTTTAAATTAAATTGATAAAGGAGTTATTTCCAACATGCGTAACAAAGTAAAGCGTTTAATGGAGACTGAGTTTTTTTGTCTAGAGTTGCCAACTGTTTAATCATATATTTGCTATTTCACGGAAAAAATAAATTAAATATTTGAAAGTGCATATTAAATTAGAAAGGCTTGAGAAAGATTTGTTTCCAAAATTTATGAGAAGGGTTACCACCTAAATTGGTAAAAATAATCAGTACAACATTGGAATCAAATAAAGAATTAAAGACTTCTCAGGCTGAGAATACGACTTCTCGCTTAAAAATGTTAAAAGTATAACATTTTATTAGTTTTTCTAATCAGCATAATTTTTAATTATTATAAAAATGTTATATACTCAGCTGGCTGAGATTTATTACGTATGTATGTATATCAGTCTCGTTTCCGCTTTTCATACATTTTGACACTTTTAGATGAAAATGCGATTGAAGCTTTTCAAGTTTCACGTTTCGATAACCGTTAAGCTGCGCGTACTCACTTTACGTCGTTTGCATTCGACATGCTGAAGGCTGCATTACGCACTTGAGTGACGCTCAAGATAAGCTTATGCTTGCACGCACCTTGAGTCAGAATTACTTTTTCAATCTGTGACATTTCACTCAAACCATGAAAGACCAAAGGTAAAAGACTAAGCTTGAGTAAAAGTTTAAGTTAAAGAAGTACATACATACATACTCCTACACACATGCACTAAAACATACATATATATGTATATATACATGTAATCTAACAAACAAGTGCCGACTGCTGACAAGCAATATTTGGCTTAAAGTCGACAAACCAGCTACTGGATAGGCATGGCTGCTTGGACGAAATGGTAATGTATATGTAGTACAACTGGCTTTGCGGGCTCACTCGCCTTGTTCGCTGGCTGGCTAACTGCCATGCTGATTAGCTTTGTGGTCGCTGTTTGCTGGCAGCATTGAGTTGCTGGGCTGCTTGAGTTTCTCACACACACACACATACAGTGTCAGTGGAAAAGAACTCAAAATCATTGAGTTGTTGCTGCACACACTGCTATGCGATACGCGAAAAAGTAGATTTGTATATACGTAATTTCTTTAGTTGGAGCTGGTTTGGCTTTTTTGGTTTGCTGCTTTGTAGAAGTGCTGCGCATGCGCACAAGTCGAGCAGTTCAGTCACAGTTACCAACTCCAACGGTTGAGATCAGTTGAACGGTTAGTGCGCAAAATAAAAGGCGTGGAAAAGTTTTAGCTTGAAGTTATATTAACTGCCAGAATAAATATATATATATATAATTAATATGGGATTGTTTTTTTGTTTCTTGAAAAAAATTGTTTGAAATCAAGCTAATAGTAGAAACTCGCAAAAAAGTTGTGTGAAAAGGCAAGCAAATATCAAAAAACGCTTACGTGTGCCATTTATGGATTCACTGAAAAACTGAAAATCAAAATTTATTTAAAAAATATTAAAAAAAAATTAAAAATTGAATATATAAAAAAAATATACAAAATTGAAATATTTTACGTGGAAGTGACTAATTTACATGCGGAAAATCAATTTAGTTCAAAATGGAATAATTATCTATTATTTTTTTTAATTTTTATGTTTTTTTCTTCAGTTTTATTTTTTTATTCATTTTCTTTAAATTAAATTAAAAAACTTAAACATTTATTGTGTCAAACAGCATTAATAGACAGCCCAGTAAACGTTTGCATTCACTAAAATAATAATTCCAGCTGCGCTGCGCTTAATTGCCTGTGCTAGCAACGATTTCACTTTTCAAATGCAAATTAACTTGTTTACGATTCCTTTTAGTTTATGTTTATTTGCATTCAAATTATTAACGTTGTATTTCTGAATTAAAATTTTTGTACTATTAATTATTAATTTTTCACTAAAAAATTTTTTATTAATATTCTTTTAAGAAAAAATAATAAATTTTCCGCTAAAAATAAATTATTTAATAAAAAAATTATTTAAATTTAAATAACATGATTTTTTTTAAATAATTTTTTTTTTTAAATAATTTTTTTTTTAATAATTTTTTTTAGTGGAAAAATCAATAATTTTTAAAATTTGTTATTTTTTTCTTAAAAGAAATTTTCATGAAATCAATAATAAATGTTTAAAAACTAATGATTTTTCTATTAAAAATACATTTATTTATTAAAAAACTTGTTTTTTTTTATTTAAATATATTTTTAAATATTTTATATTATAAATTAAAAAAATATTAATAAATAAATTTATTTTTGGTGGAAAAATCACTAATTTTTAAAAGTTTAGTCTTTTTCTTAAAAGATTTTTTTTATTAAATATTTTTTTAATTAATTTTATCAATGAAATTTTTTATATATGTTTTTTTTATTTATAAAAGTTTAAATTTATTTTTTTTTATTAAAAAATGTTTTTTTTTCATTTTTTTAATAATATCGATTTACCGCAATTTTATATTTAACCTAGTGAAAGTTAAATTTAAAGTCATGCATTATGTATTAAAAAAAAATTTATTAATACAGTGCTTTCAAAACACTGTTCAAAAAACGGTATTTAAAAATATTTTTATTTTGATTGTTTTTGCTTTATTTTTAGTGCAACTTGCAGCATAACTAAATCAACGACTGCATTTTGTTGTTGTTTGTAAATTGTGCAACGAACACATAAATCTACGCACACAAAAACATACATACGTGCACAAACAAACGCGTAGCCATTCTTTTTTTTTTTGAGTTTTACCGAAATTGAAAAAAAATACATTGAAATATTTTGTTGGTGTAGCGCAAAGCAGCGAATCACACGAAACGCCAAACTTCTGGAATTCATTCGCTGAGTCTACGAATTATCAGACAAAATGGTAAGTTATTGCATTCAAATACACAAATGCATATTAAATATGTACGCATATGCGGCAGCGACACGCCGCAGTGCCATGAAACGAAAGATTTAAGACACGAACTCGCACCGCACAGACCCAAATGCAATGCAAGTGAATAGACGAATGCGCCGCAGTGAATGACTGATTTGGACATTTTCGCTGAACACACGCAGTGAACGTGTCATTTGGGTGTGTGAATGTGTGTTACAGTGTTTTTTTGCGCAGAATATAATCAGAAAAAATTAAAAAAATCAGAAAAATCATGATTTGAGACACACGAGCTAAATGTTATGCGATAGCAATCAACTAAAATACTATGTTCACACAAAATTCGTTGTTTTCCAAAAACACTTGTATTTGAATGCACGAAATACTTGTGTTTGCGCATGTCTGTTGGCGCATATTTATGCTGATTGCCACAAATTTCACTTTCGTTGCGCAGAAAACGTAATGTGCGGTGAAAAGAAGTGCAGAAAAAATCACTTTAAATTGTATTACTTTAAATTGTACTACATGAGATGATTGTTAAACTATTTTGTGACGCTTTCAAAATTGAATTTTTATGATAGAAAAACTGCATAGAAAATTTTGCTTGTAATTAAAACTTTTATTTGCAATGCTTTCATTTTAATTGCGGCATTATTTCGCGCAAAAGGTTGGTTGTAATAAAGCAGAAGATAAGTGAAATGATATTGCAAGCAAGTTTTTCGCGAAAAATTGCAAATATTTGTGAGATATTATCTGCGAGTATCCTACATATTTTATATTTCTTGCAAATGGATGAAGATTTCAGATAAATTTTATTACTTTAGATTTTGTCTTTTGCTCTAACTAATTTTTTCACCATAAATGCCATTTTTTATGTTTGAAGAAAGTATAAATTGATTATTTCATCTCCCAGTTAACATCTCCTAGTTAACATTCACAAACAATTATTGAAAGAAATACGTGTCGTGAGAAGTTTTGTTGAAAATAAAAGTTATCTTAATATACACCTGCGGAAAGTTTACAGCAAGTTTAAGTCCGCAAGATGGCTTTGAAGGGGTTATATGTAGTTAGAAAGCCGAAAAACGTAAATTTTCCAGATTTTTTTTAGAAAAATTTTTAGTTTTTTGGTCAAAAAATTTGTACACATATTTTAGTATCTTTTAACTGTATTTTACAACTTAGTGTTAGTAAAATTATTTATTTGGAAAGGAACTACAGCTGATCTGCGTGAGCTTCTCTCAAAAAAGACATTTTGCGGTGAATTCTCTGAACTGAATCCTCTGAAATCAAAAAACCAAAAAGATTTCGTTAAAATAATGTTAAGCCCAGTAATTAATCGAAGGAATAAGCAAGATAACATTTTTTGACAAAATGGCGATTTCTAAAAAAAAATCGATGTTTGACCAAATTATATATTATATGGGTTAAAAGAACAACATTTTTGAAATAATTTGCCACTGTATGAAGTCAGACCTAATTAAGCAAGATTTGTTTCAACTTATTTTCAAATATTGACGCTTCTTTCGCTGTTAGGTTGCCTTCAAATTGGCTCTTGAAGCATATTGCAGTAGTTGGAAAGATGTGTAGTAGTTATATAATAATTTTTAAATGTTGTTACATAAATATTTTGAGTTTGCCCGAAAAATTTTTTGACATTTGCAAAATTTTAAATTTTGATTTTGTCCAAAAAAGTTTAATATTTCAAAAAATTGCATAAGATGTCTATGCTTTGAGCCTATCGTATCAGGTTCGTCTCTTAAGTCTTTTCCTATTCCATTGCACCGACATAAAAGTATTGTGTTGAATTCACTAATAAAAAATTTAGCGCCAATTTCAATAATTAAATTCTTTTATACACTTTATCACCTCTTCAGCTGTATAATGTCGCGTTTAAGTTTCCCAAATTTTATTAGGCAGTTTATGTTTAACTACTTCCTGACGCAAGTTTGTCGCTTAAGTCTTTTGTAAAATTTAAAATTTGTTTTACAAGTTGACTAGTTTTTCGATGTTTGCCTCTAATGATTTACAGTAAACATATATGTATATTTTTGATTTTTGAATTTGAGTTAATTTTAAGTGAAAAAAGGCCAAACACCTTTTTTCGGTCGATGGCGCTTTCTGTGCTAGCTCCTTAGTATTAAGTTATTATACCTACTAAATAAACTGACAATAATAATAATAAAATTCGGTGGTAATCCTGGAGATCGGCTACAGGAGCAAAAAGAATCACAGATTATTTAGGCATATTAAATTTTGTAAATGTGAACTATTTCTATTTACTTTTTAACGGAATTATCCAGAAATTTTTCTGAGAAAATATAGTAAGCAAAACAAATATTTTTGACAAGATGTTGGTTTCTAAAAAAAAAAACGATTTTGGTCCAAAACTTTGGCGCGTATTCTTAAATATATGTGCATTAAGAAAATGAAATATAATAAAAAAAGATTCTTTGAAACTTCTAATTCCTTATATAAAAATCTTCTCACGAAAAACACTTTTTTCTGACTAGTAAGCGGCTATAAACCCTTTAATAAAGTCATTAATTTTAACTCATTTAATTGAATTTTGTCGGCCAGCTTATATTTCCGCTACTAAATGGATTTTGGGGAACATTATTAAATGTGCTGGTCTTTTGTTTAAGTTGAGTTGAGTAATTTCCCTTATATTTATGGTATATAATTCTCTAAAAATATCAAATTTTGTTGTACGAAAAAAGTTTTTACTTCTTTTAGTATTAACTACATTACTCATAGAAGCGATTCATAACAGAAACTTACAAATAATGCACAGTTCAGCATTTAGAAAATTTTTTGCATTTCTAAAACTACTTTACATATATGATATTATTTTTTAAACATTTATACGCAATATATACAACATTATATTAGTAACATGATTAAAGTTTTATCATATGCATCTGTTTCAATCAAAAAACGTGTCTACGAAATTTTTTTGAAAAAAATTTATGTACAAATACATCGATTAAATTATATGCTACTAATAGTATATGTTTATGAATATGTATGAATTCGCATTAATATTCGCTGGCGTACATACATACATACATATATTAGTTGACACAAAATTAGGTTTGCTTGCAGCTAACAAGTCTGACCAGCTCGAAACTCGAACGCATTTGGTCAAATCAAGCAAAAGCTGCACAGACACGATATGTGAGGTGTATTTATTTATACATACATACATACATATATTATTTTTGAATCGAACGAATACATATATGTATATAGCAAATATACTCAAAACCGCCATTCATATAGACGCAGATGCTTGCATGTAAACTATTATATACAAGTATATCTATATACATATGTATTTTAAGTTTCCAAGTAGGCATATGAATAATTCATACAACTCGTCGTTGCTACAAGTTCGATTTGGCACAAATCATACTTTGCTTTATTTCATATTTCAATTCAACAAACGAGGTTTTTGAGCAAAACTGTTTCACGAAATTTCTGTGCACAAACAAATTGGCGCAAAATAATATTTGTACAACACATACATACATACATATATAATAATGTATATTAATGTGTATTTGCACGCATTTAGTTATTGAAGCGTTTGAATTGCACGAAAAATGCTCGAATAAATACATGAAAGCATTTTTGCTCGAAATGTTATCGTAAAATACCGTTACTGCTGCCCTAATGAAAATTGCGAAATTCACTTTCAAATAACGGTACACATGTACATGCGAAATTTGCCAAGTGCGCATGCGCGCAGATACAAACACTGTTGAACTTTCATACAAGTACATGTCAACACATATACACCTATAAACACACACACACATGCAAGCAAGATGTATGGCTGAGTGCGGAATCGACAGATTTCCTATTTAATTGCCAATAATTACGCGGCAAACAAGTAAACACATATATATATATAGACCACATATATATGTATATATATATATGTATATATACTATATATACATATGCCTGAGTGTGCATATGTAAATCCTGTCCGCGGCATAAATAGGTACTTTAACGGTAGTGTGGGTAAGCATGCGAGGACCAGTTTTCACTGCTTCCACTACAACTACAACAACTTCTCTTACCACCACTACACACATACATATGTATAGTATATGCTTACATACATTGCTGCTGGCCATTGGGCAACGGTTGTTGTGGACTCTTTGTAGTCTTTGGGCCAACTACCGTCTGCACTTGTCAATTCGTAAATCATTTATTTATTTATTTGCTTTTTCTATTTGTCTCTATTCCTCAGTTTAGCTTTGTTTATGCGCAGAAGTGTGTGAAGCTGCCAATTAAGTTTGCAGTCCTCAGCGCCATTTGATTTCTATGTGTTTTCCATGAACGTCTGTGTTTGTTGTCATCTGTCCGCTGGGCTTTTGCCTCTTTGTCGTGTTGTTGTTGTTGTTGGCTTGCAATTTTGTCCATTGATCGAACAGGAAGTTGGCGCTGCTAAATTTCTTTAGTGCACGTTGCTTGTATAGTATTTGTTAGTTTGCGTTTGTGTACTCACACATGTCTTCTGCATATAGCTTCAACACAACTATTATTACACTCCCTCGTTTACTGTTTTTTCAAAGTCAAACTGAATGCTAATTAACGGCGCAACTTTCGCGCGAAATTGAAGAGATGCTGATTGAAGTGTGTTATATACAAGCGTGTAAAGATATACCATACATATATGTATGTATGTACACATTTCATACACTATATGATATGACACAATGTGATTGGTAGCACTGGAGATATACGACTGCAACGACATCTATTGACAAAATACGAAAATACTTTTTCGACTATCCAATATTTTAAAAAGTTTTCACTAAACATTTACTAAAAAAAATTTTGGAATCGAGGTGCCACCTATTGAAAAAAGTTCCGGAAACAATAAAAAGTGTGTGTTCAATATTAAGCATTCAAGAATTACTTGGCTTACTTGCTTTTTATGGTAACCTCAACATCTAAATTTTATTAAGCAAAATATTTACAGAAAGATTTTAAAATCACTTATAATAGAATTTAAAATAATTTCTTAGTTAACTCATAAAATTCATAAGAAAAAAAATGCCTTAAAATAATCAAACTTTAACTGTTAACTTTACCAGTTTGTGGAGCTTTCAAATTCCTACAAAATGTATGAAACGAGATCTCTTCTACAAGGAAATTGTAGGATGCGGACCTTCCCGTTAAAATTAAGAGCTCATACTTTCTTAGAGATGACTTGGAACCTATTTTTCTGAGTACCAGATAAAAAAATATTCATTATTTTACTACTCTTATTGCTTGTTTTGTCTGTAGCAGCTGCTAAGGTTAGACTTGATTTTATGAGCTGGGCGATTTTCGTTTGTTAAGCGCTCACAATTCGTTACTTTTTCGTGAATTCTTGGCTGAAAACAATACCGTAAGTATGCCCCACTCCTATGTATGTAACTTTTTCCTATTTCCGAAATTAAAGATAATCTTTAAGGGCCGTCGCTTTACAAGATACATGAAAATCGCTAAAATCTCTTCCAAAATCCCAATATTCCAAAAATCGAATTTGAGAAATGTTCCGACGATTGGAACAAGCGATGGCATAAGCGCATAATTTCGAATGGGCACTATTTTGAAGGCGACAAGATTAATATAGAAGCGTGAATAAATTAAAAAAAAAACGAAAATTCCAATTATTTTTTGAACACAATTATAATGGTCAGATTTGAAAAATTGTACGGTTGCCTTGAATAGAACCATATCGCAGATTTTTTGAAAATATCTTATCAAATAAAAGAAGTTTTCCTTACTTGGACTTGGTTTTGAACGATCAGTTTGCATGGCAGCTATAGTGATGAAGACATTTCGTCAATTTTTTTTTGTAAAGTTCAATTTTTAGAATCTGTTTAATTATAAAAAGTACTAACTTAATTTCATGAAAAAGCAATGAGCATTAATTATGGTAGTTTGACATTAAATAAATAAAAAATAAATAAATTAAATAAAAAGAAAATTTCATGCTCTCATTAAATCGAAAGAAGAGGCCTAACGAGTGGTATCTTTTCAATATTCTACGTTGGAAACTTTTGTTCAGCAGTTGAATCGCAAATATATTTTCATGATGATCCAAAGGTAAGAATATGTTGTATGCTTCAAGGGAAACATAATATAATGTCTTTCATGACAACCTGGTAATCGGAAAACATTGTTTCATAGACGATAACGCGACGTTGTTTTCCGAAAATACTGAGTGGTTTTAGAACGAATTGTACTTTTACTTTACTTAGGCCCAAATTATCTTTCAAAATAGTTTTTACCGCGCCTTCCGATACTAAAACGATGCCGGTACGATTTTTGACTGTTAATCGTCGAATCTCAAGCACTTATTCTTTCATTTTTTTGTCCTGCACGTCGTTCGTTGACAACGTGTTCTCGACCCTCTTTGAATAATTTGTATCAATCAAATTAATGGAACTCATTTGTTGAATAATTTCACGCGTCGTAAAAATCGCCGAATGCATTTTAGATACTTCAGAAAGACAAGCATATACTAAACACCAATGATTATTTTGATATGATATTTGGCACAGAGATCACCGACAGTCATACCAACCTAGAGAAAAAAATATTTAAACGAATGGGTTTACGCACGAAATATCAATTAAAACGTCTTACTATTTTTAGCCCACAGTAGTATGTGTAAAAAAAAGAACAACAACAAAACAAAAAGTTACAAGTTGGCAAAATCTTAAAAAAAAATTGTACACTCTCCGAGCCGAGCTTTATTAAAACGTCCAGTCAGAAACTCAAAGTAATCTTATCATACATAACTATCGCTTTTTAATTTAACAAATTTATTTCAGTTCGCATTAGTGCAAATATTACTTAATACACCCTAAATTGGCTACAATGCATACCAGTCCTATGACCATTGACCCCGAGTCACTTTCTTCTGTTGGCGAAAACTGTAAGACCATGCAATACGCTCTCATAATCATTAAGTAATCGTTCGCTTGTTTACCGCATGTTTTATTTTGTTGCTGTTGCTGTTGTTTTGTCTGCTTTCGAGTAATTTTATTAGTCGTCTGAAATACCAAACCCTTATTTTGTAGTTGAATCGTGCAAGCATTACATCGTTTGATCAACTACTATAGTTAATGGCGTTAAAAAGGTAGTCAATAAACTGACAATTTCCAAAAATGCTAAACGCAACAACACCAACTGAGTCAATGAGTTGAATTCGAAACGAGACGCTGGAAATATCGGTTGGCCGATAGGCAATAGATATGTACATAAATATGTATGAAGGTGTGCGAGTATGTGAAAATGCAGACTGATTCGTATGCACATGCAGACGCTGCCTCAACAGCAGTATGTACTGTACATACATATGTAAGTATGTGAGTAACGGTAGCGAGATACATATTATTATGCATGCTTGCATGTAGGCTTGAGCGCTTTCCTCAGCAGTTACCTATATACATGTGAACACATATGCATATATGTATATATATATATACATATTTTATATTTACACATACATACAAACGCACTCGTTTGTGCCGGCATCGGCAACGGTAAGTGAAATACCGCAATATAGCGAACACCGGCGCCACGCAACCAATTGCAATAATAATAATAATAACAACAACAACGGCAACCATAACTAAAAATGTAATGCTAAAGTTACACCGCCAATATGGGCAAACAAACAAACAGACAGACAGACAGACATCACAACACATTCGCCTTTCACTTCGGCCACTTCACTCGCAGCGCTGTGCTTTATTGTAGCCGCGTCGTCGGAGTGCGGGCGGCACGCGGAGGGCCAACAGCCACACATACACATGCACACACACATGTGTAGCCTGCTTGTGCATTGAAAGTTATCCGCAACGCTGGTTGAAATGGAAAACCGCCCGAGTGGCCCAAAGTGGAAAAACAAGTCGGTAACCGAATCAATGGCTGCTGTTGCATTGAAAAGATTGAAAAGCTGCAAGTCAGCGCCTGAAGTGGCGCATGGAAAGGGAAAATTGTAAATGGCAAGTGCTGGCAAAGCAACCAAAAAATAATATTTGGGTAATAAATGTCGTAGTTATGTTAAGTTAAACGCCGCAAAAGGCGCAAAAAGAAGTTGTTAACATTTTAAAATCGAGGAGGCGCGTTGTAATGATTTTGGGTGTTAGAAAGGGCTGGTGAAGCCATTATTAGTAAATAGTAATTGCCAGATAATAAATTATGGTTTTTAGATTATAGAGTTTTGAGTTTAGTTACAAGGATTTGAATTGAACAAGTGGTAAATGGTATGAGAAAATATTGAAATAAAAAAGGGACCAAATTGGAGTTTGTCTCTAAAACAAAAAAAAAACATAGTGTAAGACAAAAAATATAAATATTAATAATATAAAAAATATATAAAAGGTTCACAAAAATCACAACACAAACTAATATCTAATAGTAAATTTTTTTTTTGGAATATTTGATCTTTAAAAAAATGGAAAAGAAATAAATCTAATGAAATAATAAAATAAAATTTTGAAACAATTAAAAAAAATAAATATTAAAGGAAAAAAAATTCAAACTAAGGAACAAATTTATGAAAAAATAAAAATGGAAAAATATTATGAAAAAACAAATATATGAATATTAATAAATAAAAAAAAATAAACAAAAAAAAATATATAAAAATTCACAAAAATTACAACGCAAAATCATATCTAATAGTCGATTTCTTTTGATATTTTATCCTAAAAAAGTACAGAAAAAAATATGATAAAAAAAATATGAAATTAAAAAAAAAAAATATGAAAAATTACAAAAAAAAACAAAATTAAAAGAAAAAAATAAAAATAAGAAAAAAATTAATGAAAAAAGACCAAAGAAGATAAAAGTTTACAAAAATTTATTTGTATGAAATTATTTTTACAATTAGTAAGAGTTCCTAAATTTTCCTATTAAATGTTCTACTTGTTTTTTTTTTTTCTAAAATTCTGAATATTTTTTTTATAAATATTTACAAATTTTGTATGAATTTAGCATTCGTAGCAAATTTAATTTCGTATTTCGTGTCGATTTTCTATTCACATAAACTTTCATTGATTTAATTTTAGGTTTCGTTGTAATTCTCAACAAGTTTATAGAGGAAAATGATATTTTTAATCAATTATTAATACAGGCTTCAAGAAAGAAATAAAATATTTAAAACATTAAAAATACAATTACAAAATAAAATCAAAAAAAATTGTGAAAAAATACAAAAAAGAAAAAATAAAATTAAATAATAAAAAAACGTAATGAAAAAATAAATATTAAAATAAAAAAATAAAAACCAAGAAAAAAACTATGAACAAATACCAAATAAAATAAAAGTAAAAAAAAAATAATTTTCAATAAAAACCAAAATTTGTTTTCCAACTCTCGGGAAAGCCACGAATTATAACTTTTTCAACGTGGTTACGCAAAAGTAGTGATATTTCTGTAAAATTAAAATTTTTTTTTTTGAACATGAATAAAGTGAATTTTTCTACTTATTTTAACCAAAATTTCTTAATTCTTAAAAGTAAATGTTTCTAAGCGCTTTTGACTCAACTTCCTGCAAGTTCAAAATCGTTGTGAAACACCAAAAAAAACCATTTTAATACCAATACTCGAACCAGCGAGGCAGTCTTTCATCATTCTGACACAAAAAGTAAATTACATTCAGAAATAATTATACTAGCCCATTTCCTGTTAAACATACTTACGTAAAAAATATAAAATTCCACTCCAAGTCTTACAGAGAAAAATAAGTATTTATGAATAATTATATAAATTTAATAGGTTTTAATCAGAACTATTATTTCTTTGTCTGCATGACTCTTTATAAAAACACTGCGATATATCCGCTTAGATAACAAAATCGTTGCAAAACGAGTGCACTGTAATTAAAAACGTCAATTTGACACGCTTGCACTAGATATCAAAAGCTCCTTTACTCACATGAGTGCCCTCATAGTCGAGAGAATAGAACAAGCAAATCTCTCATTTTACTCGCTTGCGTCAACCGAGTTAGCCGAGTGAAAATTTATGCAGCAAAATGTAAATAGTTTATTAGTCATAAGAATACAATCACATTCATTATTATTTGATTGCTGCTTAGCTCTGCTGCGACTGCACGTGTTGAAGACAAAAGCCTCAAGCGACAAACCTACCACAATGCAAAGCAGCGAATAGTGACAGATTCGCCATGCTTCAATGCTGACTGATTGTTTGATTGTGCGCCAGCGCAAATATGGTTGGCCAAGTTCTATATGCATACGGTAACATTGCGCATGCGCAAATGCTATCCACTTACAGCGTCGCATATACACACACTTGTATGTATTTCTATTTACATAGCGTGTACGTAAGTGTGTCAATAATGAATGTTGCAGTGCAACGGCGGAGAGAAAGTTGTTTTGCGCGCATTTATGGCGATTGTTCTATGTGTCGCCACAATATATGGAAGACAAAAAAAAACAACAACAACAAAATTAATAACAATATGCGCTCTAAAATTGTTATGTTAATACTTGCTTGTGTGTGTGTATATGTACGTTCAATTCTTGTAAACATTTACTAAACACGCCTCAAAGTAATGCACAGTGTAATTACAGTAATGAAAACGCCATGCGTGCGGTAAACGTTCGTCCTTGTGAGCGGCGTGTAAAAACGTCCACAAAACAACACAACATGTTTAATCGGCTGCAAAACAGCTTTAATACCCTTCACAAATAAATAATGTTGCCATACAAGAATTTGATTTTTATAGTACAGTTTGTATGAGAGCCATATGCTATAGGAGTCCGATGTGAACAATTTCAACGGAGATTGTAGAGTTGTCATAGATAATAATGTATGTGGAGATATCTCGTTAACTGAACAAGATTTTCATACAAGAGTTTGATTTTGATAGTACAGTTTGTATGACAGCTATATGTTATAGTGGCCGGATATGAATGATTTCGTGGGAGATTATGGAATTGCCTTAGATAATAACATATGACAAATTTCGTGAAGATATCTCGTCAACTAAAAATGTTTTTCATATAAGAACTTGATTCAGATCGTTTAGTTTGTATGGCAGCTCTACCCCATAGTGACCCGATAGTGGCGGTTCCGACAAATGAGCAGTTTCTTGAGGAGAAAAGGACATGTGCAAAATTTCAGGTCGATACCTCAAACACTAAGGGACTGAATCGCCTATATACCAACGCACAGACAGACGAACATGCCCAAATCGACTCAGCTCGTCACGCTGCTCAATTATATATTATAGATATATTTTAAAGTCCCAGTCTTCTTTCTACTCTGTTTAGGGTATACAAATCACCATAAACAAGCGCTAAATAAAACAGCTAGCGGGAAAATAGCAATTTCGAGAGGCCAATCCCTTGGCGACATATTGTTTTATGCGTATCAAGCTGTATAATATTGCAAATATACACACGCATACATACACATTGACAGGCATAAAGTCTGCCAAGTTTCAAAATACGAATATACACACACTTAGGCACATATTTGTGTGCGTGCGTGTGAATTGTAAGAGGTTAGTGCAACAGCGGACCAGAAAAAATACCGCAAGCGCTGGAAAATCGCCAATATGCGTATTTATATATAATAATATATGTATATACATCTAAAAGTATAAGTGCATATATATGTATGTGTGCGCATAAATCAAGTCACCAGCAGTGGCGACTGCTCCACGCACCCATTAAATTTGCCAAGCGACTGGATTGCTGCATTGCCTTTCATAGTTGCACGCTTGCATACATACAAACACAAACATATATTTATATACAAGCGCAGATAAATGCGGTTAACCAAATATAATATGCTAGTTGTGATTGCAATTGTTATTATTTGCTTGCTGAAAAGGCTTAGTGACGTTGCAAATGTGTGTTTGTGGCTGCTTGTGAGTGTTTCGTATGTGGCAAGTTGCAGTAATGCGATACTCACATATAAAAGTACAATACTTTGTATGTAACACATGGATATAACTACAAAAACACATATATTAATACCAACAAACACATGTAAACCTTTCTTTCGCCAGCATTCACTCACTGCCGCTGGTTTTTGCTGTTAAAATTCGCGAGCTGCAAAAGCCCAACGGCGGCGCTCATTGTCTTGCTGCGCTTCCTGCTTTGGCACGAAAATAAATTACAAAGAAATAGCGGAAATTAAAAGAGAATCGCTTAATTGCACGCCTCCACCTGCGTATTTGTTGTATTTTGCCAACAAATTTGTACCAACAAAATCGCAAAGTTTTGAAAACAATCAATAGTAAATTAAAAATACTTTTTGTTAATGTTTTACTTCTTAATGACCAAACAATTGCGCTCAAATGAGTTTTCATTCGTTTTTCGACTTTTTGCTATAATTTATTGTGCATTGTTTGTCTAACTTAATTGGCTTCTTGTCACTTCCGTTTACAATTTTTCAAAATTTTATCGTGTTTCGTAAATTGGACAACAAGCTGCTATTCTTGCTTGCTAAAGAATGAGAACCGTGTTTCGGTTCTTATAAATTACAGTGGTTTCAGTTAACATTTTACCTTGATTAAGCACTGTTAGCAGAGTGCTAGCTAACATATTTGAACATCTTGACTATGAAATGAGTGGGTATGTATGAAAAAGTTTTTATCTGTATTTGTAAGTACAAAATTGAATTTCCTAATTTTAAGGAGCAGTTAGAGAATTGCCTGATATTGAATCAATTTAAATTTCATAAATTGGATATTCGAAGAACTTTTAGGGATGACTCATTTTTTATTTTATTCAAGAGTAGATTGCAGAAGTCGCATGAAAAGGAGTCGACTTCTTTGAAACCTGGTTTGGTATCGAACAGCTCGGAGATGTCCTTCCCTGACGGTAGTTTAGACATAGCGACATAAAGGCGCTCCTCTTCGTGCTGTCAAAAGCGATTTAGAAATCGAAGAAGCGGTGGTGTGTGTCGATTCTCTTTTCACGGGTATTTTTCAAGGTTTGGCGCATGATGAGTTTCCAGACCTAAAGCCACACTGATAAGGTTCAATCAGTTTGTTGACGGTGGGCTTTAATCTGTGTGAAAGATGACGCTTGACGGAACCTTATACTCGATGTTGAGGAAGCTTATCCCACGGTAATTGGCGCAGATTGGGGGGTCTTCCTTTTTGTGGATTGGGCAGAGCACACTTAAATTCCAATAGCTGGGCATGCTTTCGTCCGACCATCCTTTACAAAGAAGCTGATGCATGCTCCTTATCAGTTCTTTGCCGCTGTGTTTGAATAGTTCCGTATTTGAATAGCTTCAGACGGGTAATTGCTATTCGAAATTCTTCATGGTTGGGCAAAGGAGCGTTTCCATCATCATCGATTGGGGAATCGGGTTCACCACATCCTGGTGTTATGCTTTCACTGTTTTTCAATAGGCTGGGGAAGTGTTCCCTCCATAATTTTAGTATGCTTTGGGCATCATTCACTAGATCACCTCTGGGATCGAATGCATTATTATGATATTAACAGTTTTTTCTACAACTTTAACAACTCCTTTAAAATAACTCCTAATATATAGAACATACCAGAAAAATTTGTTCAATCAACTTATCGGTAGGTGTCTCTATGCACACACACATATAAAAACTTCTCTTGGAATTTGCTCCAATCGTGTAGATATTCAGAACACATAAACTCTCAAGGCAATTGTTATTAAGTAATAAAATTTACGAATTTTTTCGCAATTAAAATTATAATTAAAATTGAAATCGAAATCATTTTCCAATGCTAACACGAAATGGCAACAATTAATTGTCACGAGCACGCGTGTTCGCCAGCTGTAAGTTGCGCAACGGCATAAATCCGAAGGTAAAGTCACCAAACAGGCGGCATTTAATTGATTGGCATGAAGATATGAATGAAAAAAAACGTCTATAAGCCATAGGTGACTTATTAAAGCGGCTAATCAATGTGTGTCAATAACATAAGCCAAGCAAAAAGTGACAATAAAATTGAAAAAAATGCATTTGTAAAACAAAAGCAAAGACAAAAACAAGAAAAATTATAAATTATTATGACAGAGTTACGAGTATGTGAAGACAATAAGCTCTTGCATGCGTACAGGTAGACGCGCGTATGCCAGCGTTACGCTTCACTAAGCCACTCGACTATCAGCTGCATAACTTCAAAAAAATTAACATTCATTGTCTAACACTTTGTTGCACTCTGCAAAAGTTGGCTACAAAGAAAAGCAGTTGCAAAGGCTTGCGAAAATTTTCACCGCACTGCGCAGCCGTTCGCGCATGCGCGCTAGGAGAAAATAGAAATGCAATTTGCATGCAAAAATAAAAAAAAATGTGAAAGAAAGAGCAGAAAAAAAGGCGTTAATTAGATAAGCAGCATTACATCGCAATGCGTTTCTGCATATGTAATGTGTGGCAGAAGCCATAACGGGCATAAGCGGTTTGCGTAATCAGTTAAGAAAGTGCCAAAGCACAAGACCGCAAATATGTATGTGTGTAGAAAAATGCATTAACGAAAACAAATATCAATTATGTAAGAGTTAATTACTACACGAAACATACCCGATACACTTGCAAATGCTAATACGCGCGGCGGGCAAAGCGAAATCAATCAAAAAGTGGAAAATTAGACAAAATATTGCCACGAAATGGATTTGTTGAACGCTGTTGTTTTCACAATAGAAACAAAAATGCCATAACAATTGCTGCTAATTAAGTTTTCAGAGTTGTTGTTGTGTTTGCTGTTGTCTACATTTAAAAAATGAACTTAACGCCTGCTCCCGGTTAGCAGATTGGCGGCGCTGTTGGCCCTAAAGGCTCACGAAGCTGTTGGATGAAGTCAATTTACTTTTCCTTTTGCTTTCGGAAATCGTAAACTTGAGATTAATGATTAAATCGCTTAGCGTGTGTTAGCAGTTTGCCACAATTTAACCTTTTAATTTTGGGCAAAAGGTGCTGGGTCTTTTTTGTTTTATTTTTCTTTGAACTTGTTGTTTGCCTGGGGGATATAATATTAATAAAAAAAACTTAAATTTGAAAGAAAAATTTATACTAATATATTTTCACTTTTCTTTGAACCAGTGTTGTATTAATGGAGCTAAGGGCAGCATCAACTATCATTTAGTATATGCTCATAGAATGACTATTTTCCTTGAAAACAGTTTTAGAGGCACTTTTGAGATATTTTGCTGAATTATTTTAATCTAAGCAATTTATGTATCTTTTTTATTGCTTACAATTTACTACATGATATTGCATGTATGTTCCTCCGGCTGTCAGATATAACCAATATATAACCATTTTATAACCACTTTATAACCAAAACTCAAAATTTCTTTTAATATGAGTGGTTTCTATTAAGTCGTTATTTATCGCCTGTAAATTTATAAAATGTGATGTTACGTAATTTTACATTGTAAGTGACGATATGCAAGTATACACTATTTCTGCTATGGAAAATAATTTTTTTGTATATTAAATCCTTCTCCAATATCTTGCATTTGTTACCACTATTGTAATTTGTTCATTAAAAAGCTTTAATTATTATTTAATTTTTGGCACAGGTGGCAGCTCTTTAAAAAAAATGTGTACAGTTATTTTTATGTGGCAATAGTTATATGTGCACATTGCAAAATTTCATGTAAGTTAAAATAATAATTTAGAAAAAAATACTAAATAGGTGGCAACAGTTATTTAAAAATTAATTAATTTATAAGCAAAAATATTAATTAAAAAATATCGCGTAATATATCACGTTATAAATTAAATTATTAAAAAATTAATTAATTAATTTATTAAAAAATCCGGTAACTCTGTTCAATTGCTTTTTTAACTCAGAGCCCTCTTGTAGAAATAGAAACATTTTAATTACCCGTTCATCCGATTAATTATTTAATTTAAATTTTTAGATAGTATTTACAAAAAGAAAAAGGTGGCAACCCCATTAAAAATATTTTCAACCGTTAGCTTCCGAAATCACTGCAGTTCAAAAATTCTATTAAAATTATTCTAAAATATTGTCATGTATATCACTTTTAAAATAGGTGGCAACATTTTGAAGGAAATATTTTTCGTTGTAAACTTTCTAAAGCAGTTTTCAGTTTGTTATACATAATGCATCTTCAACTGAAAATTTCTTTTGAAATTTTATGAATTTTTTTTGGGCCGTATTACAATAAATTGAAAATAGGTGGCAACCTTTTTAAGAAAATAATTTCCGTTTTTAACTTCCCAAAGCAGTTTCGGTTTGTTATTCATTATTCATATTCCTCATATAAAAATAAAATTTTTTTTTGGGAATGGTGGATCCATATTCTGGACCTTTTCTCCCAATTGTCACGAATAAATTTATATTTTAAAAACTTCCATTTAAATACAATTTTACAGATTTTTTTTAATATTCATCTCACTTATCGATTTTTCACCTCTCTTGAAGTTGCGGTATATACATATTTTTGAAACCCTTGCCCTCATATGGGGAAAGCGAGTTCGTTGCATAAGTCTTTTGTGCCCAAGCAGCAAAAAGCTTAAAATCGCGTTGCAATGAAATAAGGAATTACAAAATACTGTCATTGTTCTAAAAATAATTTGCAAAATAATTAAAAATATGGAAAATTCAAAAAAAAACAAAGTTAAACGTATTGTGAGCTTGCTTTCATATTGTCACTTGCACCTTTGAAATCTTAACGAACCTGCTATGACACAGCAGATGTGTGGTTGCTTCGGCATTTGAAAATGTACGTTGCTGTGTTTGTATGCCGCTTATTAATTCTGCAGTCTTCAAAAAGTTATAAAAAAGCGCAATTTATGTGTTTTCGAAAATCTACCGAAGATCTTTCGAGATGCAACAACAACGGCACTCGTCAGCACTCGCACCAAGGCATTTACAAACATAATTATTACTGGCTTATAACAAACAGCACATACTTACTTACTTCTTGTGAAGTACATGAGCACACACACAACACACATACATATGGAGATATTTATATGTCTTTGTGCATGTGTGTTGGTGAGATTTAAATGTTTGTTATATATTTGCATATTTACTATCAGCGTTGGTGCATTCATTAAGCGGCATTCTTTTGTTGCACTCCTCGTTGCTGTTGTTGCGGTTGTTATTGTTGGTTATTAATGGCTTTATTGCTGTTGAGTGCAGCAAACGTGCTTTTGTTAAAACAATAACAACAAATAAAGTAATGTTATTAATAATAATAAAGCTTTTGCCGTTTTTTTCGAATCAAAGTTGTAATTGCGTCTGGCATTTGTAGACTTAGCTTGTTTCTAATTATCTTTATGAATATTAAAAATGCTTAGCTTATTACTTGGCATATGACAAGTCATCATCTTTTTTAAAATATGTTTTGTTTGTGCTGTTTTAGTCGATTTGCCTTCAATTCTTGGCTTATTCTTGGATATATTACAACTTAAGAAATGACAGTGTTTACAGTTAAGCATCTTCAATGCTACGCTCATTGCCATTAAGTGTATAAGTTAGCTAGTACAAGTATGCAAATCTGTTGATCTAAGACGTTTCATGTCATTGTAAGCTCTTTCGTTTGAATTAACTAACTTGAGTTCAAGTTTGGAATTCTTGGACTTTTGTTGTTTCACCTTTGAAAGGAGATATCTGTGAGATCAGGTTTTGTAATTGGACGAAATGCCGACAATTCTGCATGAATATAATGATTAAAGTATGAGTAAAGTATTTGTTGGATATACTTGTACAGCATACGTGTATTTAGAAACTCCGCCAAAAATATTTATATTCTAAATATTCATTGGAATAATGTTCTTGCAATTCTATATGTGTCAATCTACTGCTTGTTTTTGGGATATCTTGAAGTTTTAGGTCGGCAAAATCTTGATTGAATTATTATTTGATATATTTTCTCCAAGTGCCTGCAATTTACTTTCGAATTGGTGGGGGATTAATTGGAGACATAAGGAGAAGCACTTCAAAGTTCGTCACTCATACATTATCTTTCAAAGTAAATTATATATAATATATAGAAATGCATATACATATACAAGTATAAACCATACACCAGTTCAAGAGCCTCGTTGAAGCAAGCCGAAGAATTGAGTCAAAATTCGAAATTATGTCCGATGGGAAGAAATATTCGTCGAATGAAGAGGTGATCGCCGACACTGAGGCCTATTTTGAAGTAAAGGACATATCGTACTACAAAAATGGCATCGAAAAGTTGGAGGGCCGCTATAATCAGTGTTTACCCGTGAACTACAAGATGCGTTCCAAAGTAAACAGGACATTAAAGAAAACGGAACAAATGGTTTTTTCCAGCGAAATCAATTTATTTTATTCAAAATAGTCTCCTTCTGTTTCAATACAGATTTTGCACAATCCAAAAGCATGTCGAATGAGTGTTTTAGCTCGTTGGCCGGTATGGCCGCCAGTATGCCGGTGTAAGCCTTTTGAATGGCCTCTACGTCTGCATAACGCTTTCCTTTCATGGGCAAATGCATTTTTCCGAAAAGGAAGAAGTCGCACGGTGCCATATCAGGTGAATACGGAGAGTGGTTAATGGTTAAAATGTGATTTTTGGTCAAATAATCGTCCTTCAAATGTTGGATTCTGAGCAATTTTTGGCCATCAGTTAATTTGAGCGGAACAAACCGTGCACACTCCCTTCGTAAGCCCAAATTTTCGGTCAAAATGCGATAAATCGATGTTTTGGAGATGTTCAATTACATTCCCATGAATTTTAATAATGATTTCAGCTGATTACTGGTTGATAGAGCGCACTCATACTTGCCATAGTAATTAAGGACAGTCCTATCAACTAAGCAAAATGCACTTTTTTTCAAATATCATTCATCTAGGGATTTTAAATTATAAATTTTGGGTACTTTTGTCATAAATCCCAGGACTGAACCTTTGGAGTGGTTTGCAGCTTTGCTTTAAAGGTTCTTGAAAGTTAATTCACTTCTACGAGTACAAACGAAAGCCTCCACAACTTCAACTTGTCTATTAAAGTGACTTAAAATTGTTTTAAATCTAACATATAAGATGAAAATTTCTACTACATTTTTTAAGTAAGCAGCCTCGTAATCACACATTTTGTTCCGATTTTCAAAAAAACAATTTAGTGACGTTGAATTTACAACCAACTCAACATTTACACTGGCTTAAAAAACACACACAAATGCCTTAACGATACTCTTTAACTTTTATTTGATGAGCCATTCAACAAACTTACTAAAATTATCGCATTATTAAATATAAATTCCATCACGTCACAAATGCAGCTTAAACTCTGATTTAAAATGAAAATCACATTTTGATAAACGACCTTGTTGGCCTGTCAAATTGCTGCGCTTACTCAACAATTCGTGTACAAGAAGTTTCTATTTCTGCAGCGCGCAGCGTGAAGTAATCAGCAAAATGTCAAAACTATAAATTTGTGTCAGCTACCATTTTCTATTCTTCAGTCGCTAGTCCCCAGTCCCCATTGCTATTGTTATTGACGTCATAGTGACGAAGTCAATGCAGTTATCATCAGGTTCGTGTTGCAAGTCTTTTATTAACACGAACGCGAAAATTTGGAGAGTCACTAAAGAACTAATCATAACGGAGTTTAAGTAGAGTTGAACTTTTATTAAGCCACGTTTCGAAATAAAGCTGAAGCATGTAACTGTTTATTAGATATTATGGACTGTGTTGCTAGCAAACCAAAGTAGAATAATGGCGCTGCAATGTACGCAAAAAACGAAAAAAAATAATCAAAAAAAATGTTGTTTAAAACTGGTGGTATTTGGCGGAAGCACTTATCATAAATTTTTCTGTTTTTTTTTTTTATTTTTAAATTTTTTAATGTGTCTTTTAGTTCATTTTTCATAGCGGCAGCAATTTGAGCCAGCGCAGTGGCTTATGAAAAATTACCACGACTTTTGTGTTAATTTGACAGTGAGAAATTGCTAGAATGACAGCTTAGCCTTAGCTATGTGCCGAATTTAAGCGCTTACGGTTAAATGGCATTTAGCAAATATTTTATGTGCAACTGAGGGGAAAAATAAAAATCACAAAGCGGCAGACAAAAAAGTCGCACAAGCGGTTGCTGTGACACGAAAAATGCCAGCCATTGACGCCATTGTAAAGGCTGTAAAGCTGCACGCTCGCCGCTTTGCCACTTTGGAGCACTTCAAAGTGCTTGTTGAAGCAGCGAGCAGCGAGCAGCGGTCGTTGTCACTTCGCATGCTGAGAATGTCAACGCAAATGCGGTTGATTGCCTATTTTTCGCAGACCAAAAACAGTAAAAAACAACAACAACATACAACAAATGCAATTAGGCAACATGTTCCATGCGCTTCAAGTAGCTGTTATATTTTATATGTAACTTGCCGACCGTCAGCTCTAGAACTGCAGTCACACACATATGCAAACACAAAAAAATGAGATAAAAATTCAAATTCTATTCAAATGCTTGTAACTGCGCTTGTTTTTGCATCAGTCCGCTTGCCAAGGGTGCTGCTTAACGCTCTGTGACAAATCAGTGGAACGGAAGTTACTCACCCATCAAGCAAAACGACTTGGCTGGCTATCGAGTGTCCATAGTGTCTAGAAACCATTCAAGTGTTGAATTATTGCTTTGCCACATTTTGTACACAGCTGGATGTGTGTGTGTTGGAAAATTTCGCAATTTAAGTACGGATGCATGGGTGTGCATGTTTCTTGGTTGCAATTGGCTGGGTGTTGGCAAATGTGGTCCAGCGTTATTCAGCTGGCGTGGTGAGGCCGTCGACGAGTGTTGAGTGTTGGTCAGCGCCAAAACAATGAGTCATGAACGTGTTTGAAAATAATATTTTATTGACGTTCTGAATTTGCTAAGTGCAGCCATTAAGACTCCGACTAGTCGCAGTTGACTAGTTGAGGCAAAATTTGCATTATCGGTTTATGTAACGGTGTTTTTTTACAAGTTGAGCTGCCTTGAAGAGTGATTAAAAAAAGCATACCGAAGGTTGATATCGATATGTTTGCTAATTTATGAGAATATTGTAAACAAAATGCCGACATTTATTAACGACATGCAAATTATAACAATATGTCGATAATTATATTTTAGACATTTTTTTAAATTATCGAGTACTAAATATCGATATTTTAATTTTTTTTATAAAAATTATCGGGTACTGAAAATCGATTTATTAACAGCGTACGAATTACAACAAACTATTGATATTTATATCTTCGATATTTTTTAAAGTTGTTGAGTACTAGATATCGATATTTTAGTTTTTTATGGGAAAACCTGAAACAATATATGCTAACATTTAATTTCAAAAAATAGTTTTAGTCGATAGTCGATTTATTTAGATATTAATTTTCGGATACACGTTAATACACGAATTGATAATTCAGCTTATATTAATATAATATAATATTAAAAGTGAGAAAATAATAAAGTAAGTTACAAAGAACTAACGACGCCCAAATTACAATAACATATCGATATTAATAGCTTCGATGATTTCGAAAATTATCAAGTACTAAATACTGATATCGATATCTTCGTATTTTTATGAGAAAATCGTAAACAACATCCCTAAATTTAATAACGGCGTACAGCAAACTATCGATATTTTTTAAAGTTATCGATTACTAATTATCGATATTTATATCTTAGATATTTTTTGAAAGTTGCCGAGTACTAAATATCGATATTTTAGCTTATCGATATTTTTAAAGTTATCGATTACTACATATCGATATTTATATCTTTGATATTTTTTAAAAGTTATCGATATTTTAACTTATTGGTTAAAAAATTTGAAATAATATGCTAAAATTTTATTTCCAAAAAAATTGTATCGATTAATTTAAATATTAACTTTTTAAAATTAGTAAGTAAAATATATTTTTTGGTTTATTTATGCTTACAAATGTACATATTATAGTTAGTTAGTTGTTAGTTTCTACCATATTTTGAATATAAATATGTTATATTTGTTCTTCAAATATCGTTGTATATATTGAAAATTGAATCATAAGAGAATCAGTGTTTAAAACTAAAAGTTCAATTCATAACAATAGGAAGTCGATATATTTGAATAGAATTGAGCAACAGCCAAAAATATATCGACTATATAATGGTTCTATAAAGTTTGAAATCGTTTTGTTTATTCAATTTGCTTCAAATTTGAAATTTGTACCATAGTTATAACACCAAAATTTCAAGTATATACTTCAAACAACAAGATATACTCGTATGGCTGCAAAAACGCTTTCACTTCAAGTGCTAAAATTAAAAATTAAACAAATTTTTTCTTCGAAGAATCTCATTGCAATAATAGCGACGTCAATGTTTGTATATAAACTGCAGCTTAGTAATTAAGCCAAATTCACAGCATTGAAGCAGAAGAACAATAAAATTGATGTTAAGATAATGATTAGCTTAGCAGAGCTTAGAGGCTATTAGGTTCTGATTCCAAGAATATTTGAAAATATTTCAATTATTGCAATTTTGTTAAAAAATATTAAACTAAAATAATATTCTTTTAATTACTACAAAAATTTCATATATTTCTTTATAATATTCAATAAAGACTAACCTTATTGTAGTTCACTACAGTTTACATTTCCTTATTGGCTCTCCTTGGGGTAAAAGGGAAAAATAATTCGAAAAGTATGATTCTACAAATACATTTGAAATCAATAACCATATTATTTAATCAAATTTACTTTAATATTAATTTTAAATATTAATTCAAACTTTTTATAAAAAAAAAATATTTTAAAGCTTGTAAAATAATCTTTCTAAAATTCCACCGAGTGCTTGCTAAAATCACACAAAAGTGAGCAAAGAATGAGTAATGTCTGCGAGAACAGCATCAGCTGTTGAAAATTAGCAAAAATTTAAAGTCTAGCTTGACTAGCTGGCTATTTTAGCACATGTTTTTTGCGTTTTTATGGCGTTTATTTTGATGTACTTTACTTGTGCGGTGCCATTGGCTGATAAACCAAGGACGCCTGCTATTTAAACGCTGCTGTGAGCGGTTGCACTTTGCTGATTTTTGCTACTGTTGTTGTTGTTGTTGACTACAAGCAATTACTCGCTTGTTTCTAGTACGCTTGCCGGCTGCTGTAGCTGCACCCCTCTGCTGATATTTAATGCTATTTTATTTTCATTTTATGTATTATGTATATTTCTTGCTGCAACCTGGCAACATGTGACGCGAGTTGACTTATCACCAAGCATATCGCAGCATTGTATTCGAAGATTTTGCTTAATTTCGCTTATTTTTAATTTATTTTCGGTTTTCTGCGCAAGGCGTTGCCCAAGTGCTGGGCGAACCTGTACGAGCTGCACAATTGCCCGCCACTTGTGCCCTTTTTCTGGCTGAAATTGCAGGAAGTGCGAGCGCTCATGCAATGCAAGCAATGAAGCGCGGCGGTTTGGGTGTATTATTATTTGAAATGCGAAAATAAATAAATATGAAAGTGAAGTCACAGCAAGCGAATGCAAAATGCATCAGTGATGTTAGGAAATTTGATTTAATAATATGCGCTGCATCACAGCAGGCGGAAGCGCGGGCGTAACCACTCTAGCGATTGCATTGTGATGGGATTCCTGCTGCACAGACATACATATTAATGTTGTATTTGCTCTGCACATGCAATTGCATAGTTATGAGCGAAAAGTGGGTTTCATTTAATAAATTTATGCAGAGATATTGCGTATTATTTTCTGCGCATGTGCAGTTATTTTAATTTTTCTTTTGTAATTTTTCTTTGAAAATTTTTATTATAATTTTTTTTAATTTTTTTTTCTGAATTTTTCTTTGAATTTTTTTTTATTATTTTTTGTAATTTTTTTTTAATGTTTCTTTGTAATTTTTTTTTATTTGTTATTTACATTTCTTAAATTTATTTCTAAGTTTTTAACTTAAAATCTTTTAATTTGTTTTTGTGTATTTTTTTTTTGCAATTTTCTTCTTCATTTTGACACGCATCGCACTTGCTGGCTGCTGCCATTGCATTTGCATTCACCAACAGTCGGCCGCGCCGCACCATTGTTATATGACGCGCAGCTGTGATTTTTCATTTGACTTCTTGTATACATCACGTTTCTGTCATAAACACACTTCACACACGTACACACATATACATGGTAACTGTTGGTTATTGTCTGTACTGAATGGGCGCATTGTGGTTTGGCTCACTGCCTAATTTGCACACACAAACACACGAAATATACATATAATGTACAATAATACATATTTACATGCATAAATAATACTCGGAGTTATGCGCATTTCCATGCACGTTGCATGCTGCTTATGTATGCGCGTTAGCATTTGCATAAGTAGTTATGTAACCCATAGCGTAAATTTTACAAGACACAGCTGTCAATTTTTTCAGTATTTCAAATCACAAATTTTGTTTGGCTTCGCTTGCTACGTGAAGTTCGTCGCTTAAGTCTTTTGTTGCTCTTTCTATGGCAATTCCATTTAACGCGTTTTTATGTTTAAATAACGTTATAGGCATCGATAACATTCAGATTTCAGTTGTGAGATATGATATTTAGTTACACTGACTAAAGGAAAATGTGTTAATATACATATACATATCTTAATATATAAAAATCACGTGTCACATTGTTTGTTTGCGATGGACTCTTAAACTACTGAACCGATTTTAATGAAATTTTTTACACTGTATGCAGTTTGGTCCAACTTGAAAGATAGGATAGTTTATAACTCTCCTTATAGTCGCATTATTTATTTATTGCAAATTATTTGTTTATTATTAGCAAAGAGCTATCCACCAGTTGGTGGCGCTAAGAGCGGTATTGAGTGCGGTATGTTACAGTAGATGGCGCTACAAACATTAAAAACATTAAATGAAAATGCGTTGTTTGAAGTTTATATTATTTGTGGTACGAGTCTATGACTTCCAAAAAAAAAATAAAAATTGGGCGGGGCGAAGTTCGCCGGGTCAGCTAGTATATATATATATTTAGGCATAAATTTCTTGGAGATTATAGGGTTGCCTTGGGTAATAATCCAAATTTTGTGAATGTATCTTGCAAAATAAAAAAGTTTTTCATACAAGGACATTTATTTCGATCAGTTTATGTGGCAGCTATATGCTATAGTGTCTGATATCGACAGTATTGACACATGAGCAGCTTTTGGGGGAGAAAATTACGTGTGAAAATTTTCAGATCGATATATCATAATGGGAGCAATTTGCCCAGACACAGAAAGACGAACAGACAAAGTAAAATTCTCCACTTTTTTAAATAACAAAAACTATTAATATCTCGAATATTCCTTATATCACAAATTTCCCGTTCATAACTACACTAATGCAATAATGCAACTAATGCTGGTGCTAAAATCGAATTGTTTGCCTCCGGGGCCACAAATTCAGTTGCTCTATTTTACTCAGAATACCAAAAAAAGTGTTTTTACCTTAGCTTAGCCAACTAATTTTAATGTAAGAACCTGCAGAACTCGGAAATATCACAATCCCGAAATTATAATTTTTTAAATCAACAATTTCGGGATTAAAAAAAATTCAAAAATTTCGAGAAGAACATTACATTCAAAATTTTTTTTTAATCAGTTGCCATCATATATGTGGCGCATTTTAATTAAAAATGTATTACAATCACGAATTTATAATTATTGAGTCCCAAAAATTCGGGATAGAGAAAAATTTTTCAAAAAATTTGTTTTTTATAAATGTGGCGTATTGAAAAAAAAACAAATTCTGTATAATCGAAAATATTACAATCCCGAATTTATAAATTTGGAATACCGAAGTTTTGGGATGGAGAAAAATTATCAAAAATTAAGTTCACCAGTCGTTATCATAAATGTAAAGACACACTTTAATACAAAATTGGCAGAACTGGAAAATATTACAATCCCGAATTTATAATGTTCGATTTCCGAAATTTCCGGATTGAGAAAAATTTTCAAAAGTTAAGTTCATCAGTTGCCATTATATATGTCGCACATTTTTATACAAAACTCTGCAAAACTTGAAAGTATTACAATCCCGAATTTATAATTTTCGAATCCCAAAATTTCGGGATTGAGAAAAATTTTCAAAAATTAAGTTCATCAGTTGCCATCATAATATGATGAGATAAGCATCAAAGTGCTCGTGTTTTCGATAAAGGCGATCGCCTTCGAAATCTTAAAGTACAATTTTTGACATTTAGTGTTTCGAGAAGAACATTACACAAATTAATAGCTACGCTGTCGAGCGCAAACAGTTCGCTTGCTTTACTAGGCAGCAAGTTATAAAAATATATATTTCGCTTGATAATTTAATGACAAACAAAGCAACGACAACAGCAACACATACGTATTAAACGACCGGTCGACCTTGTTCACATCAACAGCAACAGACAAAATCGACAACTGCACAAGATTTACTTTACTTAAACGTAGATAAATGAAGACAAAAAGAAAATCAACAATGCTGAACGCAAAAAAATAAAATAAAATAGTAAAGTTGAATAAATAAATAGTATTATAGTAATAGGAGACATAAGAAATAAAAGGGTGAAATACGAAATGGCAGGTGTAAGATTTAAGAAGTCAATGGTCAAATGGAGGGGCATGTTTTGTGCAGTGTGGACAAAAAAAAAATGTGAAAAATAAAAACTAAATTTGAAAAAATTAAAAAGGGACTAAAATGTAAAAAATAATAAATAAAAAATATTATAAAAATATTTATACACATATTAAATAAAATAATAATAATAAAAAAAATTAAAAAAAAACTGAAATAAATTTATTTTTTTATTTTTTTATTATTATTATTTTTTTTAAATTAACTAAAAATAAAAAAACGCATAAAAGTAAAAAAATACAGAAAAGGGTAAAACAATAATAAATAAAAAATAAAAACCTTTGTTAAAAATAAAATTTCTTAAAATTTTTTATAAAATAAAATAAATAGGTTAGTAAACAACTTTTAGGTTTACATACACATTTGTATTATTTGTTTTTTTGTTTTAAGTAACACAACAACTATTGAATTGTGTAGTTACACATAAAGACCCATTCATACCTGCAGGCCGCATAAATACTGGGTGTGCTGCCAAGCAAAATTAGCAACTTGGCAGCACTTTACCTCACGGTGCCACTGACCACTAATTAGCAACTCATATATGGCGCTTGTTTCAACATTTCAGCAAATTTACGAACTAGTCTTTGCACAATTGGGTATTTGCACACACATACATACACATAAACAAATGCGCTGCTTAGCCGCTCAAATAATGCGCATATCGAGCCCTGCCCACCTAGTAGCTAGAGCAGACGGATATTGGCACAATGCGCTGAGTAACTAATTAATATATTTAACGAACACATTTCTGGTTTTGCAGCAAATTAAATTAAAAAATATTATGAATAGAATTTAGAAGAACTCACGTCAAAAAAATTTTATTGACAGAGCACGGACTTGGCTTAGAAGAGCTTATTTGCTCGCCACATAGCAATTAGAAGTAATCAAAGCTCGTTGTCTATGGAAAAAAATGTTTTGTAGCGCAATTAATTATAATTGTGGTGTGTTTTTGTTATTATTGTGTTATTATTATTATATCTCTTTTCAAAAAATGTAGCAGCAGCTAAGCTACACACTTGCAGTTTATAAATGTATGTGTAGTATACAACCGCTTGGAATCGAGCGCATTTTTTCGAAAGGCAAATTAAAAGGAATTAAAACGCCGCCACCTTAATGCTGACGCAATTTCCAGCTATCCAGTCATATTTGCAGTCAATAACAATGCAGAAAAAAGTCCCGAAAATAACAAAACTGCTGGTCAGACCTGTAAAGTAAGAAATCTTAATGCTGTAACGGTTTAAAAAGTTATTACCGTTAAGGAATGCCATACAATTTTGATCAAAAAGTCACTTGAGTGCTTTAGCGAAAGCATTTGTTTGTGTAAAAATTAAGATAACCAATTAAAGAAGGCATTTTTGCAACCCCTTTTATGGCGGCAATCAAGCTCAGCCAAAAATCAAGTCAAATTAATAAAGAAAAGCCACATATTGTGCAACAATAAAATATTTATGAACTTCAAGTATGTGATAAGCGCTTATATAACACATTTGCTTGTGCTTTATTTATATTTGTATTTTTCCGAAATTGACTTGTTATCGCATGTGTAAGCTTTTGGTGGGGTTTGAGCATGCGCGGCAGCCTTTTTTTCCCTCTAGAAAGTAAGTGCAGTGGAGATTTACAAAAAATTTGGCACCATGCAAACCTAAAGAAATTAGTCAGGAGTTGGCTTCACTGAGCGCTATTGGATTCAGTATTAGTCATTTATAAATAGTGGGAAGACTACTATGATTAATTATCCGAGTTGCTCAAGAATTGAAGATCAACATTTTAGAAATGTTCTAAAATTTAGTTTATGTAGTAAAATTAGACTTTTCTGTATTATGATCTTAATGTCGTCACACCTTTGATTTCATTCACTTCAGTCTTTGAACTCACTCTCCTACTAGCTAACAAGTAATTAAATTGCAACATTGCCTACATTAAGGCGCATTTTAATAAAGTAAAACTGCCAGCTGCAAAAGTTATTAATAAAATGTTTTGTAAAGTTATATTTGCTTATTAATTACTTTTTATTAAATGTAACTTTGTCTATATAAAAATTTATAATTATATTCCTTTTAATTATGCTTTATGACCACCGATGTTACCCTAAATGTAGGCAATGAAAATGGTAACAATACTTCGAAGATTCAACTTGTTTGCTTAATTTGTCTTTCTATAATGTTGCACTTCAATAACGAACTTTATTATAAAATAGCAATATAAAACCCAAGTAAATTCAATATCTGAAATATTTTGATATTTTTTATTCAAAAGTAAATGCATGTCTTCAAAATTAACGACTGATTTTTCAAAATTGAGAAGACCATATAGACTGGTGCAGAAGGCTGTGAAAATGATGAAAGAAAGGAAAAATTCAAAGTCGATTGAAACCCATCGGAAACGAAAGATAAAAGAGCAAATTTCAGCAACCATAAGACCTACGCATATTTAATAAAATTTGAAATTTTGACTTCAGATTTTTTGTTTGAAAATTAAGATTTTTTTTCGATATCAGGTCAATATAAGGAGAAAGACATATTTCAGATAATAAAAATATTTTTAAGGAGGTAAGTTTACACCAAATTTCGTCAAAGAAAAAAAGTTGCTGAACAAAATGAAAATAAAAATCGCGAAAACTGTGTTATATGAATTTTGTGCATAAATTTTGAGGTTATGTGAAAAAAATCTGCTAATAAAAGTTTTAGATCTTTGCATAACCTACAATATTGCTATATAACTTTTTTCTATAGGACTTGTAGTTTTGGCTGAAATTGAGATAACCCGTTTTTAACCCTTAAAAAATCAATTCACGCCCTTCCTTTTCGCGACTTCAGACCGCTAGTAAATACTTTTTCCCTTAATGTTTGTTATTGTGACTTTCGTTTCTGATTTCATCCTACTATAATTTTTTTGGGGTTTCAAAAATTATCTACTCTGGTCTACTAAAATTATGCAAAGAAATAAAGTCCTGGAAAAAAAGAGAGGATTTTCTCAAAATGTGCTGCAAATAGATTGGAGTTAACAACATTGAAGCTCTTTGCACTGCCAGCGAAAGGTTTTTTGACAATTCCAATAGATTTTCTGACGTCATAATAGCTATTATTTAAAACAATTCTTATCTTTTAGTAACTTTTCTAAATAAAATTGGCTGTTTATTTATATTTATATTTCATATATTTTTTAAATTATTTTTTTTTTAATTTATCTTAAGACCATATTTTAAAAATCAATAATATCGCAGATAATTTATGTCGATTTATTATTTTTAAAGGCCTAAAATCTATTATTCACATTACCATTCATTGTACTGACTTTTCATACTGTAAACCCGCAATAGTTTCACAACCACAAAGCTTTTGAATAATCCAACCAAATCTGTCTTAGCTGTAGTCTGCTTGACGCAAATCGAAATAAATTTACATAATTTATTGGCAAAACTGTGAGAGGCTGTGGTGGGCCAACCTCGCAGCTGTGCCAGCTGAGCATACAACACCTTAGTAAGCGTGTGCAGGTATGTGTGTTGAGGAGTACAGCTGTGTGCTGTCGATCATGCGGATTTGCTCTAGTTGTTCTTTGGCTCGTCGGTATGTCGCGTTCTCACCTACCTATCCACCTAAACTGTATTACCTTGTCTGCTGTATTGTCTTTTGGCAAGTCGGTATTATTTTTGCCGTGTTTTCTTACGCTTATTTGCTATTTACTATTATTTCTGCCAGCTATTTGCCGCTCTAAAAACTTTTATGGAATTCTTTTGGCTAACCGGAAATTAAGTTGAAGGTTGTACAGTCACAATTTGACCGAATGCATACAGATTTGTATATACAAGCGTGTGTACATACGTAAACACTTAACTCATTAGGCGAAAATTGTAGTCAAAAATTGTATTCAAAAACACGGTAATTTGTGTGTGCGTGTGTATATGTGTTTCCAATAAAAAATTAGCTAATCAAAAATTTTAGTCTCAATTTTGTTTTGTTTGTTGTCTTAAGTGTTCGCACCGCCATTTACACTCGCACAATGCAATTGCAGTGATTTATCAAATTGTTTGAGAAACGGTTAAAAAGAACTGAAAATGAATAATTTGTTGCCACTTTAATTAATTTAACGATCTGCATTCAGTTTTGTTTGGCATTAAAACGCCTGTGGCGTTAATATCGCATATAATTTTTCAATTATATATTTCGGTGTTATTCGTAGCACTCTTGCTGCGCTAAATATGCCAGAGGCGTTTATGAAGGCTTAAATGCAACATATCTTACTTAATGTTTGAAATCGATATTTAAATATTTTCGAAGTTACCAAATGGCATTAAATACCATTATAAAACACACTGAAAACACACTGAAAAACACACGTTGATGCAGTGGCTTTCAAACTGTGACAATGTTCGTTTACTTCGATTTTAGCCATTCGGTGGAACTTCTTTACCTCCAAGCACTTTATTGCATATGTATCTGAATATAATAGTTACTAGTTTGTAGAGCACAATGAGCGAAAATACAGACTTTCAACAAAGCCATCATTAAATGGTTTAAAGCTGCCAATAACGCTTTGCCTTTCACTCTGCGCATTTAAAATTTTTATTAGGCCCATAAAAGTGTTTTGTTTGCTATTTAAAGTTGTCGCATGTTAATAGCCAAAAACCGCATAAACTGATTTTCGTTTTAATTAAGACCACAAAGTGAACTGTGCTGGCGCGTTGCACGAAGGCGATGTCCCTCGCTGCTCTTTTGTCGCAGAAAATGCTAATTATTTGGTTCGTGAATTTAGCAAAGTGGATTTAATCGTAGTTTACAATCTACAATTACTGTTATATTATAGAAACAGCATTTTTGGCAGTTAAATGACTTTAACTCGAACGGATCAAGGCTCATGTATTGAAATGCCTTTTTTCTTTCTTAGCTCATTCTCCTAATATTTCGCTAGTTTTTATTGTTTAATGAACCAAATATGTACCATTTTGGTCGACCACTTTTTGCCATTTTTCTGCTAGAAGCATTATTTCATCAGTGTAAAACTTATCTGGTTTCTCGGGCGAAAAACTGCGACAAGAAATTTTCACAGACTTCTCTTGAAGCCAACTTTACTCCATTAAGGGAGTACTGCATTGACCGAAACAAATGGTAGTCCGATGGTGCAAGGTCAGGGCTATATGGTGGATGCATCAAAACTTCCCAGCCAAGCTCTCCCAGTTTTTGTCGAGTCATCAAAGATGTGTGTGGTCTAGCGTTGTCCTGATGGAAGACGAAGCCCTTTCTGTTGATCAGTTATGGCCGTTTTTTTTCGATTGTTTGCTTCAATCTCATCAGTTGTTGACAGTAAAATGTAGAGTCAATCGTTCGATCAAGCTCATAGTGGATGATTCGTTTCCAATCCCACCAAACACTCAGCATAACCTTTTGCAGCGTCTATACTGGCTTTGCGACCATTTGCTGACCTTCACCACGCTACGACCGTGAACTTTTTTGCACATTATTGTCGTATTTGATCCAATTTTCGTCTTCTGTTACTAATCCTTTCAGAAATGGTTCGATTTCATTTCGTTTTAGTAAAGAATTGCAGATGTTAATTCGGTCCATTCAATTCACAGACAATTCATGTGGTACTCAAGCATCGAGCTTCTTTTTGTAGCCAGCCTTTTTTAAATGGTTCAAAACCGTTTGATGGTGAGTATTAAGTTCTTTAGCGATGTCATGGCTGTTTATGTGACGGTCCAGCTCAGTTTTCCATAATTTCATCGACTTTTTCAACGACAGGTTGACCAGAGCGAGGTGTATTTTTCACAATGAAATTTTCAGAATTGAAGCGAGTGAACCATTGTTGTGCTCCACGAACTGATACAGCATCGTCTCCGTAAACTTCACAAATTTCATTGGCTGCTTGGGTGGCATTCTTCTCTTTTTTATAAAAAAATTTCAAAATATAGCGAATTTTTTCATTATTTTAACTAATTTTTGAATGGCTATAACTTTTTTTCCACTTACTTGAATTTATTTTTTTGGTTAAATGAAGCTTAAAATCTCACCCTTCCAACACTATAATACGAATGGACTTTTTAGACTACTCATATTACTAAATAATTAATTAAAAACTTTGATTTTTGAGCTGAAGAACTTTTATTTGAAATTTTTTTTCTCCTTTCCCGGCAAAGTGATGAACTATGAGCCCACGCTCAGTACTAAGTGTGACTAATTTAGTGTCTTATGGCACTTGTAATTCACCAGTAAGATCATTAGCATAAACCTGAACTCAAACTTCTTCAACAGATTCTAAGCTAACTCAACAAGCGGTGACGCATAAAAGTACATAAGTTGAAAGTAAATATATATATAAAAACAAAAAATAAAACATATTTTGTTGTACCAAAAAGGGAAGTGAAACTGAACTGTACTATTATAAATATGTATTAGAATAAATACATATTAAAATATCACATAAAGAAATTTCGCTCATATACATAAATACGTATTTAACGAGGAATAACAAGTTTCGGCTTTTACGTCGTCAATTTCGCTTTCTTTTTAATATTCAAAAATTATCTAATTTATTTGACAATCAAAACGTTTGAGCAAAAAGAAAGAGAAATCTCGCCAGCTGTTGCCTAGGCATGCCTTTCACGGGCGGTTACTGTGGCGATTGGATGAAACCAGTTAGAAAGAAGGCCTTAAGCGTTTAGATGTTTAACGCTTTAAGGCTTTTATAGAATTCTGCGAAAGATATCTGTCTATAATAAATGTTTCTGCGCTGCCAACTCATTGTTTTCGTTTTCATTTTCAATTTCATCTTCTGTTGTTCTGTTTGGCATTTACTCCTCTAACTCTAAAGAATAGCGTGTAGATTTTGGCCAATTACATAAAAGAACATATTAAATACAAAAGCATGACTAAAAGTTATGTAAATTTAAACAAGCTTTGTCTGACTTTGCCTTGCGGTGAGACTAGACATTTTCAAAGATAAATTGTGCAAACAAAAAACAAAAAAAAGAAATACATTGAAAAGCAATACCATCGCCAGCACTGCGAGATTTAGTCGCACAGCGGTTCTTTCGATGAAGAAAATGCTTTTATATACTATTTTTATATATGTATAAGGGATACTAGTACGTATAAACGTTTAATACAGATTTGATAAAAAAAGTAAACTAAATTTTAGAATAATTCTAAAAATACAAATTTGGCTTCATTTATTTAATTTGTTATTTGTTGTTGGCTTTTGCCTCATAATTTTTCTTCTATTTCTTTGTATAAATCAAATTAATCGACATTTAATTAACCAACACAAGCAAACACTTACATATATATCAAGCCGTAGCGCTTGACCTTGGCGCGGCAGAGCTATTCGCTTGTTGTGACTGTTTGTTATTGTTTTTGCTTAATTTTTTTTTTGTTAAGCTTCAAGTTTTGTCAAATAAAACACAAAAATTAATTACCCACCAAGTGCGGTGTTGAGTGCTGGTGTGGCGTTGCTTCAGTTTCAGTTGGGCAGTGGCATCTTCGCAGCAAAGCGTCGCAGCACAAGCACATACATAAGTGCTGAAAAATATGCATGGCTTGCATTTCAATTATGCGTGCTATTTGCCTTTACACATACAGACACACGCATATGCATGCAAAGTAATGGTGCTTTGTACGTGTTAACCTTTTGTGGATTTAGTACTTTCCGCTTCAGCCTTATGCTAATGTACAGCGATTACGAAGAGACGCTGGCTTGACGGTGGGTGAGTAACGGCTTTGGTGGGGGTGTTCACACACTGTTAGAATTGCCGCTCTGTCGAGTTTTGAAACATTATTTACGTGATAGCAATATTTAAATGTTGTTGGTTTAAAGTTATTTTCAAGTCTATTTGTGTATTTGAAATAAATAATATTTTGTTGGATATAGAGTTTGGGCACACAAATTAGTAGTTTATTGATATTAAATAAAAATTTTGTAGTAATTAAAATATACCTATTGTTTTTGCAATTTGTTACTCATAAACAAAAAAAAAGCTATAATGGGGTTGCCATATTTTTATATTTGTACAAAAATATTTTCTCAAAAACTTATAAAAACTATTTAAAAACTATGAACAGAATATTAAAAAAATTAACTAATTAATTTTTGTGGCAACGCTACAGGAAAAAAAAATTTTTTTAATACTTATGCTCGGTTTTGGTTCTTATTTACTATTTTGAATTTTTTGAGAAAATAAAAATAAAAATAAATGGCAACTCTATTTTGAAAGTTTTGCTCTTTAAATACAAAAAAAAACTCTTTTTAATACTCATGCTCTTTTTGGTATTTTTTATTATTTTTCTTTGAGAAAAAAAATGAAAATATGTGGCAACCCTATTTTTGAATGTATATGTTATAGTACACTTCTTCTTTAATACTTATTATGCTCGTTTTTGGTTAGTTTTTTTTATTATTTTGAAAGAAGATTTTTGAGAAAATAAAAATATGTGGCAACCCTATTTTTAATGTTATGATTTTTTGATACTTATGCCCTTTTTCATTTTTTTTATTTTGAAAGAAAATTTCTGAGAAAAAAATAAAAATATGTGGTAACCCCATTTTGGAAAATTTATGTTATAGAAAAATTCTTGTTTGATACTTATGCTCGTTTTTATTAGTTTTAAAAAAATTTTTGAACAAAAAAAAATAAAAATATGTAAAAGTATTTTATTTGTAAAAGTTTATGTTATAGTACAATTTCTTTTTAATTCTTATGTTCGTTTTTATTATTTTTTTTCCTTGAAGAAAAATTTTTGAGAAAAAATAAAAATAGGTGGCAACACTATTTTTGAAAGTACATATGTATATGTTACAGTACATTTCTGATTTTAAATTTGATTATACGTTAATATTAAACTGTTTAATGAGATAAGCACGAAGTGGTATATTAGTATTCTAACTGCAAAGAAAATAATCCGTTGGCAACTCTTATAAACAATTAATACGAATTTTTGCATATATTTGCAAAGATATGCTTTGAATTTCATTTGAGCTATTTAATATTTATTTTTATAATTTTTTGTTTGATTTTCTAAAAATACCAATCATTTGGCAACTCTGTTAAAAATAATTAGTAAAATTAACTGGTAACTCTAGTACAAAGTATAAAAATTTATAAATAAAAATTTATAAACAAAGTTTATTCCATATCTTACGAAGAATTTCCTATATCCGTTAAAAAGTATTACATTTAAATTAAAAAAAAGAAAAAAAAAGTTTAAAATTTGAAATATTGAAGACTTGCCATATAATATAAAAAAATCATTATTTTAATTAAGTAATTATCTCCCATATTTAATGGGCCTCTACCGCTAACGCCACCACTGTTTCATCGCCCGCTTTATTTTCAACTCGTTGCCACATTCATTGTCGTGCCAATTTCCAATTACTTAACATTTTGTCCAATGACAACAGCAGCAAAAAAACAAAAAAAAAAAGCATGAGCAAATAGACAATTGTATGCCGTGACAAATAACCAAGAAGTCGCTCGTATTTATTTCAAAACTTCTTTCTTAACCATTTTTTGTCTTGCATTCTATTTTTATTTTTATTTTTCATTCTATTTTATTTTTATTTGCTTTTTGCTTATTTTTATAATCTTGTGGTTTGGTTCATTTGTTAATTTGCTTTGCCACCGTCTGCTTAATTGCAAGCTAACGGATTTTGTTGGGCAGATTTGAAACGACGACTTGTCGCCTGTCACCTTCGCGCTCACCTGTCGCCAGTCGCCAGTCGCCTGTCATTCTTTGACAATTCGCAATTTAGCCGCAAATGATGTGTGAAATGGTGTTAGCGATCTAGTAACTGAGCCGCTGCTGTTCTGCATATTAAACAAAATATTCGGCCAGAAATTATCAAATATATAATATACATACATATGTATGTATGTATGGTATATACAAGTATATACTGATATTTCCATATAAGCTCGCATTTATACGTATAATTCTTTGCTCAAATATTGGCCGATGCTAGAAACTTGTTTCGCATAAAATGTGGGTGAGTTTTGTTTGTAAAATTTGTAATAAAGTACTGGCATGCTTTGAGCATAAAAAGCAGTGGTTTTTGGGCTCATTAAGCAATTTTACGATTACTTAAGAAATAAATACATGGGATGGAATTAAATGTTATGTATTTGTGGCACGCCGGGATTGACGTTTTTAGACAACATGGAAACTGAAAAAAAATGTTGGGAATTTTTATTTATTTATTTATTGTTATTAAAGTCCATTTTATATTTTCTTTTTACAAATTTCAACTGTAATAATTTTAATCGTTTAAAAAGTATCAAAACTTGATAAAAATGAAGGTCATGAAGTCGCCAAACCGAACTCTGGCGGCTCCTTCTCTGCTCATATACCGACGGGGGAGCTATGGGTGGGAAGAAGCCTTTGAAGAAGAGGAGCAGTGAGCTTCTTTATGGATGGGTAAAGGTTGAGGAGGAGATTGGTGGAGGGGTTTTCTGTCGGGAGCTCTCTATCAACTCCAGTTTCAAACTTCCTGGCTAATGCAGTACCTTCCAGGCTGAGATTGCAGCTATCAAGGTAGCAGTAGATTTGCTGCTCCGGAGTGCAGCCTCCTTTAGAGGAGTGACCATTCACTTAGATAGCAGAGTAGTGATACTAGTCTTGAACTCGTTTAAAGTGCGTTCAGGGTTGTTTGAAGAGTGCCTAACCTCGCTATTAATAGTATCGAGTGTCTTTGTGATAAGACTGGTATGGGTGCCGGAATCGCTGGTAATTGCAAAGCAGATGAGCTAGCAAGAAAAGGCAACCTAGGACCACTATCGGTAGAATGTGAGCAGATCGGTGCTCCCGCATCATCTTGTGTTCTGTTACAAGATATGTGGGCTTCGCGGAAGCTTGGCCACCATCGGCACTTACACTATCGCAAAAGCCTTTTAGTCCAAGATTGGTCGCAGGAGATCTAGTGATCCCTCTGAGGTGTCCTCGGTAAGGCTAGCTTATCCCTAGTTGTGGTGCTATTCACAGGACACAGCCCTATAGGCATGCATGATGTAGGGTTGGACATCTTACCAGACGACATTTGCAAAAGCTGTATGGAATAAGATCAGGTGGAAACAACTCAACATTTTCTTCTTGACTGTCCCCCGTTTGGGAAGTCAAGACTTAAACACTTGGAAGCGCATAGCTTCAGACATTCCACCGAACTGGCGGGTGCTGAAATTAAGCGCATTTGCAAATTTGTATTAGCTACTAAGCCTTTTGTTAATCTATAAGTCTGAACACAGGAATTCTTCTTTTCTATGGTTTCACAAAGGAGTACATATGATCTTCGATCAGCCATCTAACCTTACCTAACCTTAGTTTTTAGGAGTTGTAAAAATAAGAAAGCTTCGTCTTAAAAATTATTGGTTTTTTAGACTAATATTCTCTTAAAAATATATTAGAATATTTCCCCCAAAACGACATTTCCGGTTTTTGGCTGCCTGTAAATCTAATATAGTTCATACTTATCTTTGTTTCAGTCCAAAAATCTTCTTAAGAGGAAGACTGAAATTCAAATAGATTTCATATTTTCAAAGCCGCATCGCTAGTATAAAGACTTTTGAAAAGGAAAAGGTTAAAAAAGATAGCAATAATGTGAATAACCCTCTAAAAATTGTCTAAATAAACATGAATTCACAAATTAACACAAAAATTAATAATTTGTATCAAACAATAAATAAAAAAAAATCATATTTCAATTTCAATTTAAACAAATATTTCTATTACTAATTCTTTTATGCATCAATGTTAGATAAACAACGCTTAATATAAAATTAAAATAAATAAATAAAAAATATTTATGTCTCTAGCATAAACATTTTTAAGGTCACTGTGATTCAAATGCATTATGCATAAATAAATAAAATTCTTGCAGACACCAAAGTATTTTTTATATTATTTTCTAGAGTTGAGGAATGCCAATGAGTTTAATTTGCTGCTTAAAGCATGTATTTTCAAAACAGTGCCCATAAATTGTAACGAGTATATGAAGAGACCTCAAAAACTTGAAGAAGTACTTAAACCTTTTCAGAGTGGAAGTCGCACGACGGCGAAGTGCCCAAAAGCGCCGGTAAGACATTTTCAAGTACTTAGACTGCCGACTGCCAAGTGTGTCTTTGGCTAATTTGACTGACGTTAAGTGTGTCTTGCAGTCAAACGCACATTCCCAAACGCCGAGACGACGACGTTCGCTGGCGCTGACCCGCAAAAGACATATTTGTTTGTTTGCTTGTGTGTATGGAGTGTGCGAACAGCGAATGCGTCGGTCGACAACTGGGTCAATGTCAGGCAGAAAATTATTTACAAAATTATTTATAATTTGTAGCAGAAATATATGCAAAAGCACAAGAGGCAAGCGAAAACAATAAAACATTTGAAAATCCAATAAAAGTGACGAAAATGTAAAACAAATAAATTACATACAAAATTTTTGTAGGTTGCTAGGTGTGTGTGTGTGTGGAGCTGTGTGCGTTGTATGGGAAGCGCAGCGTAAGCGATTAGCACGAAAATTTTTATTTAATGAATACATCACGTGTAGCCATTATACTCAACTATCATATAAGTGTACATGAATTTTCAAGTATATTCATATATGTGCATACATATGTACATGTAGGTGCTGCTTTGGCACTCGCGACACCGATTTTTATTATTTTCGTTATCTTCACGCGCATTGTTTGTGCGTTGACCTTTATCTATGGCAAAGTGACTGATAAATTTTACGCCAACAACAACACATGCGACCTTTATGCCGAGCGTGCATTATAAGCACAGCCCACAAATGTGAGACAAAGGTGTTTATATGCTCGGGTGTGTGCATTGCTTTTCTGCGCTACATTTGACCTTTTGCTTTATTTTCAGGGCGGCGTTTATGTCGCGCTTGAATGCGTTAATTTCGAAATTGCTGCTCACGTGTGAGAAAAAGCGCGTAAATCCGTGGCAAATAACAGAATTAAAGATTACAGTAGAGATAAAAGTAAATACGACACACACACATGCACATACATGCGTGTGCTTGTCTGCGCGGCAAAAGATTAATTTGTCCATTGTGTTTATGTAATCGTTTTGAACACCTACTGCGACCTTCGCCGGCGTGTTATTCAGGTGATTAAGTGCGTGTACGCGATTTTGAAATAAATATGCCAACTTTTTCGAAATGATAAATGATTTAACAAATTGTAACACAATATTTCATGTTTTTATGCAATTTTTTTTCTTATTTTTAATTTTTTTTCTTTATTTTTTATTTTTTATTTTTGAATTTTATTATTTTTAATTTATTTTAAATTTTGTTATTTTTATTTTATTTTTTTCTCATTTTTTTCTTATTTTTAATTTTTTTTCTTTATTTCTTTTTCAATTTGAATGCATTTGGTGAATGTGATTTTTCATTGTATTGTTAACATGCGTATTATCAAATGTTATTGTTGCTTTATTTGAAAGTGTTTGCTTGCAACATGAGCTTAAAAGGCCTAACAAATTACCTAAAAGTTAATATTTTAAACCGATATGGCTGTACTCAGACAGCAACTTTTTAATTCTCACGCTTTTCATTTTTTCGCTGTAATTATTATTTTAATTTATTTTATTATTTTCTTGTTTCTTTGCAGCTACCGCCACGGTTGATACGAGTGGCCTTTGTGGCATGCCTTCTTTTAGTGCTACTCTCACAGACAGCCGACAGCGCGCAAAGTAAGTAATATTTGGCAACCCTTTTGAAGGTTAGGTCATATTGACTTTTTTATAGCTAATAATAATAGTAATAATATATAGTATGTATATAAATAAATGACGTTAGGTCATATGGGATGTGGATGATTATAAGGCTTTGCACAGTGATCTAAGGTCTATTGTGCGAAATTCTGAAAGATTAAATAGGTATAGAGATCTAACCTTCCTTATTTAATATTATAGGAAAAATTAGTTGCTATCGAACGGCTTTGAGAAGTTCTTCCCCAACCTGGCGGAGTTTTTGGCATTGCTCAACATCAGTTTACACAGCCGTCTTAGTTTTTTCGGGGATACCAAATTCAGAAATAGCGGCATAAAGACACCTCCTTTTCGTCTTTAGCTTTCAAAAGCAGCTTTCAAATCGACGAAGAGGTGATATGTGTCGATTCTCTTTTCACGGATCTTTTCCAAGATTTGACGCATGGTGAATATCTAGTCAGTTGTTGATTTGGCAGGTCTAAAGTCACACTGATAAGGTCCAATCAGTTGGCTGACGGGGAGGTTTAATCTTTCACACAGTACGCTACGCTTTTGAGGTCTCGCTTTTTGTGGATTGAGCAGAGCACACTTAAATTCCAATCGTTGGGCATGCTTTCGTCCGACCATATTTCACAAAGAAGCTGATGCATCATTCTTATCAGTTCTTCGCCGCCGTATTTGAAAAGCTCGGTCGGTTTATCAGACTAGTATTCAAACTTCTGCATGGCGTTCGCTCCATCGTCAACGATTGTGGATTCGGGTTCACCATCTCCTGGGGTTATGCTTTCACTGCCATTCAGCAGGCTGGAGAAGTGTTCCCTTCATAATTTTAGTATGCTCTGGGCATCGGTTATTAGATCACCTCTGGTGGTTCTACATGTGTATGGTCCGGTCTTGAAAGCTTTTGTTAGTCGCCGCATCTTTTCGTAGAATTTTCGATCTCTTTATACTCACGCATTTCGGCCTCTCTTCTTTTATCTGCAACCCTCTTCAACTCTCGGTTTATATTCCATCCCGCACATGTTGAGGTCGATTGTAACGTTGTGAGGTAGGCAGTCTGTTTTCTCTCCGCTGCGACACGGCACTGCTCATCAGATATTTTCTTTGTGCCTTTTCCGAAAGCCAACCAACGGCTTGCAGCTGTATGTAAGAAGCTTGCCGAGTTGCTGATGAGTGCTCTCAGAGAGCAGGAGTGCAAGTCTAATAGAAAATCGCTCGGCTGTCTGTTGCAATTGCAACTTCTCTACGTCGAACCTTACATGTGTTTGAAAGACGTTCATTTTTTACTGCAGAGAGGTGGGTGCGTATCTTGACTACAACAATATAGTGGTCGGAGTCGATGTTAGGACCTCGGAGCGCACGTCTGAAATACTGGAGACGTGTCTTTCGTCTATCACAACATGATCAGGTTCGTGGATTTTCGATCCGAAGACATCAAGGTAACTTTATGATTTTTCCTATGCTGGAATCTAGTACTACAGATAACCATATTTCGGACCCCGGCGAAGTCGATTAGCCATTGGGGGTTATTTTATCATGGAGGCCAAATTTACCGACCGTTGTATTGAAGACGAAGATGCCTTCATTGTCCAACGTTAAAGTCGTCAAGCAGGATTTTGACATCGTGGTGCGTCTCATAGATGCGCTCCAAGCGCTCATAGAAGACATCTTTGAACTTCGCTTTGATGTGGACTATAGCTAGACGTTCATCTACCAGGGTGCATTCCAGGACTCGGCGACGGAGTCTCTCTCCCACAACGATTACCACACCGAATTCGCGCTCCTTTATATGCCCACCGCAGTAAATGCCACAAGAACCTTTTCGTCTCAGTCCTTGTCCCGTCCATCTCATTTCTTGGACGGCGGTGACTCAAATGAGGACATCAACCAGTTGTGCAGCGGCACCTTCCCAATTAAGGGACTAGGTGCATGCCCTTAAATCGTTATCCTTAACGCGTTTGCCATAGTCGTCATAAAAGGAGCCATTTCTCTTCCGAGGCTGTTGGTATTTTTTCAGTGTGGGCCTTTTTTACGTGACGATTCCCAAATCCAGCGCACAACCCGTATGAGGGACGGTTCGCCTTATAATGGATGTTCTTTGGCTACCCAAAAGACTGGGTCTAAGTCTAAGTGAATGGCAATCAGAGAACTTCCTCACTTAAGTGAACTTCTTCACATGACTCCATTCTCCTCGGAGCTCAAACTTAGTGAATAGAAAAGTGGTGAGATGAAGTTGGCTAAACTTAGATATTGGTACAAAGATTTTTGTTATATCAATGCGTCATGCCTCGACATGTCGAGAAATAAAAAGCATTGCTCAAAATTAACGACAACGTCATAAGGCAAAACTTAAACCACGCAAACCATATTTTCCCTTGAAAGTTCAAAGACATCATCTTCAGCTATAATTAAGAACCAATAGAGAGTGGAATCGTTCAGTTAATACAAATAGTTAGAAAAATAGTAAAAACGTTTAAATTGCAAACGCTTCGTGCAGCAAGCGACCGAGATTCACTGACAACTGCTGTTTCGGAAACCGAAGGCAATTAAATATTTGACTCCACAATGCGATTTATGCGATGGATCGCGTAGACATATATACACACATAGGCAGAAGTTGATGCTGCTGCAGCTGCATTCTGTTTTGCTGCAGCTTTAATCAAAGCATTTGCAGATGTTGCTCATTCTTGTTGTTGTTTTTTTCTTATTTATGTAAAATATACAAACTAACGAAATCGTGCCTGAGATTTAATATTCATTAAATGCGGTGAGTAACCAAAAGCCATTTAGTCGCTGCTGAAGTTAGAAGTTTAATTCAGTGGCTCTTTAACGGTCGCATGAATATACATATATGTGTGTGTATGTTAGCAGCTGCAAAATATTTCTCATGCTATTTCTGCCATATCATCTCGGCGCATTCGCAATCGGTTTGCAGCAAGAAAACGTGACGCTCATAATTTGTATTTGTTTTAATTTAAATATAAAATTTATGATTGGCGATAATAGCGCTAAATGCAGGATTTAGAGAACTGCGAACGCAATTTATGATCTTAAATACATACATATATACATACATATATAACTGTTATTTGCTTGGAAAGATTTTGCTACCAGATTTTGTCACTATGCCAACTGATCTGCGCTGATCCGATTAACCACATGCATATCTGCGATTGTATATATGTATATATACATATGTATATATGTATGCGTTAACAATTGATTGCCTTTCAATCGCGTAAATTACAATTTCGTCAGCGCACACACTCTAATGTGGTGCTCAGTGTCAGTAAATGACAATCTCAAGTTGATTAATGAGTTGGAGGCGTTCCACGCTTGCGCGCTTGCTCCCGCCGCACACGCAAATTTTTCAAACGATTTGCGAGTTCATTCATTGGTAATTCTACAAAAAAATAAGAAATTACTTTGATCTTTAATTTGATTGAGCGATTTGTGACAAACGGTAGTAAATTTGAATTTGGATTCGGCTTTGGCTTCTGTTAATGAGCTCTGAAAGTAAGTAGACAAGAGGTAAGCTGGAGTAGCTGCCTAAGACGTTGAGATTGGAAACTGCATTTGCTGTAGCTTCACACACCTTATTGCTGCGTTTAGAATGAGGAAGGATGAGAGTAAGAGAGGCTACAAATTCCTGGCTGTAGCCAAGAGGAACTATGACTTGAAATGACTAACCTAAAATGATTTTATCAGGTAACACAGTACAAAGTAGGGAATAGAATGAGAAAATAGTCGATAGAGTACTATTATTACTGTGACCTTATGATGGAGACGAAAAAGATCTAGATTCTCCGGTGCCAAGAAGGTGCCAAACCTGTAGATTGCTTTACTCACCCTTCGCCTGAGGAACTCCTTAATACACTTCGGTTAGGTGAGGTAATGTCAAAAGGTTACTGTCTCTATTATCCTTGAAATATAACTTCTCGAAATTGGATCATAAGAAATTCCAAAATGCGGAGTCAGTGGACTCAGCTTTTAGAGCGCTACGTCCAATTTATGGTCTCCTGTCAATATGTTTCCGTGTCAGTGGGACAAAGTGCCCCAAATCAGTCTCTCACACGTCATTCTCAAGCCTTGTGGTGTCTGTGACGTCGTTGTGGTGAACTTTGCGGAAAGATCTTGACCTACATCCATACAAGATCAAATTAACACAAGAACTGAAGACGCTTGACCACCAGCATCGTCGTACGTTCGTTAATTGGGCTGACCAACAACTTGAAAATGATCAGGATTTTCATCGAAAAATCATCTTTAGCGACGAGGCTCATTTCTGGCTGAATGGCTTCGTCAATAAGCAAAATATGCGTTATTGGTCAGGCAGCAATCCACACGTACTCCATGAGTCACCATTGCATCCCGAAAAAATTACGGTTTGGTGCGGTTTATGGGCCGGCGGCGTCATTGGGCCGTACTTCTTCCGTGATGATCAAGACCGGCACGTTACTGTGAATGGGAATCGCTACCGCTCAATGATAACCGAATATTTTTGGTCCGAATTGGATGATAAAGACTTGAACGTATGTGGTTCCAATAAGACGGTGCCACAAGCTATACTGCGAATACCACTTCTGATAGCGTTCCCGTGGAGGCCATGCAAAATAAGTCGAGTTTCATACATAATGGGATAATTAATTTCATTGACATCCCCAATCGTTTCTGTTTTATTAAAAAAAAAAAAAAAACTTTTGTAGCGCTGTTATTGAAAACCCCGTTATAATTAAAATATGCCAAGGTCATGGCTGAAACTTCGAGTTCAAAAATACAAAAAATTTCAGAACAAGAGAAGGGAAACTCTTACATTTAGTCGATCAAAGAGCTAAAACATTCCCTTTGTTATAATTTAGTTTGTACCCAACTAGAGAAACTCAACCGATTTCTAATAATTCTGTTATTCTAATTCTTCAGCTAAGACACGCCGACGTCTACGTCGCCCATCATCCACATCCGTTTCTTCTGCCGCGTCTGATTCACGCAGCAGTGTTGTGGTTACAAAACGTGCTACACAATCGCCCGTCGATGAGATCGAAAAACGTGCTGATCAACAATCCTCCTCATCCGTGTCATCGTCCACCACGACCACTTTGTCACGCGCACGTGGTCGTTCGAAATCGAAAACACGCGGTTCGCTTGCCGCTGCCGCCGCTGGTACCGCCTTGGTGGCGAGCGGTTCCACCTTGAAGGGTAAAAAGACCAAAGCCGATGATGGTGGCATGAAGATCGTTTGCTACTATACGAATTGGTCGCAGTATCGCGTGAAGATCGGCAAGTTCGTGCCCGAAGATATACCAGCAGATTTGTGTACACACATCATTTTCGCCTTTGGTTGGTTGAAGAAGGGTAAATTGAGCTCGTACGAGTCGAATGATGAGACGAAGGATACCGTGCCCGGTCTCTATGATCGTATGATGACACTAAAGAAAGTTAATCCAAAATTGAAGGTAAGTTGTGAGATTTAATCAAATTCGATTGCAGGCAGGTTATTAAACACTTAAAAAATTTTAGATCTTGCTTGCGCTGGGTGGTTGGTCCTTCGGCACACAAAAGTTCAAGGAGATGTCCGCTACACGTTACACACGTCAGACCTTCATCTACTCAGCTATACCCTTCTTGCGTAAACGTGGTTTCGATGGTTTGGATATGGATTGGGAGTACCCGAAGGGTTCAGATGATAAGAAAAACTTTGTGTTGTTGTTGAAGGAATTGCGTGAAGCCTTCGAAGCCGAGGCGCAAGAATTGAAGAAACAACGTTTATTGCTCTCTGCAGCCGTACCAGTCGGTCCCGATAATGTGCGCGGAGGTTACGATGTGCCAGCGGTAGCCAGCTACTTGGACTTTATAAATTTGATGGCTTACGATTTCCACGGCAAATGGGAGCGTGAAACAGGACACAATGCGCCGTTATATGCGCCATCAACTGACTCCGAATGGCGTAAACAATTGTCGGTGGACAATGCGGCTACCATGTGGGTCAAAATGGGTGCGCCGAAGGAGAAGCTTGTGATCGGTGAGTCGAATTAAGTCTTTTGCCACCAAACTCAATTATAAAGGAACCTTTTCTTCTATAATAGGTATGCCAACATATGGACGCTCGTTTACCTTGGCAAATACTGAAAAACATGGACCGAATGCGCCGGCAACCGGTGGTGGTCGCGAGGGTGTATACACCAAGGAGAGTGGTTTTCTGGCCTACTATGAAATATGTGAGATGCTTTTGAATGGCGCCGTCTACGTTTGGGATGAAGAGATGAAAGTGCCCTATATGGTTGATGGTGATCAGGTATGCACTACTGCTGTTAAAAAAACGTGGGTTTAAGCGAATATAAAATTTTATTTTAATAGTGGGTCGGTTTTGATGACGAGCGCGCTATCCGCAACAAAATGCATTGGATCAAATCGAACGGTTTCGGTGGCGCTATGGTTTGGACCATTGATATGGATGACTTCAAGGGCGAGGTATGTGGAGGAAATGTGAAATACCCATTGATCGGCGCCATGCGTGAAGAATTGCTGGGCATTTCTCGCGGCAAAGAGGCGAAGGATGTTAACTGGACTGCGGTAGCGGCAACATTCGAGGACTTGGAAGAAGAAGTAAGTATATTCTGCAATAAATTAATGGAACAGCATACAAATTATGCTCCTATTATTAGGAGGAGAAACCCGCGCCGATTAAGATTGATGTAGAGGAATTGCTCAGCAAAGTGCGCAAACCGTCGAAGAAACATCGCATCAAGTCGGGTCTGGTTGCCAAAGAACAAAACAGTGAGTTTAAACAAAATTGTATATTTTAAACTTATTAGCCTAACTAACGCTCTTTCGACATAGCACGTCCCGCTCAAGTCTTCTGCTACCTGACAAGTTGGTCTGCCAAACGACCTGGTGCTGGCAAGTTCCTGCCTTCAAATGTAGATCCCAAACTCTGCACGCATGTTGTTTACGCCTTTGCCACACTCAAAGACCACAAGCTCAGCGAAGCTACCGACGATGATCCCGAAAACTACGAACAGGTTATCGCTTTACGTGAGGAGAACCCAGACATACAAATACTATTGGCCATCGGTGGTTGGGCCTTCGGTTCGAAACCATTTAAAGAGCTCACCTCCAATGTTTTCCGTATGAACCAATTTGTTTATGAGGCTATCGATTTCCTACGTGACTACAAATTCAATGGGCTCGATGTAGACTGGGAGTATCCACGTGGTGCTGAAGATCGTGCCGCCTACGTGAATCTGTTGCGTGAGTTACGTGTCGCATTCGAAGGTGAGGCTAAATCTTCGGGACAACCGCGTTTACTTCTGACTGCCGCAGTGCCAGCCTCATTCGAAGCTATTGCCGCCGGTTATGACGTGCCAGAGATTTCTAAATATCTCGATTTCATCAATGTAATGACTTATGACTTCCACGGTCAATGGGAACGCACAGTCGGACACAATTCGCCACTCTTTCCCTTGGAAGCGACAACGGGTTATCAAAAGAAATTGACGGTGGACTACAGCGCACGCGAATGGGTGAAACAAGGTGCGCCCAAAGAGAAGCTACTCATCGGCATGCCCACATATGGACGCTCTTTTGAGCTGGTCAACGAGACACAATTCGACATTGGTGCGCCCGCGTCCGGTGGCGGCAAAGCAGGCAAATTTACGAACGAGGCCGGCTTCCTGAGCTACTACGAGGTGTGTTCGTTCTTGGCAGCGGACAATACAACGCTAGTGTGGGACTCCGAACAGCAAGTGCCATTCGCATATCGTGGCAACCAATGGGTTGGCTTCGACGATGAGCGCTCACTAAAAACCAAGGTTGGTGTGGGGTGTTGTATATATTTGTGTGTTTTTTTTTGTATTTATGCCGAAAAACTTTATGTCATTGCAGATGGAATGGTTGAAGGAGCAAGGTTTCGGCGGCATAATGGTTTGGTCCATCGACATGGATGATTTCTCGGGACGTTGCGGTGCCGGCAAGTATCCGCTTTTGACCGCGCTCAGCGACGAATTGAAAGAATACAAAGTCGAATTGGAGTACGAGGGTCCATATGAGTCGCATGGACCACGCGGCGCCTACACGACAAAAGATCGTAAGTACAAACAGCTGTTCCCTATGCATAAGAGTATTTGAAATATAATGTGCCTTGTTACAGCACATGATGTGACCTGCGAAGAAGAGGATGGCCACATAAGCTATCACAAAGATTGGAACGACTGCACTCACTACTACATGTGCGAAGGTGAACGCAAGCATCATATGCCATGTCCTGCCAACTTAGTTTTCAACCCACAAGAGAATGTATGCGATTGGCCCGAGAATGTGGAGGGCTGCCACCAGCCGACCGAAGCGCCTGCCTAAACCACTAAAACGCTTTGCCGTCCGCAAACATACATACATACTCGTTTATTGTGTACTAACTTAGAACAAAACGTATAAATTTCGAATATAATGTGAGAAAAAGTGCAGCGAAATCGAAGCACTCAAACTTATGAACTTATGAAACACTTGTTAATACTTTTTGTTCTTTTGCTCACACACCTATACATACTTATTTTTGCTATTTAGTATGTAGTTGTTAATTATACATTTTTGCGTATGCTTCAAGTGTAACTGCCAATCTATGAACTAAAAGCCAATTTTCATAACCTCACTTTTGAATTAATACAAAAATTTCCGAACGAAAGAAGGAATAAGGAATACTCAAAAATTGCTCCAAACAAATGCACATCGAGGCAAATTGCAAACAAATTGAAATTGTTAACGAATTTGCATAGTTTCTCTTCATTATTTTTTATTACTTTATGTTATAATTAAAATGAAATTGCTCCTTTCGAACGTGTTAAATGTTTAAGTACCCCTGCTTTTTAGTGTGTAGTGCATATAAAATAATTATTTTTTAAATACCATAACTGCCAATACAAGCTGCCGTTTAAATAACTCTAACGCTCTCTCTATTTCCAATTACTCTCTCCTCTTTCTATCCTTAAAACATACATTATTTCTCTTCTTTCTTTATATTTACTCTTTTTTGCTTGTTGTTGTTGTTTCTTCAGCTTATAAATTTATAGAACACATCCTGTTTGTATATACAAAACTGTGATAAACATTAAGACGATATACTAAATTCCAGCTTTATTTTGCTGTGCTAATTCGTTAATATGTACTCGTATCTACTCTTCACTTCTTCTTTCCCCCTATTCTATTCTATTATAATCTATTCTTCGCATTATGTTTTATCTTGCTGTCTTGCTTACACGTTCGAGGAATTATTATGTTTTTCGAAATTGGTGAAATTTTCGAAATTTGTAATGTAATTTATAAAAATGTAATAATAACTTTGTATTATAGTGTTATGTTTAGTAAATATGATAAATAAAACAAAAATGGAAATAAATATATAAATAACGGTTTGTTTTTATCTCATATACAGTTATGCGGTATTATAAAGGGTGATCCATTTCGAAGATCCCTACTTTTTTATCCCTGGACGGGCATCCTTATTTTGCTGAATCGACTAACAAAGCGCGTCCAGGGTTAAAGAAAAAACACAGAAACTTCAAATTTAGTGGGAAATGTTTATTATAATTTGAAAGAACATTTTTTGAAAATTGTCTCCTTCAAATGTTCGCCGTAGCTACGCCTCATATGGTCCATCCGTTGAGTCCAATTTTCGATGACTCATTTCAGCATTACGACTGGTAACTGGCAAATGACACTCGTGATGTTTTGCTCCAAGGCCCGAATCGAAGCGGGATTGTCCGCATTGACTTTAGACTTTATATATCCCTACAAGAAAAAGTCTAACGGTGGGATATCATACGATCTCGGTAGCCAATCGACCGGCCCAAAACTTGATATTATCTGCTCACCGAAGTGTTCTCTCAATAAATCAATTGATTGATGCGATGTGTTTGAAGTGGCACCATCTTGTTGAAACCAAATGCCGCCGAGACCGCGAACTTCACTTTCTGTACCAAATAATCGGTCGCCATAACGGTCGCCATTGACGGTTATGTTCCCACCGGCATCACTTTTGAAAAATATGGACCGATGATTTCACCGCCCCGCAAACCACACCAAACCGTTGTTGTTTTCTGGAAGAAATTGTAGCTCTTGAATCTTTTCAGCTTGCACTTTGTCCCAAATGCACAAGCTATATTTCGTACGCTTTCCTTTTAAGATCTCGACCTAAAATGCACCAAGTTGTTCCATACATCAGTCCGAGTTGCTGCGAACGCTGCCGAAGCGATTCTCTACCTACTTCGTGTACATTCTCAGCTACGGCTGCTATATTTTCTTCACTTCGTGCTGGATATGGCTTATTCGGTCGAATATTAACCAACAATGAATGCTGGGTTTCAAGATGGGTGATTATGTAGGGCATAAATTGAGCGAAGCCCACGAAACACAGTCTTTACAGAATGTGAATTTTCGTAACAAAGTTGAACGATTTGTAAACGTTGTTCAGGCATAAGTCTTTCCATGATGAAATGCTAAATAATACTGGGCAAAAATAACATGACAGCTTGCTTCATTTGTCAAAAAATGCCTGTTGAAAAAGTGCCTCTATTTGGATCACCCGTTATATTCTTATCTTCCAAAAACGAAAAAAACTCCGAAAAAAATATTGTTGGCGTGGGAGACCTTTAAAAATATGTTGAGACCCTCTTCTAACCTAAATGTACAGATAGATAGCATTGCCCCAAACAAAATAAATTTTACGTGAAATTAAAATCAACGGCCACTGAGGTGTGTTAATTAGAGCTTTCTGTTCCCACCAACATCAAAAACTATTTCTCTAAAGTAGTCACCCCTCGACAGGTATTGTCAAACTTCCGAACTCAGACATAAAATGCTATATATAACTTAAAACTTTTAAATTCTTCCATTTGTCAGATGAGGATATATGTATAATACAGTGGTTATATCCACTTGTGAATTTGAGAAAATCAATTTTTTCGGATGTATACTATATGGTGGAATGGACACCTACTCCACCTTGGTCGGTTTCGAGGTCGTACTAACACCTATGCCGCGCTGAGAGTCCGCAAACCGGCTTTAAATTCCTTTATTCACGAGGCGCTGCATTCAGAGTCGGTGAGGGAAATATATCCGGCTTGAGTCCTCACGAACTTTTTATGTATTTGTTAGGTAATAATCTCCTGCTATCAAACAGACAGTTGTCGCACTCGCGACTTAGCTCCCGTGTCACTGTTGACAGTCATTACTTCGAAGTCGTAGATAATTTCGTCTATTTTGAAACAACAACGTCAGCCTCGGAATCGAACGCAGAATAACTCTTGCCAACATGTGCTTTTTCGGAATGAGTAGGCTATTGAGAAGTAAAGTCCCCTTTCTTGACGAACAAATACCAGACTCTACAAGTCACAAGCCGGGGATGATGATCCTGCTATATGGTGGAGTGGTATGGATAACATCTGATGAGCCGGCGTTACGAATTTTAGAGGGAAATGTTCTGCGAAATATTTATGGTCCCTTGCAACGGCGAATATCGCAGTCGATATAACGATGAGTTGTACGAGATATACGACCAAGTACTTCTTAACATTTCTTAAAAAAAAAAACCGTGAAGGCAAAGAAAATAATGGGGCATTACTGAAAACTTATACATAAGTGACCGGCAAATCGAAACGCCTTTTTTACGTACTGAAATACGATATGACCATAATTATACGTATACAAATCAGGGAGTAGAACGAAATGTTCCCAACTATCCTTCCTGCAATAAGTCATAGGAGTCACTATTACTTCTTGAGCTACCGCGCAATACTAGAATAATTTTTGGATAATTATCGCCTGAGCAAGTTAGCAGTTCCAACGTCTACTTATTCATTGGTACCAAATGGAAAATGTTCAACACATTGTTCATCTAACCTAACTATTTATTTCCGAAAGAACCAGCGATAATCGGTAACGGAATAAAGTCATTGCCACAGGTTTTCAACGAGACTTTGGAAAAAATATTCCTGCGGCTAACGCATGTCTTAGAGACCTACAGAAACCTAGATGTAAGTAAAAAAAAGCAAAGGATAAAATCGAGTTCCTAGGTAATGAGGTAAACTGGTTATACTCGTATATGAAAACCTCCTTTTATTTAGTCGATCAAATAACACTTTCTAGAATTTAAATTGTTGTATGTGATTTTTTCATACAGACAAAAGGAGGCATTTTCGTTACAATCGACGTAATTCTATGGATATTAGTACTACTCTGAAGAGCTTAGAGCTAGAACTACTGTTATTTCGGCAAATGCTATTTAAGAGGACTGATAAGATTTATGACCAATGCACAAACCCTTTTTAATACTCACTCTCGAGCTCAGTGAGGTTTATTCGTAAAAGGAGAAGTTAGGACTATTTTTAAACGCGAATGCTTCGAAACATTTATTATTCCTGGAAAGTTTTGATACTGAAAAGCAGCGCAGCGAGAAGAAAACACTGAAACCACGGCAGGCTATATGCTAAGCTTCATGACTACATTTCTGAATTGTGATGGCTTTATTAAAAATAATAACGGTACAAAGTTCGTCAGTGTACATATGGTTCGGAATACAAATATATCTAGAAATTCGTATACATATTCACGAATATAAGTAGATATTAAAAGCGTAAGCCTATCGAAATCTTCGTAATATTTCAATAAATAAAACTGATATACTAAATATATGAAGTGTTCTGGTGTTAGAGAGGTTCGGACTCAGTTGAGGGCCTGTTGCACGTGTTGCAAGAAGCGAACTGGACGGAACCAAGGCAGGAAGATATGTGGCGATGTGCGCGGCGGCACCGGAGATACCTCCACACTTGGTTCGGTGACTTGTTGACTCTTCAGCCACGTATCGAACACCTCAACGAAGTCGTTACGAAAACGCTTGGGTATCAGTTCTAAATTGCTGCTTTGAAATGTGTTCTGCAAGAGATCGCTGCTATCACGCAGTCCGGCGCGTAAGTTTTCGCCAAATTCTGATTCCTGTATATTTCTGATGGTATTCTTTATTAGGTGTCCAACGCGTGGTATCGCAGTTTCCTCCGAGTTACGCGGCTCGTCATCCAACTCTTCACTCATCTCTTGCTGGGGTTTATGTCGCCGGAAAATGGGCGCTGGCCGTAACAAACGATTGGGATGATCGCTAAACCATGAATTGGGTTTCTCGGCTGCAGAGTCATCTTCATCGCGCTGCGTTTCGCGTTTCTTATTACCTCCAGCATCAACAGCCTTGCGTAGCGGCGCAGGACGCACTAAGGTATTCGCGAAATCACTAAACCAATCTAATTGATCCGTGGAGCGACGATTACGTGCTTCCATCGATCTCCTTGGTTTATCCTTCGCAGGTGTATATAGTTGATAAATAGCGATGGTGGAGCGCTTGGGTGGCGCGTGAGTCAACATGGCCGCAGCGCGCGCCTTATTCATTTCGTATTTCATGGCGGTACGTATGAAACGCTCGCTACTTGGTCCTTGTATGAGCACATCGAAAGGCAGGCTTTGTTTGCGCGCCTGTCTCTGCATTGCGGCAATGCACTCCCCCTCAGAGCGTGTGTTGACTTTTGTGCCGTTACGTCTGGCGCTATCTCCGCGATTGCTTAAACGCTTGTCATACTCACACAGACACTGCTCGCCGCAATAGAAACCCAGACAGCCGCATTGTTCGCACAAAGACTTGCAGCTGCTCTCCAGCTGCTCCTGCGCAGGACTCTTACCCCAATATTTCGCAAGTTTGGTGGATTTCTGTTCACGCGGCGCTGCTGTTGTGATGACAATCACCCAAACCAGCAGCAAGCCCAGCGTGTAAAGCCAAAAACAGCTGTTGGACATTGTCGCGACAGGTGACATATTACTAGAAACGACAAAAAATTAACCGTTATTCAAATTTCTCTTTTTTTTTAGTTTTTGTTGAACGCCCGAGCGTTTGCGTTGCACTCGACGGTTTTTTGTCTACTCAATGTTGCTGCAATGCAATTAATTGATTTTATATCGCGTTCACAATCGTTGTGTTTTGGCCAATTGCATGTTCGTCAATTATATTGTATTTTTCACGTTATGTGTACTCAATGTTTATGAATTTCGCAATTTTCATATTAATAAATATTATTGTTTATTTTCTGTTTTCGTGTTGTCTTCTCAATGCTGTCTGAACCGAACTAAGCGTTCTGCTTTGAATATGCTTTTGGCTTGGCTCGACGGAGTGTTGGAGAATTTGTCGATCCAGCAAGTTGATATATTTGTGGAATTCACATATTGTTGGCCTTAAGTTTAAATGGCTTAAGTCGATATAAGAAAAATTCGAAGTTATTAGTTCTTCATGATTTATTAAGCTATGAATGTTGTATGATGCCACTTGGAAAAAAGCTGTTAGCGAATAACAATGTTTGATAAGCAGTTGTACTCTAACACATTGCTCATTTGCCTGAACCGTTAATGTCCACTTCAATTTGTTTCAATATCTATTGCACTTTTTGTACAATGGTGTGCAGTTTATGCACCGTATTTAAGATAAGGTACTGTTTGAGACTTGGAGAACACCAGCAGTCCGCTAAATATTTTGGTTGGTCATAAATATTTTTTTTAAGCCAGAGAAATCCACATTCACAATACTTTTGTAAAAGTTACAAAATACTGTCTATCTAAAATATTGCAGAAAATGGTATACCCAAGCAAAAATCAGTGACAACATTCGAGCCACACTCGTTATTGACACTAACAAACTGTCTTACAAGGTGAAGATAGCGACAAAAATGCGATATTTTTCGTACAATTGTGTTCAAGATATATACATATATGTACATAAATGCATATTTAAGTATAAGGTACTTACACGTATGTAAAGAAACCAAACAAGATACATTGTCACGTTTCTGTGATTTTCAAAAAAAGTGCAAATATCTGAACACAACTTCCGAGAGGTTCTTAAAACAAAAATGCGTTAAGAAGTCTAGCACTTATAATACACATATTTCAACAAAAACACAATTAATTGTTCTTATATTTTATTCATAAAAAATAAGTTACAATAACAAATTGTAAATAAAACAAAAAAAGCAAAATTACTTGTTGTCGCTGGAGCTTTCTCATGTGCAATTTATATTTTTGTTATAATTGAACACTGAATGAGAAACACCAAAACAAAATGTGTTGAATTTTGTATGAATGTCACTTTTTCCCTCTTTAACGCCTCTTGCCCTTGCCCTTTTTGCCTCCAGCTGACTGTTGCGCTTGTACGTGCTGCTGATGATCACCAGATTTGCCTTGACGCGTTTTCAGTTGCGGTATTCTTGTTGAAACATAACGCATCACATCTTCGCGGGTGCCTAAATCGGGATTGCATGGCGTGCCATCGTCATTGCGCATTTGAACGCGTATGCGACCACGCATTTGTAGCTCCTTGAAGTGCAAATAAATAAGTATAGAGTTGTTTATTTACGTTAGTTAACAGTTAATTTATAGTTAATACCCTGCTGCGCTCCCTGGAGTACTGCTTGTTTTCCACAGCGACGCGCAAATTGGTCACCGATAGGACATCACGTATTTCCGCATAGGTTGGATTTTCAACGCAGATGTCTTTTGGTAGACGACGTCCTTCTTGACGTGTCTTTTTACTATTTATATATGCGGGATATATGCAAATCCAACTGGAATGTGAAAGCAATTCTATAGTCAGGTGAGTTTTGGCATGTGTAATATTAACAGTTGTTTACCGTTCAACATCAGTATGCTTTTTGTTCGGATGCCAGTTTGTACGTACGGGTTGCGACGCAGCCATTGTTTTGTTTTACTTTTAACTAAATTTTATTTCAATTTATTTAATTGTAATACAGAAATTCCAAATAATTTGCACTTTTCAACAAAAAATTGACAGCAAAACAACAAATGACAACAAATATATTTTGACACGTTGCATATACCAGTGCTGCCAGTACGAATATTTTATAATTAAAAAAAATGTGAATTGTGAAAATGCTAATTGTATTGCACTAATGTATTTTTTATCATTTGTTCACACTCCATATTTAAAATAAGATTATCTATTATATGTAATTGTAGTATTTTGATATGATTCTGATATATTGAACAGAAGTTAAATGTTGAAAAAGTATAATTTAAAGCCTTTAGATCACGGCAACTCTACTTTCCTGGCAACTGTCAAATTTTTACTAGTGACTCCCAAACTGTGTTTATTTACATCGCAAGTAATTTGCTTGTCAAAGAATCAGTTTTACTTCTTATATTTCTTTGCATTATTTTCTTCGGTCTACAATCTGTTCCAAGCAGACAAGTAGTGTCTGACAAGTCGATCAGTCGTGTGAAAATTAAGTGTTCTTAGCACTCGCTAAATCAGTGTACTTATTTAAGTTATTTCATTATTCATAAATGCCAGTCATGAATAACATGGAAGAATTGTGCTCTATACTCGCGAAAACGCGTGATCCATCAGCGCAAAAAGAACAAGATGAGGTGATACAATTAGTGTTCATTCATTAACTTTGACCTTTTACGCACCACTTTCGGATAACTTACATATATTATCCAAAGTGTGCGTTTGCGTAAATTTAAATCGCCTACGCTTACGTGTATCTTCCGCTTGTTTTTTTGTTATCTCCTATGCAGATTCTGTTGCAGCCATTCGCCTACATACAACAGATACCAGGCAAACAATTTCGCTCTGAATTGGCCTTGGCATTCAATCATTGGCTTAATATTCCGGCTGAGAAATTACACCAGATTGGCGAAATAGTGCAAATGCTGCACAATTCCAGTTTATTGTGAGTATATATGTGTATTTTTAATGCATGTGCAATGCTGAACTTTAGCATCCAAAACATACACTCTTACTAATTTAGTGTATGTGTAATATTCAAGCGTTTTGGTTAATAGCCTCACTAGTTGGCCCTAGCATCCTAACCCACTAAATTATAAGCATGTCATTGTTTACGCTGCAGGTGTGAGTGAGTGGTATCACCAATATGTGTGATTAGCGGCGCCGCAAAACTCATGTATATGTATGTGCATGTGTATAAAATATATATTTTTTGTGTATGTGCACAAATAATGATTTTTTGTTTAATATGTTGCTTATTTTTAGCTGCTATAATTTCCTTTGTTTATACGCTGCTTTTGAATTTGGCGGCTGGTAAATTCGTTTCACACTGCGTCTTCTAATTGTTTACATTACGTTTTGTGTGTGTTGTTTTCCATTTTGGTTGTATAAAATATGTGTGTTTATTATTTAAATTTAAATCCAAATTAATGAATTTCTAAGAAATCCTGCTGACTTTTCGGTGTTGAAAGATGCCGCGAATTTTTCATGCAGCGCACATACCAAGTTCAATTGTTTTATATTATAGGTAAGGTTGAAATGCTTAAAAGGAATTGTTTAACAGTAATTCTGGGAATTGTTGCCTGTTTGTTTGTTTGAATTGATGTATATGCATGCCTTTATTTGTCAATAATCAATTGACGCGAGTCTCGGGCATTTGTAGGAATCTGCCATGATTAATGCTTGCACACACATATATAAGTATTTATATATTATTGATACAAATTTATTATTCTTTATTTCTTTTTTTTTTTAATTTTATTGAGTATAAAAAAATAGTAGTTTTTTTTTTTAATATTTTCCAATGTATTTAAATTTATAAATATCTGATCTTGTAATACATATTATATGTATATATTCTTGATGGGTGTCGACACATATTTCCAATTATTCATTTATTTCTTCCGTACTCTAAATATTTTCCACAAAAATATCAATATTTGTCTGTAAAGCAATATGCAAATACACCAAATAAGAGTCATCGTTCTGAAAGTGCGACATTCGCAACTGGTTGAATGCATTTATTCATTATTCATACACAATATATGTACATACTTACATTGTATGTACTACTGCTCCTAGTAGGAACAATAAAAACGAAGTTGCGGAAGCTGTAACAAATAATTGTACACTCTGTATGTGTGTGTGTATGTATGTATATGCATATAGTTCAAATATATCTCCTCGTCAAACGGAATGAAGTATGTGTCTCATAGCAGTAGTGGCGACAACAATTAAAGCTATAAAGTATGATAGGCGTCTGCATATGTTTGTGTATGGCTTCAACATGTGGTTACTGAGCTTCATTGCTACAAAAATGCCATATGAATAATAAAGAAAAACTTGCTTCACCCACCAGCTGGTAACAAGCGGGCGCGTATATGTAAGATTTTAAAAATTCAATACAAAACATCAAACCCTGAAGGAAAATTGTAGGTAGTCCAGCTACAATATGCAATTGGAGTAGTTTAGAATTAATTTTTGTTAATGTAAAGCCGTAAAATAGAGCTTGGGGGCATAACGCAACATACTCTGGATTAGTGTTTTCGGTCTCGCATATGTGTAAATCTGCTTTGAGGATACTTTACGCTTCTGCAATAACTAATACTGTAATAAAAGTGCATCTAACGAGTAAGAATTCTGAAACTGAAAGCATTCAAGAGTTTCCAGAAGAGTTTGGTCTGTATAATCAGGGAAGGAAATGCTTTTCAATGTTAGCGGAAGATACAAGGCTTAGAATTCTCGGTTTGGATGACAGTTGATTTGCACTTTCTTCGCAACAGGGCTTAGGTGTTCGCTACAAGAACAACAACAGTACCTTTAATCAATAAATCAAGTTTCTGGAACGCGCTTACAATTTCCTTGTGGGTATGTGCGTACGATAAATAATATTGCATTGAAATGTACATGCATCTATCTCCCTTAATGACTTGTTGAGGCCTTACGCAACGCATTTCAATTTTAATTCTTTGTCTTCAGCCGGCTGAGCCCCCTTCGTCAATGATTTCATTGATCTGCCAGTTATGCTCACTTAATGAAATTCATATTTTGTTGTTATGTGCTGGCTATGTGGCATGCATTATTGTAGGTATGTACAATTTATGTTTGTATGTATGAATATATGTATGTATGTATTGTTTATTATTATATGAACGCTTCGGGATGTTGGGACGTTTGAATTATTCTATGCACTTTGGACAGGTTCCTTTTGATGACTTGTTTCGGCAGTTAAGGTATTATTAAGTATTATATGCTTGGCATATGAAAATTATTTTTGTGGAAAAAAAGTTATAGAAAAATAAAATAGTGATACTAACTTGCATTAGCCTCGTTTTATGCATGTTTGTATGTATTGGTCGTTTAATCATTCGGCGCCGTATAAGTTAAGATGATAAATATGATGACTAGTACTTTCTAGGGAACTTTATAAGCTTAATTTATTAACAGGGCGTATTTGACAACCTTCGCAGACAGTAAATTAACACGCTACGGTTTCTTTGTTGCAATTCTGTGTTTTTTTTTAATATTATGTATTTAATTTCACATTGTGTAAGGTTTTTGCTCTCTAGCAGAAGTGCATATGTAAAAGTATATTTATGTACAGTAAATACGCGGTAAATGGTACTTAACGTAATTTTAGACTTCGCTTGCGCTCAAAAAATAAGCAGAAATGCATATAATTTTCAGAAAAATTGTTCTGATTCACAAATCGAGGCCGCACAGTACTTGCTTGAGTACACATACACACATATTATTTCCTTAACGTTTAATTTCACAGAAAAATTCATCAATTGGCATTCATGTTCATGCACATTTCCATACGTATCTACATACATATGTACATACATGCATAGACATTTCTACAATGGCATGTAATACCCATTATAAGCAAAAAATCACATTCATTGGTGACAATTCAATTGCATAGCTTTTAAGTCAGCCTTTTTCTTGTGCAGCCCATCTTTATTTCTTTGCTCTATTGTTAAAAAATCTTTTCTCGCATTTATGACTCATCCATTGTTTGCCAGCCAAGTGAAAAGCGTACACACACACACACACACGCGTGTTCATATTTAGTTGTGCATTAGAATGCGATATGGGTGATGACCATGAAAAAATAAATTACGGTATATGATAATAAGTAATGTTTTCAAAATAACTGGAAAAGTTCTTGTTGTTCATTCGTTACTTTTTCAGGCGCCTAATTGTATGCAATGGTTCTTTTTTTTAATTTTTGTTGCTCTATAATTATTTTGGAATGCTTTTTGGGTGGTTAATTTGAAATAATTGCGAAAAAAGATGAAAACAATGAATATTTATTATACAAAACAATCTACGAAAGTATATTCCAAGATCGTATTAATTCTTAAAAAAAAATAAAATAAAATCTTTGAAAAAAAAATTAAATAATAAAATTCTTACGGAAAAATGGAATCAAAAATTATAATTTGTAAGAAAGAATTAAAATTTTATGAAAATATTAAAAAAATTAAAGAAAAAATAAAGAAAAAATTGACGAAAAAATTAAAAGCCACCAATCTACAAAAGTTTATTCCATGGTCGTATTGATTCTTCAAAAACTAGAATAAAATTTTAAAGAAAAATTTACAAAAGTTAAAAAAAATTAAAATTTTGTAGAAAAAATGTGTAAAGAAATATTAAAATTTAAAGGGAATAACTAAAATTAAAAATAATATAAATATTAAAAAAAAATTTAGAAAAAAATAAAGTTTCTAGAAAAAAAATTATTTGGACAAAAAAAACAAGAAAAAACTTTAACTTCGGTTACACCGAAGCTAAATACCCTTCACAGGTGCATTTCTGTTAGTAACTATGTGTTCAGTTTGTATTACAGCTATATACATATATGCTATAGCAATCCGATCTGAACAATTTCTTCGGAGATTACATTGTTGGCTTAAAAAATAATCTATACCAAATTTCGTGAATATATCTTGTCAAATGTGAAAGTTTTCCATACAAGAACTTGATTCCGATCGTTCAGTTTGTATGGCAGCTATATGTTATAGTGGTCCGATATCGGCAGTTCCGACAAATGAGCAGCTTCTTGAAGAGAAAATGACGTTTGCAAAATTTCAAAAGGATATCTTAAAAACTGAGGGACTAGTTCGTATATATACAAACAGACGGGCAGACGGACAGAGAGATATGGCTAAATCGACTCAACTGAACATACTGATCATTTATATACATATATACTTTATAGGGTCTCCGACGCTTCCTTCTGGGTGTTACAAACATCGTGACAAACTTAATATACCCTGTTCAGGGTATAATTAAAGAATTTATTAATCGATCTTTGGGTTATCACTAAATACACATTCCAAATTTTACTAAACACAAAAGTTTGTATTCTAAATATCCTTCCCATATATTCTAGCACATGAATATACATATCATATATCCAATCCTCACTGCAATCCAAACAAAAAATGTCCTTAATCCGGCTTAAAAGCTGTCTATTATCAATCTGTTTTTTCGCTTCTACCTTTCTACTAAGCCCGCTGAGCAAACAGCAAACAGCACACATATACACACACGCAAGCATCTTCTGTCTTATGCTCCGCCTGACTAACTGGCTGGCTTGTTAACCAGCTGTCACTGTCGCTACCGGCATTCGCACACAAGTGTTTGCCAGCTTCCAGAACATCTAATATTAGCTCATAGTAGTTTGCGAAGTGAATCGGCAATGTCTTTACAGCGACAATGCAGATGTGTGCAAGATGGCGGGCGGAAGTGTGTATGTGTTGCTGGTTGAGCAGGAAGCAATGATGCCTATAGACAGACCGACTATGCCAAAGAGTTCAAAGCAATATCTAAAGACATGTATGTACATACATATATACATATGTATAAGTATTGATGTATAAAATTTAAAAGAAAAACGAGTAGGGAAGGCTTAAGTTCTGGTGCAACCGAATATTTTATATTCAAGCAAGTTGGAAGAATGAAAGCATGGGAAATACCTTAAGGTGCAAAACATCAACCAAAGGATAAAAATCGGGATTTGAACTCCTCTTGTCATTCTGATCATTTATATGTATACATAATGAAAAATACCTTCGTTCACATAAAAATAGAGTTTCAACTGTTTTACTCGCCTAACTAGTTACCAATCCGTAAATGGTTACCTTGTAACTAGTGCACTCCTAAGTTAATACGGATTTTGATTCGTAGTCAAAAAGACAAAACAAAAGCACAAATCTTACAATAGCAAAAGTATGACGTTGTCGGCATGATGACAGCGTTGTTGTAACAAACACATACCTACACATATGCACAGATCCGCTGCAAGTGTGAATTTTAATTTTTTTTATTATTCTCATTCGCTTTGATAGTGCGCTTACAAAAACAACTTGACATTGAGTGAATGCAAATAAAGCAGGATAAAAATTGTTGAATCCTTAATGAAACACACACACACATACACATTGAAATATAGCCATCCTTAGCACTTTGTGTAATGGCTGGTGAGTGATATGGCTATTTAAATTTAAATGCATGTATATATGTATAGACATTCAGTTGGAAAACCTCATTACACTTTACGGCGCTGTGCAAATGCACCCATTTATATTTTGCTTTGTTTTATAAAAAATCTGCAACTTTCTTTTTTACTTTTAATTTTTTGTTTTTAGTATTTATTTGCCATTATTTCCGTGCACAATGCAGCAATGTGATTTATTTTAATTACTTAAGTAGCTGCTGCATTTCTTTTATGACACATTTCATTTGTCGCATTATTATGTCGGTATTTCAATTATCTTTGCTTTTTGCTGCCATGCACTGAACGAAATTGGCGCTTGTTTGTCAAATAAACGTCGAAAGTTTTATTTTTTGCATTTTTTGGCATGCTGTCAATTGTAATTAGTCACTATTATTGTTTTAGTTTGATTTTATGTATTTAGTATCACTAAATTAACATGTACACACTTTGCAAGCAAACTTGCACACACAAACCTAACCACACTTTTTGCGCGCTCTCCATTTTAAACCTCCCTGAGTAACCGAATTAACACACTCAAGCATTGAATGCCATTGAATGTTGTTCGTCACGCATATTTACTTAATTCTTACAGAATTGATGATATTGAAGACAATTCAATACTTCGCAGAGGTGTTCCCGTAGCGCATTCGATTTACGGAGTACCCAGCACCATCAATGCCGCGAATTATGTGCTCTTCCTGTCGCTACAAAAGGTGCAACAGTTGGGCCACCCAGAGGTATGCATTTTTTTACAGTTCTTTTTTCATTATTTAACTCTAAAGCAATCTCTCTTCGGCAGGCTACCAATGTCTACACGGAACAACTGCTGGAGCTGCATCGTGGTCAGGGCATGGAGATTTATTGGCGCGATAACTTCACTTGTCCATCCGAATCCGATTACAAGCTAATGACCATACGCAAGACAGGTGGTTTGTTCATGCTTGCCATACGTTTGATGCAACTGTTCAGCGAGAATAAGGAGGACTTCACCAAGCTGACCGCCATACTGGGCTTGTATTTTCAGATACGCGATGACTACTGCAATCTCAGCTTGAAGGAGGTAAAAAAATTGTTGCTTTTTATTAAATGCAATTATAATTTATTTTTGAAAATCTTTAGTATACGCAAAATAAAAGCTTCGCTGAGGACTTGACCGAGGGCAAATTCGGGTTTCCCGTTATACATGCTGTACGTTCGCAGAAACATGATAAGCAGGTTTTGCGTGAGTTCTTGCTCTATATTGAATTAAAAAAAATCGTACTTATAGTATACTTAATTTAATAGATATTCTGCGTCAACGCACTCAGGACATAGAAGTTAAGAAATACTGCATTGGTTTGCTCGAGAAGTTGGGTAGCTTTCAATATACGCGTGAAGTATTGGAATCGCTCGACACGGAAGCGAGAGCCGAGGTAATTGTATATTGAAAATTTTGTGATTAGATAAAAAAATTTAAGTTAATTGTGATACACATTTTACAGTATTATACATTTTATATTGTTTTACACTTTCTTCCACTTGTATTATTTACTGATTACCCTTACTACCACCTGCAGGTCGCACGTCTGGGCAGCAATCCCTACATGGATATGTTGCTGAATAAGTTGTTGTCTTGGAAATCCAATGAGAATCACACTAATCACCATGATTTGCCATCGCCGAGCAATCACAACAGCAATTAACAACCAAAGAGGCAAAAGAGGGAAACCTGAATTAACGCAACAGTTAATTCCACGCCCTCTTTTGCTGCTAAGAGCGAAATGAATCTGATCGAAGTTTTTTTGCAAAAACTTAATATTTTTTAAACTATTCAAAAAGCGCCTCTTTAAGCCTAAATTAAAACTTAATTTTAAATTATCATATTTACACCAACAAACACACGGAAAGCAAAAGCGTGGCGTAGGCGCATGCGATTCACAACTTCTGGTACACTCAAGCGCCTAAAATAGATTTGTAAACAAAACTAGTTATATATATACAAGCAGAGTTGTATTCTCGAGATAAACAAAACACACCGCACGGGCCATGTAAATAATAATATAGAAAATAAGCGGGCTTCAAAAAGAGTATCGTTGTTCGACATTATGTATTTCAATTTTTTGAATAATTTTTGAAATAACGGCATTTTGTGAATTCAACTATATTTTGTAGATGTTTAAGTTATAATTTGTTTTTGTATTTTGTTTACTATATTATGTAGTAGTATTAAGTTTTGAGTCCATTTACATAAAACATCTATTTTGCGCTGTTTATGAGAAAAAATTTGTGAACAAATTTTGAATATGCAATTTGTGAAGGCATTTCGATTCTACATAACATACACATATATTGTTGTAATGCGTGTTAAATTTTTACTAATACTTGTTAAAACCATATTGATTGTAAGCAAAATAATTCCAATTCTCTTTAAGTACTCGCGTGTGTACTTAAGATTCTAAATCGATGTATTTAACTTGAATTAAGCAATGTTTTATTAAAATTTAAGAACAAAGTTATTAAAATGAAAAAGTAAAAAGAAATCACTAATTGACTTAAAATTCGCACGTTTAAAAATATATTGTTATCGTAATAACCATAAAACAAATGCATACTTAAGTACACATACACAATCACATGCACGCAATATAGTGATTATGTTTGAGGCTTGCAAAATATCGGTTTAGGTTAAATTAAGTTCATAACAAATTCATTTAACTGATTTCACTGTTAAAGTATTATAAATAATGCACACTGTATTATTCATAATTTTTGTTTGATTTCTAGTTTGTGTAGGCCTCAGATCACTGATCACACACACAGCAGCACTCACATACAAGTAAAGACTTGCAGAAATGTTTGTAAAGCATTAACAAATATTTTAAATAACAAAAGTAATTTATATGTATTCGCAATATTATATATATATACATATATATACATTTATAACTGGACGCACGGCTGGAGAATGTTAACTTTTTTCAAATGAAATGCACGGCAGTTTATTGCACATTGCACCACCTAAAGTATATAAGTATACATACATATACATATATTAATTATTACATAAATAAATATATTTTTATTCATATAAGTATTAAATACTTGCTACAGAGAGAATTTATGAAATTTATGGAGTAATGCCTATTGTAAGCAAAGAAAATAATTATGAGATTGAAAGTAATAAAATTAAAACTGATAGAAAAAATAAAAATATATGCATATTTCATTTATAAATATAAGATTGAGAGCGGAGTGCAAGTTTATCAGAAATTTTAACCCATACTAAACACTACCAGGTCTTGAAAAAATATTTTTTACAAGCGTTTTTCGAACTTTACCCCACTTTTCGCGTTAAGTCTTATATTCGTTTATTAAGCGTATACCGAAAATCAGTTTATGTTTTCAATGCATTCTGTATTGTTATTTGAATCATTTAATTACATTTTGTATACATCACTAACTATAAGTTTACATGCAGTACAAATATTTTTTAGTAAACATTTATAAATTTTATATTATATCTCACAAGTAATTATTCATAACTATATATTTACGTACTTCACATATTATATATGCGTATATCTACATTATATATTATTTATATTTACTATGTTATGTTTACTGAAATTATTTATTAATTTTTTTATTAGTATTTCATTTAAATAATATATACTCAACTTAGACAATAATTTAAAGCATATTTATTTTACATTTACTACTAACCAACAAATATAAAAAATGTTTTTATTTATATTAAATTTTTTTTTTAATTAATTTTTAATATTTGAAATATTATAATATTTTGAAATTATGCGACTAACTTTCTCACATTAAGCACATGTATCAAACATTATATGTAATTTTTTACATATTTTTATAGTCCAACTTTGCTTTATAAGCATTCATACGTATATATGTATGTTTTATTATTTAATTTACATATAAATAAAAAATAGCGCAGCAGAGCACATATTGTAAATATATAAACACTTTGTACACAAAGAGCCCAACATTTAATAACTGCAACTATTTGAAATATTGCCACAACAAAAACAATTTGTTTACGGATATATACGCAAATTTTCTTTAATTTGTGTTACCGTTGTATGCTTGTTTTTAGCTATCTATAGCATTTATTTGTATATGTATGTTTAATTTAAGAAATATGCATATACACAGAGTCTAGGAAAATTAGCAAGTTTTGTTTTTATAATTTTAAATTCGTTTTTTAATACCAAACATATTCGCACATACATAAACATTACTTGTATATTTTGTAGTTGTAAAATATTTAAGTGCACATACTCAGCATATATTTCTGTAAATTCAAGTTTTTTATCTTCATGTAGCAGTTAAACATTTTTGGATATAAACATTGTATAGTATACACTTTTAATTTGTTATTTGTGGCATATCAAATATCCAATATATGTATATTAGAATTGTATTAATTTTTATTGCATGTATAATACAGTTCAAGTTTTAGTTTCAATTAGAAGTTTAATTTTTATAAGCAACTCGTATACATCTGTTTATTCAATAATATTTAATTACGTATATATGTGGCTGTATAAATTTATATTTTATTTTTATTTATCTACTATACGTAGATGTCTATTTGTCTGGAAAAATTCGGTTGCTTCTATTTTTAACCAAATTGCCGTTCTCATTCAATTTAGAAGTCAACTAAATATTTATTTATATTTTTGGCTACTGTCCACTTGAATTGTCCGAAATAATTTATAGTGAAAAAATAACATTTTAATATTTTGAAGAATATTTGGTAGAAAATGCAATGAAATGTAAGTATGCAAGATTTGTAAAACAATAATTTCACAAGATTATTGCTCAGACGCAACCCAATCGCCTGGCTTATTGCTCATCGAAATAAGTCTTAGCAAATAACCTATAAATGTTCTGCCAATGAGACTTACCTTGATCTGGAATATAATACTTGAATTTGCATTTTCTCTTGCTTATTAGATTTAGCTGATTTTTTCACACATAAAAAATTTAGACCGGCAGAACCTTTTTATACAATTTCACATTTATAACCTCATATTATTTGCGCTGCAGCGGCGTATAGCGCACTTCACTTTTGCAGATTTCTTCTGACAAGAAATAAACACTTAAAAAACATAGCCTGATAAGAACTTTTGCTTATTTTCGAAGCACAAGACTTTTTACTACATAATTACACTTGAAATAACTTAATCAACACAATATTTAATACGAAATTCACAATTTTGAACTGCAATTACGAATTAGAGCGAAAACTGTTGAAGTAGCGCGAACGGAAACTAACGGAGGCGGTTGGACGGCGTTTGAAGTTTGCTGAGTGCAGGGTGTACATGCGTTTCAGTTATTTTAATATGAATAACTATTTGGACCAGCTCGCTTAATTTTTTTATTTAATAAAATTATTTAATTAAAATTAACAATTAAATTAATTAAATTTATAATTAAAAAAAGTTGTTTTACTTTAATTATTCCAGTTTTAGCTGTAAGCAGAGATTTGCTTATGTACATATCGCTCATTTGCTGCAAGACCGGCATAATTCAAAAAACGTGATTTTTGAGTTAATGCTGCAGAATTGTTCGTTATATCATACTTCATGTTGAGTGAAAAATTCATATGAATACCTCTTATATGCTCCGCTTGAGAAGAGGTGTAAGGTTGGAGTCACCGTGTAAGGTTGTAGTAAGTTGAAAACTTTAAACGCGTTTTCTGGCGAATCGATTTTTTGACTTATGCCGGTCTTGCAGCAAATGAGCGATATGTATATGTGCATTTAAAATTTTTAAACTAATATGCAATAAAATTCAATTAATTTCTTGAGCAATCTTAAACGTTTTCTGATAACTAATGATGTCTGTAAAATAGTTGCGCTTTTGGAAAATTATATTTAATTTTTCAATTTCTACAACAGCATGCTAACGTTAGCCAAAAATTAATCTCTCAAAATTCTCGCCACCCTGTGTTTATTCAGCAACGCCCGGCAAAGCTTCCGCTAGCTGTCAGTTTCCGTCTCGGGTGTGTAAAATTACAACATTTCGAAGCAGTGAAAGTAAAAATGGAATTTATTCCAAAATTTTAAGCAGAAATCAATAATGTTGTTCATTTATCAAAAGTTGTGCGCATTTTGAATCGTGTGGTAATTAAAATTTATTGCCGGCAGTGTCTCTTATTGCTTAATTTTGTGAATATAAAAGTGAGTGTATTTGATTGTATGTGCAACGCAGGCGAATGTGCTAGAAAGTGTCTGATAATTCTTAAATTGTGTGTTGAGCTGAGGCGCAGTGCTTACATTTTGCATACTTCAAGTGCAAATGCTTCGCAAAAGTTGAGGAGGTAAGTCACGATATTGAAGAACAAAAACCAAAAATCAAGAATCTCATTTTATACATATATGTGTATGTACATAACGACTATGGCCATATTTATGTATGTGTGTTCATTTATACATATATTGTCTGTTTTCGCTTTTCGCTTGGCTTTGCAGTCTGCATGCAACTGTTAATATGCAGAGGCGTTAACAGCAGTGTAATTGTTACGGATAATGTTAATTAGCATTAAATACTTTAACATTTACTTCTGGTGTATTGAATTTAATGTTATGGCAGAGGCTGTTGATGAAATCTGTTGTTTTAAATAATGTAATTTTAATTGATGAACTAATTTTTTGAGAAAACGGTTTTGAGTGTTATTTTGTTATATATATATATGTATGTAAAGGCCTGCGTATATATGTACAACATATAATATTTGGTGTTAATATGTGAAAGTTTTCGGAATAATGAATAGGCTCACAAGCTACTAATGTTTCGAATTTGTTCAGCATTCATCGTATTGTTGTTGTTGTAACGGTTATCTAGTCCCCGTTAAGTTGGTAAGGCTCAGATAAGTGGTCATCGCGGTCATCCAACGGTAGACCAAGGAAATGTGCTGTTTCGACGGGGTCGGACTATACAGAGAGGGGTGTCAGATATTGGTAGGATTAGCTGAGCTCGTTGCATACTGGATATATATTTGCTATGTATGTCGGGGTCGGGATAAGTAGAAGGTTAACCTGATACAGTAATCAAAACGGAGCTGCGCAAAGGGTAAATCTCAGCTCTGGCGGCAAATCGAGCTCGTCGTCTGCAATGGATGGTGGTTTGACGCCAAGTACGCCATTTACTGAGAGCAAGTTAGAGAAGTAGTTTATGGCTCCATTGTGAAGGGCGGTCAGTGCATGTCTGAAGTTAGTTGCGTTCGAAGTCTGGTCGGTCTACTGCCTTATGTCGTCGATGTAGTTAAGGATAGCAGGGATGATTTATAGGAAAACAACCCAGCAGAAACTGCTTGGAGAGAAGCTCATTATGCTACCTCACTGGGAGCATACGGGCCTCATTGTATTCTCTGTGAATGCCTCTATTAGCGTTTTTTTTATTCTGAGTCCTCAAAAGAAAACCACAGGACAGAAATTTAGTGCATATAAACTCTGAACTCGTATGTACATAAAAGAGCTTAACAACATTTTCCGTATTAATGAAAATATTTGAAAGCTTCAACTTAAATTTCAGCCAGGTGTCTGTGTAAGAAACTGTCTCATATGCAGTCATTAACTGTTATATACTTTGCAATCCTCCTATTAGATAATTTACAAATGAGACTTGTGGTTCAGACGTCTTAGTGGTCCCACCTCTAATGCTTGAAGATTTCTATTGCATATTCAACTTGTCTAGGATTCTTGCTAAGCACTTTGCCATTGAGGTACAATAAACACATACACAAATGCATACAAACTTACAACTTCACTCAGAGGCAATAAATCAATTACTGCTTGGCTTTGTTAAATTACTAAGCCACTTCCAAGCAGGCGAAAACCTTCACATAAAGCTCAACTAAATATTTTAGGATTAACCTTGCTTACACGCACTAACTAACAAACTTACGTAGGTATTACTCGCATAGCTGGCGATTCGTTTATGTACCGTAAATCTTCTGTGATTCTGGGATTTTCATTAGCCAGCAATGTCTGCCTGCAATTTCATTGAATATGTTGCCCAATTAAAATAATTACTGAGCTTAATCAACAGTAGTCACTAAAGTTATACACACACACATTCGCACACTCACATAGACAATGCTGACAACTGCAGTTATGCAGCTATTTGCCGTAAACTCTGCATTTTGCTAGAATTTCAACAAGTCATCGTGGCTAAATGCCCAGCCAGTGGTGAAGAGTGGACAACAGCAGACAGTGTTGCATGGGACGCATGAGTGGGTGCAAGTTGGCTGATTTGTGCAGCCTAGATTTCGTTTGTCGTCCGACATTTGGTTGCCGGCTTGTGTCTGCTGCTGCTGCTGGTGTATCGCTTGTCGGTGTTAATTAATTAAACAGCACTTTGAGTGTTATGTGTGTGGATGTTACCTATGCGGTTGTGCCACAGGTTGCTGTTGTTGCTGCTACACTTTATACGAGTATGCTTGTTGCAGGAAGAGGCTCGTATGTGGCAGGCAAGTTGCCAGTATCACTGTCATGGTCACTGTCAATGCCATTGGTGTAAAGCATATGGTATTTGTAATGAATGTTGTTGTTGTTGTATTTGATTTTATAGTTGTGCTTGTTGATGTTATGTCTGTTGATTGAATAGTGCTGTAACTCCAACTCTGCGCTGTGGTTGTGAGTAACGATTTTGTTGTTGTTGTTGTTTTTGTATTACAGGCTGCTTGTAATTGTTGTTGTCTTCGCATGTTCTCTTGATGATGGCTCGTTAACATTCGCATTGCGTCGATGATTTATCAAATCTTGCAATGCTTGCAACACGACTACTTTTGCCGGCCGCTGCGTTATTGCCACAAACGACAATGTGTGCGGTGGCATATGCTTTGCTGCTGTTTGTGACTACTTTTCTTATTGCTATACTTTAATATTGTGTTGTTGTTGTTGTTGCTTTATTGGTTGTGCTACACCTAAATTCCTCAACCGCGTCCACACCACCAGCGCCTCAGACAGCTGATTCGAGGTCAACTTGCTGGTGTTGCAGTTGTTGTTGCCGTTGTTGCTGTCTCGCCTTGCCTACTTGGCGCCGTCAGTCCGTTGTCCCCACTCATTGTCTCACTCAAAAGTCATACATTCATGTCGGCCATCATTTTGCGAAAATCATTTAGCGATCCATAAGTATCGAAATCATCACAGCCATCCAATTCACTGCCTCGTGAGCCATGTCGACTACCCGGTGCGCCTGCGCCCATATTCGTCGGCCGTGGTAATGCCAGTGGCACAGGCAACAGCTCTGGCATTACCGAATGGTGTGTAATGAGCGCGCGCAACGAGGTGAACTCCTTGGTGAAGCCCTGTAAGAGCATGTGAAAAAAAGTTTTATTTAAGAGCATTCCACTTCAGCACATTTCAAAACGGTTTCGTATTACGTCGGCATGTAACTAACCTTGATTTTGTAGCCACGCGGCGTACGCAGTATCAGGTAGTGTGCCACTTTGGGCGCGGGCGGTGGCACGCGCAGTGATAATGCAAAACAGCCGGGTTTGGTGCTACTCTGTCGCACCAGGAAGGCGCCAGGGCTCTGACGCGACAGCACCTCCAATGAGATCTCACGCGGTATGCCGGCTTGAAACCAGGCGGCGCCTTTCAGTTCATGCTGCTCCGCCAAGCTGAGATTGTCGAGCCGTAGCGGCGCGCTGGGCGCAAACATCTTTGGACTGGAGTTGGCTATAAGCAAAAAAGTTGTGGAAATTTCATATATATATACGTACATACATACAAATACAATATTCTCGCCTTACCACTACACGTTTCACGCAGATACTTTTTCTTATAGCTAAATTCGGTGTGTTCCTGCAAGCCCATATGCGTCGCTTCCAGCGTTGGCAGCGCGGTCAACGACTGCCGACAGGAGTCGCCGAATTTGTTGGTTATCATTTTCTCTGGCTCGCAAATGGCTTCGTTCACATAGCCGTCGGAGATGGTTTGTGATGAGCCGGAATTGAGTGAAGATGAGGCTGTGTGCACTAGTGGGCGACTGTCTTCGGTACCACGCAGCAGCCCCATGCCCATTGTGAGCCGTTTCACCTGAAACGAATTGAAACGAAAAATGGAGTAAAGCTATTAAATATAATAGCCGCCTTCACTTATTTACTTTCCGGTATAATAATTGGTTGGTGTTGGACTATAATTAAGAATATGTACAGGGTTCATGACATCTTAGAACTCAAGCCAAGGCCCGGTATAAAGCCTAATTATTTTAAGAGAATTCGAGTTTTTGACGGTGGTGAGTTTCGAACTCATGTCCTACCGAGTGGTATTTACTACCCAGCAATTGTATTGTATATAGTTTATGTGTATGCCGACCGAAAGTCGAGTCTTTTGCGGTTTGGGAGCAAAGTTACGAAGACAAATCGTAAAAGTACTCGAGAGTCATTGCCAGAGGTTGACAACAGTCAAGTTTAACTCCTTCAGTAAAAATTCTTACAAAAACTCAATATGCTCTTCGGATAATTTATACTTTAAGCCAAAAAACTGCGATGGTTGGTTGCATCTAGTAAGTATCTGTGGTTATTTTAAGGGATAATTTTCATTTGAAATATTTATTAGTTTCTTGGCTCCTTACATCTGAAGGACCAATGCATCACTGTGATGTATAGAGAACCCAGCTATTTTGTATAATTAATCTACTCTCCTTGTTATTCAGTCTTTTATCCTCTTATTTAGTTTGACTGAAACATTCATGTCTCCTGTTTCACCCCCTCATCTACTAACCAATTGGCTTAAAGCACGAAAAAGAAGTGCGAATGTTAAATGAATGCCACTAAACCAGTTCGATTTCTCAGTTTAAATGCAAATAGCGCCTTTAGCGGTTTTAATTCGAGTACTTAGCATCTGCAGCTGCAGGTTCAGTTCGAACTTTAGCGGCGAAATTGCAAAAGTTTTAGCGTGTCAAATTCGTGGTTAACCACAAACGCAGCAAAACTTTCGCACCCAGTAAATCTATTGCGTGTGATTTGTTTTTAATTTTCTTGCATTTACCGACCTACGAGTAAATGAATTGATTTGACGTTGAAATTAATTAAAGTGTTGGGTTTTTCTTGCTTAGTCGGTGCTTCATTGCAGGTGAGAATTCGCTGAATTTGTTCAGAAGTTGATAGTTGCTAACGGTATAATGAAATAAATACGTATAACCTCAGGGAATCATCTTAAATTGTACAAATTCTTCGAGACTTCGTGTTTAGTTGAAGTTGAAGCAGATTAACGGGATTCTAGAATCATTTCGTATATGTAAAATGATAAGGCAATGGTTTATAGGACATAGAGGTACTTTCTTCAAAAGCCTTTTTTTGACAGATCTCGCGTGAGTCGTGTCAAGCTGTCATGTTACTTTTGTTCACTATTGTTTGGCCCTTCATTATGGAAAGATTTACGCCTTACAAATCGTTCAACTTCATTACGAAAATTCAGCACAGTCGACCTACTGAGCGTACTATTCGCATTACCATCACTCATCTTGAGACCCACCATTCATTATTGAATAAGAATAGATCACGTCCATCGGCCCAGGCCGCAGTGAAGAAAATATAGCAGCCGTAGCGTTCAAAATACAGCTTGTGCAAGAGCTTAATTCTAGCGACATCGCTTCGCTCTATGAGGTATTGAAAAGTTCCACAAGGATCCGTCGTTTTTGAGTCAATTTTTGTTCAGCAACGACGCTAATTTTTGGCTCAATAGGTATGTAAACAAGCAAAATTGCTGCATTTGGAACGAAGGGCAACCTGAAGAGATTCAAGACCTGCCATTTCATCCAGAAAAACAACGGTTTGATGTGGTTTGTGGGCCGATGGAATCATGGGTTAATATTTTTTCAAACATTATGCCGGTTAGATCGACGACGCCACTTCCTACACATTGACTCAATCAGTGGATTTATTGAGAGAATACTTAGGTTAGCGGATAATTTCATATTTTTGGACGATCGATAGACTTTTCCTGTGAGAATATTTAAAGTCTAAAGTCTATGCGAACAATCCCGCTTTGACTCAGACCTTGGAGCAAAACATCACGCTTGTCATTCGCCCAGATACAATGGTAATGGCGATACCACTAACCACCTTCCACTGCCCACTTTTTCCAGCTTAGCTTCGTCGCTATCTGATGTTTGCTTGTCATCTTACGCCTAACTCATACTCATGAGTAACATCGTCTTATTGAAACCACGGGACTTCTACTATCTTTAATTTCAAAAAAGTATGATCACATAATGCCCCCGGTATGCAAACCTGTCCATAAAGTATACTCTTCTGAATCTGAATCGGACTCTGGGGAATGCGTTCAAAATCAAAATTGAATTAACATATTTGAGATTTTGATGGTTTGGAGCATAATCTAACAAGTTAGAGGAGGTGATCTGTTGAGAGCCAGATTATGCTAGGAAGTTAGGTTTCAATCGGCCCAAACATATATATACTTCCTAACACTGAAACCCTTCATTATTCGGTTATACACTCTCCTTTTCCAATAATTCCTAAACCTTTTAAGTAAATATTTCACTTGAAACAAACTTTAAGACTTTAAAGCTAAGAAAAACTTCATACCTTTCTTACAAACAAAAAAGCTTGACTAAATCCATACTATATATATCCCTAGTCAACTAATCTAACAAAAAGAGGATACAAAACCATGGTCATTCTGCTATCAAAGCTAACTTAGCTGAAGTGCAGAACGGAAACGAATTTGAAGACAATGGCAATAAGAAAAGGACAAAGCGAAAAATGAGAACAGAGCCATACGCTTTACAGCGATTTTTGTAGGTAACATACTATAAGGGTATATACATACAAATGGGTATACGGGTATGTGCATGCATCAAGTGTGCAAGAAACAATGTCGAGCGTTCATTGACTGCAATTGAAGGTCGACTGAATTTTCGGGCTAAGGACACCAAATCTCGAACGGCATAAGTTTTTGTGATTGTGTTAGCGAGCAGTTAGTAAGCTTATTCAACCGTCTGGCAAATTGGGCAAATGCATGCCAGATAAGTATGTATGCACGTACTTATGCAACCAGCGCACACACGCCTACATACCTGGTCACGTCTAAGGCTGTCTAAAGCTTGGTAGGCACTCCGGTAGTTCAGCAACACAGACCGAAGAGTGTCTCGCCGGCAGCTGTTTTGTTTTTAGACGACATACAGCCTTGTCAACCGGTAAATAAGACATGGGCACACACCAAAAAGAACACATGCACACCATGCCGCACACAAAATGAAGAAAAGCAAAGTTCCTGAAGTGCTTTTTGTGATGTGCATAAATGAACTAAAAAACCGGGAGCTTATCGGGAGCCTATTAATCCTTTTATATCCGCCGTAGCGCCAGTGAGCATCTCGCACTTCAAGTGCATTTGCATGTTTTTGTGATTGCACTCCTAAAAGTACCCTGTAGGAATTTTTTCTTGCAAGAGTTTAAGTTTCTTTGTGTTGATTGGGATTTTTAAGTGAGCTTCAAAGTAAGTAGCTTGAAAAAAGAGCTGATGTCTTTGAGAACTGGAAGCTTAGTGATAAACCTAAAAGAAGCACAAAAGGAAAAAATGTGCATAACAAATATTGAGTGCGGGTGTTATGCGAGTTAATGCAGAAAACTTCAAGGACCTAGTTTCCGAGAACCATAAGTGAAAATTCAACAAAGAAGCTCCACTAAATTTTGTGTACGGAGTTATATTTCTGGTACCGTAACGTTTAGTATCTTGGAAAAAGCCTTCCGTAATAATTGTTTGTTGCGAACAAGTGATTTGGATAGATACAAGTCATTCAAAGAGGGTCAAGAACCCGTTGACGACGAACCACGTTCAGAACGGCCATCAACATGTCAATAAAATAAAATAATTGGAGCTTGAGATTCGACATTTAACAGTCTGAGATCTTATCTGTCATCGTTGGAATATCGAAAGAATCAGTAAACACCATTTTAAAATATCGTTTGGGCCTAAGAATGGCGAAAGCACGATTGGTTCCAAAATCACTCCATTTTTTCGGAAAACAGTGCCGCTTTAACGCATGTGAAATAATGCTTTCCGACTATCGGTATGTCATGAAACGGCGATAAGTTTTGGATCTATGCTCGCGACCCGGAAAAAGCGATCAATCGGTCGAGTACCGTTGGAAAGGTGAGCTGATAAAACCACGGCAAAGCAGGTCAAAATTTCAAGTTATGTTGGCAGTTTTCTTTGTTTATCGAGGCGTGACCAAACTTTCTCCCTTTTTCCAAGAAATGTGGGGAAAACTTTGGTCTTCTATCCTCAATATCATCCAACAGCCAATAAAATTCCAACTCTAATTTGTTGCTGGGCTAATTGTTAAAACAATAGCAATAACACGAATCAATGAGGAAAATAGGCTTTTAATGAAGAGTGAGTCCAAAGTAACCAGCATAAATAGAGTTCCTTCGTTTTGAATCAAATTGAGCTTCAATTTTTCTAGCAGGTTTAGGAACAGACCTCAGAAGACTCAAGCCAAAATTATCGTTTCAAGATTTCTTATTTCTTTTTTGACCGCAATATAAAGAACTTGATTTTTTTTTATGAAAAAATTAACCTCGAATTAAAAATTTCCTACAGGGTTAGTATGCACTTGCTTGCACAAGTATATCTTATCCATTCTTCTACCTTTGACTGTGCCAAAACCGCTGACGGAAGCCAATTCACTTGCTTTAAATTTAATTTCATTTGTGTAGTCAGAAATTGGATCTTTCGTGTCTTAACTACGAGCATCCGCAGGCAGCGCATGTGAATGCAGCCTTTGCCCAACTGCAAAATGCCCACAAAGTGGCTAAACTTAATTTTATTTTTAAATTTAGAAAAAAAACGGCATTTTTACGATTTAACAACAACATCTATGGCAGTCTATCCCCGCAGCTTACCGCTGGCAGCGTGTTGCAACAAGAGAAAGGCGTTGCACTGCCATTCACATTCCGGGCCAAACTCACATCCGTATTGTGCTTCGCTCCGGCACTGCGCTCAGACAATGCACCGAGAAGTGCCGCTTTCTGGGCCGCGTGTCACTTACAGGCGTGAAATTCAATTCTACACACACACATACACACACTTAGAGCGAGCGTTTCTAGGCTTTTGTGTTGAGTGCATGCATAATTTTTCGGCTGCGTCTCTAGTTCAAATTTTTTACAACGCTTTTATCGCCGCGATTTATGTGTGTCATAAAGTTTGGAAGTTTCTACCACACTGTAGATTTGCACTTGTGTCTGTGTGTGTGCGTGTGTTCATTGCTGTGTAATTGAATGTGAAAAACTATAAGAAAAGTTTTGACTTGTAATTTTGCGTCTCGGAGTATTTGTACCCTCTTAGTTGGCATAATTTGAATCCTAAAGTATGTGGTAAAGTACTCGCACACACACACACAGACACACAAAAACAAACCAATGAACTTTGGTGTGACTGCACTTGAGTGCGAATTCCGAAAAGTTCGTTGGAATTGTTTGCAATTTTAATGTGTTTCACTGCTTGACGAGGCATTACATGAGTCTCGTTGTTGTGCTGCAAGTAACACGAAGTCAGTCTCGCTTTGGATGCAATATATATTTCGTTTCCCAATTCAGAACTTTATTACATTGAATCATATACGAATTTATTTTGGAACTTCTAAAAAATAGGTTTCAAAGAATCTTCCGAATTTTTTCGTTCATTAGAAATTTACTTCGTGATCAGGAGCAGCAGAAGCTAAAACTGTCTCATTGGTCTTTAAAGTATGCTCTGATTGAAGATTTTCTGAAAAATTGGTGCAGTAGTTCCATCTCTGCGCAATAGTCTATGTCATGTCCATCGCAGTTGAGTAATCTGAGAAAGGTCCGCGTGTTCTTAATCTACAGAATATACATATTGACCTTAGAATTTAGAATAGTTAAGCATTTCCAAATATTTTGTGGAACAACTAATCAGATCTGGACTGTAGATGACAATATGTGAATCGATGATCGATGATCTTTTAAACTTGAGTATGAATTTTACATATTGAGTCACCAATACAAAAATCGTTGTCAGATCATTTATTTGAAGGTTACCCTTTGTAGGTATCCAATATTGACGAGTATGATATGAGATGGAAGTCGTTGGTCCGAAAAAAGTGTATTAAAATGGCGCGTATAATTCGGGAGCTAGATCAGTATCTTGTCGACCGTAGAAAACACTAAACTTCCACTAAATATGTAATCTTCGAATAGCAACATAATACCCGCCTATTAGTTTACCCTCCTAGATCGTATAATTTGACACCATTCGATTTTTTTATGGGCTTATTTAATACGTATATCATAGGTCTTTTGCAACAAGTCTAAACGCGTGCTTTTAAGAAGGTATGTATTTATGTAGAATAGTCATGGCAATCAAAGCATAGCACCAGAAGATGGTGAATCCGATTCTCTAATTGATGACGATGAAACAGATGATCCATTGTCCGACCATGAAGAAGTTCAAAAAACAATTACTCGTCTGAAGAATGGCAAAGTACTAGGCCCGATGGTTTGCCGGCCGAGCTATTCAATGAATGTGGTAGGAAAGTATGCCCGCCGATTGGGATTTAAGTGTTTTCTGCTAAATTCACAAATAGGGAGACCGCACACAATCTGCACCAACTGGGATAAGCCTCCTCTACATCGCATATAAGGTTCTGTGCTGCTGTGTGAAAGATTAAAGTCCATTGATTGGACCGTATCGGTGTAGCTTTAGACCTGGAAAATCGACAGCTGACCATATATTCCCCAAGCGCCAAATCTTGGAAAATACCCGTGAAAGGACGATCGACACAGACCACCTGTTTGTAGACTTTAAAGCTGCTTTTGATAGCACGAAAGGGAGTAGCCTTTATGCCGCGATGTCTGAATTTGGTATTCCTACATTGGTATTATTAGTGTGATCGGGAAAAACCTCTCCGAGTCGTTCTATACCAAATGAGGTTTCAACCAAGGGAACTCCTTATAGTGCGACTTCTTCAATCTAATGCTGGAGAAAATTATTCGAGCTGTAGAGCTGAATAAACAAGGTCTTGGCATACGCCGATGATATTGATATCATTAGCGTCAACAACCGCGCCGTTAGTTCTGCATACTCCAGTCTCTTAGTGAACGAGGGCAAGACAAAATAAAGTAAAGTTCTCTCGCAGTACCCACCGGGGGAAGTAGAGGAAGACCTTCACTCCGTTGGAATGACCTGCCTCCATCTGGAATCTCCAACTGGCGCCAAAAAGCGAAAAGCGAGAACTACTGGCGCACTGTTCTAAACTTGGCTATAACCGCATTAGCGTAAGAAGAAGTCATGGAAAATTTTGACAAACGAATGCGTGTGCGTATGTAAAGTGGTGTGGCCATTTGCCCGATCTTTTATTCTAAGTAGAAATAATATACGTACTTTATGATTCAAAAATTACTTTCGAAAGACAAAAAAATGTCTTTTCAACCAAATTCCAATTTTGCGTTAATTGTAACACCCTTTAGAATTTTGAAAACACAAACATATAACATTGAAGATGGTAAACTCTGAGGCTGATTCTCTTACATTAGCCTTCGATCTTGGGAACGGTGTTAAAAATATTCGAGTTATTTCTTTAACAACAAACTCTTTTACTTGAGAACGTTCCTATAGAAGCTTTACTAGTTTGTCGCAGTTTAGAAATTAAATTGAAGCGTTTACTTTCATATATCCTTCTCTTAGTTTTATCGAAAATTAAAGTTCACTCACCAAAGGTGGCTTATCCGCCATACGCCGGCAATTATTCATTTCTGTGGGTGAGTTATCCTCCTCGGAGCTCGGTGAACGCGGCACTGCATGTTGACTGGGCTGCAGGTGCGCTTCCAAAGGCGGTTCATTGCAGCTGTGTGGGTGAACACTTAATTAGCTTTAGCTTTACACTTATCTATAAAGGTAAAAAAAATGCTATTTATGTGTAACGTACCTTAAGCTTATTTGTGGCAGTAGGTGTATGGGGCGACGCGTTTGTGTGGGAGATACACGCGACATGGGCTGTTCGACGCGCAAACGTATGTCCTGCATTTTGATGGTGAAACTACAACGAATTTATTTTTTTCGCTTTCCTTTTGTGTTTTGTGTTACGAGATGTTAGTTCCAAGAGCTGTAAAGAGAGAACAAATTAGCTTAGGTATTCGTGTAGGAAAAAGTATTAAATATTAAGAGATACATATATGATCACTATCCTTAGTTACCTTACAAAATGTATTAAACTCTTAGAATCACTTGTCAATTTTCAAAAAACCCATTATTTAAGTACATATGTATATAAGTGTAATAAAACTACAACAATACAAATATTGCCAAAACAAAGTAGTGCCAAAACTACGACTACAATTGGGGACGACTGAACTTAATTGTATCTGCGAGTCCAAAGTTTTGGTCTTTATACATATATACATATGTACATGCGTAAATATATATGTCTAAAAGTGTGTAAATATTATATGTAGTCGTTCGTCCGCTATTTACGCGGCATCGCTGTTGCGGCAAATTGTGCGGCTTGTCAAAGTCTTTAACTTCATTTAAGTGGCTCTAATGGTACTTTGCCACCGCATATCAGATTCTTGTCTCGCCAGCAACTGTTGTTGTTTCGGGTTTCAAGTTTTTTGTGTGGTCAGATATTTGGAATGCTGTGGCCAGAAAGAGTGAAAGAGTTGCTACGCAGATTTTCTAATATTGGGACAACAGCCGTCTGAAGCTTAACTTTATTTCAGGCACAGCAGCCAATTTGGTGGTGCCTGGTGTTAAAGCGGTTAAACTTTTGGGGACAAGACTATTAATATTCAAATGTTGGTATAAGTGAAATGTGCCTACCAAAGCAGAATACTCTAAAATCTTATAGTTATATCTTCTTGTGCTTTCTCCTATTAGCTTAGTGCTGTAGAGTAGGATACCTCATTTTTTTATGTGGATGTGTTCATAGACTTTCTGAGGCAATGTAAATGAAATTTTGTACAATTCGAGCAACTTGAGGATGAGCTTCCTTTCTTTTGACAATCTATTATGGGGTTAAGGTTAGTGAACGAATCACTGGAAATACCCTCAATCCACCTCTTTGTGTTTTTGTGAATATATCCAGAGACCTTATGAAAAATAACTCCTTCTAATGCATCTGCTGTTCACTTATCCTTCCTTATTATTATTTAGGTATGTAAGCATACTTACATTTTTCCCACAAAATTATTGAGGTCTTTTAATCCTTGCATTTAAATACTCTATGGAATATACTACTCAGGATGCCTGAAACTCAACTTCGAAAAATCGGAAACCATTGGTGGAGATTATGCAATGTTTGCATCTATCAGTTTTGTTAGCGGCTCTCACTGGTCTTTTTGCTTACGATAAGTTCTTAAAAAGCCCTCGCATACTCTAGGGTTTTTAATAGTCGTTTCGCTTTACCAGAACACAAATCGGGAGAGGAGAGAGATGTTGCCAGTTGATAAATTCGTTAAAATTTGTTTGAATATGGCCTATCCCAACGAAAATCTTGTGTTTCTGCTTAAAACTACTTATTTAGGTAAGATCTCTCGAATTTTTGAATTATTATGAACTTGTAAAAATATTTTTGGATTATTTACGGATTTGATGAAAATTCGATCTATGGGACCATTATTTGCACTTTGGATAAGATTTGGCAACGCTTCTAGGTTGATAATCTCGTTATACCCTGATTATGTATTAAGTTTATCTCAAAGTATAGAAAACGTTGGAGAAATTATCTCAACAGACTCTCAGTTATTCAGTCATCTATCTTAAACGATCTTTTCCTCAGATCAACCGATGTCGGACCACTATAGGATATAGCTATATCAATCAAGAAAAATATATTTTTATACCCTTGTATGCTATATATGCTTCTATGAAGGATATTATAACTTTGGGTTTTTTTTTTCTTGTTTTCCGTTTTTGATAGTAATTATTTGATTAACGGTTTCTTAAGTAAACCTTAACTTGTCTCACAACTTAACAAAAACAGGGTAACCTTTTTGTTTACATTAGTTCAAAAGTTTTTAGGATATCTATTAATAGTGCGGTATTTTTAGAACTTATTTGAGCGAAATAATAGTCCGTTATGCTGAATAAACTTTATCATTTTTCTTCACGCATACATACAAAAGTTTATACAGGGTTTTCCAATAAGAGTGATAGGATTTCTTTAAAAAAGCACACTAATTGTCAAGAAGATTCAAATGTTTTTTTATTTAGTGTGAAGTAGAATCGATATAGTTATATTCTGAATATAAACGGCCTCCATGACTTCTTTTCGAGTATTTTTTTCCCCTAAATCAAGTCGTATGTCATAAGAGCACATTGAATATTGACTTCTAAAGCTTGAATAGAGTCTCCTTTATTGCTAGCGACCAATAAATTCAAATAATCCCACAAGAAGTAGTTTAACGGTGTTAAATCACAATGTCACAATTTCTTGAAATAATCGAATCCCCAAACTTTTGTCGCAATAAATCGGTTGTTGCACGTGCTTTGTTTTACATAGCCCCGTCGTGTTGGAACCAGACGTTGTCAAGATCAACGTCGTTCAATCGCGGCCATAAAAAGTTGGATGTCATCGATCTATACCGCTCTCCATTGACAGAAACGGTGTCACCGTCTTCATTTTGAAAGAAGTAGGCATCGATGGTTCTATCAGATCAAAAACCACGCCAAACTGTAATTTTAGGTGATGCTAGTTATTCATAAATAATTTGTGGTTTTTCTTCGCACCAGAATCGGCGGTTTTGTTCGTTTACCTCATCACTCACATAGAAGTGAGCCTCATAAAGACGATGATTTTCTTAAAAAAAATTATTTTCGAGTTTCAGTTCTTTCCCAAATGGTTTGAGACAGTTTCAATTTTTGAGAACTTCTGGGAATCAACAAATTGCAGCAGAAGTTTACCGAGTTTACAGCCCTTAACCGGATAAAAAATCGGGTCCGTTCCGGTTACGTAGACCCGACTGTCGCGCGGTTTTCAGCAACACTTGCCTGAAAGGTAGCAATATTTACATTACTTCGAGCGGCTCTTTGTCTCTTTGACGCTTGAACATTATGTAAAGCAACTGTACGCTCGAAACTTTCAACAATTCGACGAATAGCTAGCACAAGTGGACGATTATTACGACCATAAAATGGCAAAAGCGCACGAAAAGTTGCAATTGGAGAACAATTGTTTTGATAATAAAATTAAATAATTTGTAAACATGTAAAATACAATGAAAAAATACAGATCACAACATACAATATTAAAAATGGAACGACAATTAGAAATCGTACCATCCCTGTTGGAAACCCTGTTATGATATTACCTTATCACCACAACTAGTTATTATGAAAACTTTGCTCTAACAAATACAAAACGAACTTTAACAAAACAGGAAGCCACTTGAGTAAGTAGTTTGAAAAGCTTTTAATTTTGTTTGCTCTCCAAACAAAACCTAAAAGTTATCGATAAGCCACATAAAAATTTGTTGCCAAATTTTACTCAATGCAAAGGCCAGTCAACAAACCGTCTCAGTTTTCATAACCAAACTTCATCGAACAATGGACAGACATTAGTGGCATTATGATTTTATGGGCATATGTGTGACATAAAATGCTTAATAAGCTTAAAGCGTCTGCCGGCCGTTCACAGTTATGGACATTTTGTTTTTGCAAGTTTCGATATTTTATATGCTGTTCATGAATTTTGTCCAGCTTCTAGCCCTTTTATGGCAGTTATTGTTTACACATCATTGAATTCTATGCGGGCATAGGATAAGCTTTCATTTAAGTGTATGTGTGATGTGCTTTGATTTTATTACTAATATTTGTTTATTATGAACCAAAGTTTAGCAATCCGATAGGCGGTAAGCATAGAGACACATATACATATAAATTTTTATTTGTATAGTTGGTTGACTGGGCTTTACTAGACAATTGTTATTTAATATTCTTTTAAAAACTAACTGTACAATTTTGGCTATAAATGACAACGTAAAAACTAATTGTATAAAAAATGTGTTAATTTCACTTTCATTTTTGTGTATTAAAATCTTCGGATAACAGTTATATAACGAAATTTATTTTGATCGTAAAATTTCAAAGGCTTTGCTTAAGGTACTTGGGCGAACAACCTGGGCGAACAATTTATTCAAATTTTTGAAATCACCGGTGGCCGGATGGCATCATACCTGTATAAAATTAGGTGATATTCCGGGGGCCTGAAGATAAGTCAGAGTCACGTTCTTCCCGAAGGCTGGCAGGGGTTCCCACGTCACAGTCGAGGACTTCATACCCATCACCCTCTCCTCTTTTTTCCTCTTTCTTACTAAATACTCTGGAGAGACTGATGGATTGGGACATAAGAGGGCTCATCCTGCGGGATCATTTATCAGGAGGGCAACATGCTTATTGTAAAGGTAAGTTAGTAGATACTGCCCTGCATATTATCGTGTCATGGCTTGAGGAAGCCATTAGGCATAAGGAGTTTCCGTTTGGGAACTTCCTTGGTATAGAAGGAGCTTACAATAACGTATTGCCGGAAGCAGTCGTAAGCGCTATGGACGGTCTTGGGGTTGAATCAAACCTCAAACACCTCATTTTCAGTCTTCTGTGCGGCAGAGTGATTGAAACGAAAAGGGAAAACACACGTGCTCGACGAAATGCGAGTGGAGGATCCTCACAAGGTAGATTTCCCTCTCCTCTTCTATGAATCCACGTCGTTAACAACTTGCTTAAGAAAAGTAGCCGTAGGAGAACTTAACCAAAAAGGTTTCATTCAATGGATTTATTGAGAAAAATCCATTCGGTGATCAGATAATTTTACGTTTTGGGCCGGCCGACAGACCACCAAGATCTTGTAATATCACACTGTTAGACATTTTGCTGTGGGAATATGTAAAGTCTTAAGTCTATGAGGACAATCGCGCTTCGATTTAGGCCTTGGAGCAATACATCCCGCTTGTAATTCGCCAGTTACCAGTCAAAATGCTGGAACGAGTCTTTAAAAATGGTACTCAATGGATGGACCGCCTGAGACATAGCCGCGGCCAACATTTGAAAGAGATAGTAATCAAAAAATAAATGTCAAAGTAGGTAACCTGGAAATGGATGACCCTCTATAAGGCTTTCTAATCAAGTTTTGTGTCGCTATGAAAGAAGACTGAGCAAATAAAAGTAAAAATTTTACATTTGATAAGATATTGTCTCGAAATTTAGCAATTATTATTATCCAATCGAAATCAAGATCAAAGTGATGCCTGAAGAAACGTGAAGGGTATTATAGCTTGCCAATATGCATATATACTATATGTATGAATGTTTCCATTAGCCACTTATGTAGGCCGAAATTATAGTTTTTTCGTGTATTCAGTATAAAAACTTATTGTTTATTTTCTTTATGATATTTTATTAATATTAAATAGGAGCTTCCTTACTGCTGTCATTACTTTCCTAAAAATAAATAATACTCTCGATTCAAAAAAAAATTTTCGATAACCCTTAACTTTTCTTATTTTTAAAAGTGCTCTCACCAACTTTCCGCTGCGAACCCAAAAAGCTCATAAGTTAAAAAATTAAAAGTGCAAAGCTGCGCAAAGTTTACGATGGAGAAAGTTCTACGAAGGTGTTTTTCCAAAGGCTTAACTAATAACGCTGGCTTCAAGCAGCGAGTGTTGCCAATACGCATATACTATATACATATATGAATGTTTACATTAGGCACTTATGTAGGCCAAGTTGTGTGACTAAAGCTGCAGCTAAAATTGGTTGTTACCTGAGCGCTTAGCAAGTTATAAAAAAGATTATTTGGCTCACCGACTTCGGTACGCAGGGATGCATTAATGGCTATTACAAAATTTGTTGCAAGCATTTGAGTGTGTGTGTGTGTGCGGGGTTAAAAGTTTCCTCAAGAATAACAACTCAAAACAGGAAGCAACGAGGCAAATGACGCGCAACAAACTTTTGAACCGAAAACCAAAAACAACAAAAAAAATGCAAAAATGTACTAAAAACGTTGCGTTAGAAGAGTAAAAAGTTTGCGTTGTTGCAGTAAACAAATTGCAGCAAGTTGCACTTCGATGACGCCACCGAAGCGGCGCGGCTGGTTGCAGCGCACGGCAAGCCAAGGTAATTGCTCGTGCTCAGGTTCCTGATAAAACTTCTTCTTGTTGCTGTTGTTGTTGTACGCTGATAATATTTTCTCCCACGTTGTTATTGTTGTTGTTTTGTGCAATGCTGCCGTTTTGGCGCAGAACTTTCGCAATCGCAACCGTAATTTATGATGTTGCACGGTATTTATGCATTGTGTGGCAGACAGTTGAAGTTCACTTTCGACGCTTTCGTTGTTGACGCCAATGATTTGCGCTCTTGTCGCCTGCAACTGGCGCTACTGTGCTTCAAATTGTTGTTTTTTTAACTTTATGCAACCTTGCAACAGCGACAGCAGCAAACGTGACCACCTACGCTGCGGCGCCACTGAGTGGTTGTTGTTCTTGTACTTTAGTTACTAATATTGCAGCTGATGACAATAGCATTGAAATTAATGACTTAGACAGTTTTTTTTACCGTTAAAGTTTTGTAACAAAGTGCTTACAAAACAATGTTGCAAGCACAAGAAAACCGCAAAGTCTGTGCGGTAAATATTATCAGGCACAAAATTTATGCTTCGCTTTCACCTTCTTGACTTTCGAATGAGCATGAGGGCGCACAATGACTTCATGACATGGCAAACATTTCGGTTGCAATTGTAGTGGCAAGTGTTGCAAGCAGCTGACATGCCTTTGTTATCCTGCCTCAGCGCGCACACATTACCGTACAGTTACTTATGCAGTTGTAGTCATTTTATACATCAATTATGACACATCATTGTTACTCTGTCGTGTTCGCTCTGTCAGTGTTGCCACTAAGTTACGTGTAGCGCTGTATGTGATGCGAAACAATGTGGCTCTCCACACGATTTTGATGACTTTTGTTCAGCACACCGACACTTTTGACACAATCATCGCGCATGCAACTGTGTTCCGTTGCTTGTTTGCTTGTTTTTGTTGTTTATGTGACTCCTGTGTCCTGACTACATGCAGTTGCAATTGCAACATACTTCATTTCAGGTCGCTGTTATTGTTGTTGTCGCTAGTGGAGTTGTTTAGCAAGATGTTAACACGACTGGGACTCGCTTTCGAAAGTGTGAGCGCAATTATTTGCTCCTTCTCCTGTTATTCGGGTAGTGTTCTTGCCACTTTCAAGTTGAGTTTCTTAATTAGACTTAAAACATATTTAGTCAAGTTTTAATTGTCGAAAAGTTTATAATTTCGATGTTGCCTTTAGAGTTTAATAAAAAGTTGGTTTTTACAGACTGATCAAATTTGACCCGGACTGGTCACGCGTAAACCGTATATTATGGCACAGCCTTCTTTATGTTCGTGTGAAGTTTGATCTTCATACAGGGTTTGTCTGACCAGATTCGAGCGGCTGGTCAGCTATCTCCTAGCACCTGTAGACTCAGGACAAACATTTTCGAGCGACGTGTTTCTGTGAGTTTCGAAAATGCAGCGTTCGTTAGAGCAGAGGTACGCGATTAAATTCTGTGTGAAACGCGGTAAGTTTGCGACAGAGACGTTTGATTTGATGAAGCCCAGATGTTGCTTTAGCAAGAAGTGGTGTGGCACCAGGCCTTTTTGGAGGGCCGGAAAGAATGAGTAAATCCAAAGTGAAAACGATGCTCATTGTCTTATTTGACATTAAAGGCATCGTCCACCATGAATTTGAACAAACCGTCAGCGCCAAGTTTTAGGTGGAAGTCCTCAAGAGACGCAAACGAAGGGTCAATCGGGCTCGATAAGACATCGCAGCCGATTGGAAGTTGCACGGTAACGTCCTAGCTCACATCACATTTCTTATGAACAGCTACTTAGCCAAGGTCGGCCTCCCAACTCTTCCGCAGTCGCCCTACAGCCCGGATGTGGCCCGCCGTACTCTTTTTGTTTCTTTGCTTCGGCTTCAAGTGCCTACTAGAACTTGGTGTATCCCAATAAAAAGTTGCTTGAAATCTGTCATTTGAAGTTTAAAGTCTACTTTAGAACAACCTTCAGAGCTAAAAGCTTTCATAAACTCAGCCATACTATTTAAAATACCTGTACACATATGTAGATTAATAAATAATTCACAAAAAATGTTTAAATATTTATAAATTGAAGAATTTTGCAGACAAACCCGCAAAGCAATGCACTAATGAAAGCTCTATTCAAAGCTTTCACTTAGTTCATTAATAATGAATTACTTCTGCTTAGATCCCTCAGTTAACATGCGAACCCACAAATTCCTTTTTGAAATACGCTTTTAGTATGAATACAGTTACAAAAGCACTGTAAAAGCGTTTAAAATTGAAATACAAAATTAAGTAGTGAAAAAAGTTGAAATAAAACGCTTCCAAAAACAGCTATTATCACACTTACTCAGCAGGTTTGTAGACAAAAGTCGACAAGTACATAATTTATGAATTTTGCCCTTCGCCAACTTGCAACACAAGCTTACAGTTAAATACTCATACACATATAATAGCATATAAATAAGTGCATGCAACTGCACACACGCTTCTCTGGCTAAGTGGAGTAGAGCATCGAGTCAAGTCGTTTGGAGAGTACTCCACTTGACTTGCCTTAACTTGACTGACATCAAGTGAAGATTTTAAAAGCGCACAAATAAAAATGTCAAAGCTACGAGAGTATTACATTGTATAAGGGAGCGAAATATGATTTTTTGTTGGTATAAAAGTGTACTGGACTTGCTTTAGCCCGTAAATTATATATTGCAAAAATTTTGTTAAAAGTTGGTGAAAGCTCAGTGCCTGAACTTTCGATTAATTATTTTCATATCACGAGGTTTTATCAGAGTTTTCTTTATGAGAGCTTTGAAACTTGCTTTACCGACAGACGTCTTTCATTCTAGGTTGACAAGTGGTTGATGTTACTGAAAGTGAGGAACTGAGAGTGAAGAAAATATCTCGTATTGACTTTCTCTTAAAATACATTTTGACGATTATTTCACCTTTGAGTCTAAATACGATTAAAATATTCATCTGATGAAGTCTTTTGGCCGGAGTTCTACAGAATCTCATATCGATGCTGATTCCTTTCAAAGTCAAGTACAAGATGAATGCTATGGGACCTGACTAGATGATCTTTGACACGCTTGTAATCTTACTGCCTTTGAAATCATTCAGTCTGCGATTCCTTCCAATATCTTTCAATGGATTTTAAAGATCATTACAGATGAGATTACAACTTATCTGGGACAAGAACCTTCAACGCTATGCTTTTCCTTTATTCGGTTCACGTCTAGGTTAAAATTTTTAGGATAATTTTTATATATATATTACAGAAAAATATTCCGCTAGATTCTAACATTTTCAAATACTAATATAAAAGGACCAAAATCATCCCTGTTCTGTCACACACAGAAAGTACTCTGGCATTCATATATGAGATATGAGCATGTCACAATTTCAATCCACTTTCTTGTTCAAATGACGTAAACTTTAAAATTTTGCTCCAGTTTTACAGGTCACCTATTCCACATGCATCAAAGTACCTCCTCTCCTCATCCCTTCGCAACAATTGCTTAATGTGTAATAGACTCCATTTCAATGTAGTAACGAGGCAACATGCGACTACAAAGCATTTGGCTGACAGCAACAAGACGAAGCACGGGGCATGAATTCTTTTGAAGTCATTGTTTTGAAGCTTATAAATATTTACATGCAACATGCTCACTCACATACATACAAACATCTGGATTGCAGTTTTTCCATTTCTTTGTTTTCGCTCTGTACTTTTCTGTTATTTACATTTTTGTTGTGTGGTAAGAGAGTACTTACCAGCCCAGTTATGATTGCAGCGGCAAATGCAAGCTGCAACTTGCAATCTGCAGTCTTTGTGTGTGTTTTTACCCGGGCGAAAGGCGTACTTGACAGACATTCGCTCGTTGCATGAAAGTCATATTGGCTTAGCATACTTTTAGGCGATTGAAAGCTTTGTCTACGTCGTTTTTTCTCACTTTGACTGCTTGAAATAGGGTCGATTAGTTGAAGGCAGGCCATAAAGCGAAATTAAAGGGGGAGTGCGCTAGTGCGCTGAAAAATTATATGAATAGTCGGTAAACTGAGAAGGGGTGAAGGGTTACATGAAAGTGAGGGTTTTATCTTTTGAATAAATTTTCCGTTCACACCACCAAAATAAAAGCGCAAAATAAAACTTTTTGGATTATAATTAAGAAACGCGAACTACATATATTCAAAGTGTGGTTTGCTAGAAGACGAAAGAGTAGAGTCCAAGTGGAAGAGTTTGGCACAAAGTCCTGGCTAGTTTCACATTTGAAGATGAAAACTCTGTTTTTAGTAAAGATCTACCGACCTTGTAGGTTCCAAAGTAGTGATTTAGTGGTACTTGTTTAGGGCATACTGAAATTATGGAGGAACACTTTTGCAGCCTTCTGAACGGAAGTGAAAATGTAACAACTAGAGATGGCGAACCCGATTCCCAAATCGATGCTGATAGAATAGATTTTCCATTGTCCGACTATGATGAGGTTCGAATAGCAACTGCCAAATTGAAGAACAACAAAGCGGCAGGGCTGATGGATTATCGGCCGAGCTGTTCCAACATGACGGCGAGAAGCCCATCGTCAGCAAACTGATTGGACCTTATCGGTGTGGCTTTAGTACTAGAGAAACTGACCAGACTTTTACCACGCGCCAATCTTGGAAAAGACCTGTGAAAGGAAGACACACGCCACCTCTTCGTCGATTGTTAAGCCGCCTTCTACAGCACGAAATTTATCCCCGCAAAGCTTACACGGCTGTGTAAACTGACTTTGAGCAACACCAAAAGCTCCATTAGAATCGAGAAGGACCTTTCCGAACCGTTCAATACCAAGTGAAGTTTCAGACAATGAATCACACTTGCCAGCAGGTGCTACTTTAATAGGCTGAGTAAGCAATTGAAAGGAGAAGTCCACTCTCTGCGAACAAAGATCGAACTCAATAAGCCACTCACCATGGACAATGAAGACATCTGATAAGTCGGCCTTAGGAGTTTTCGAGAAAAAGGTTTTGCGGAAGATTTGTGGTCCTTTGTGCATTAGCTACGGCGAGTACCGCAATCAATGGAACGATGAGCTGTACGAGATATATGGCGACATTGATATAGTTCAGTAATTCTGAGCGGCAGCGCTCTCTAGGTCATATTGTCTGGATGGAAAAGAACACTCCAAGTTTAAAGATTTTCGAATCAGTACCCGCCGGTGGAAGCAGAAGAAGAGGGCGACCTTAACTGCGATGGAGAGATCAGATGGGAAGAACCTGGCTGCACTAGGCTATAACCGCGTAACCGATGTCTACGCCAGTAAAGAAGAATTTCCTAAACGAATCTTCGAAATTCCGAAGAATTTCCAATTCTCTTCAATTTTTCGAAGTAATTATTGGGAACTCAAACCTGTGCAACCGAACCGTTAAAGGAAAACATGTATTATCATATGCCTTGAGCAACATGTTTCAATGTCTAAAGAGGGTTTAAGAGCACAAAATGATCAAATATTAATAATTTCTATGATACCCAACACTTCTTCATAATTTCTTGTATTTTCATATAAAACACCAACTACACGCAATAAACTCACATTAAATTCAAAACTTATATTCAACACATTTTTTTTCAACGTCAACACATTGCATATCCTGTTGCACAAAGCGCCAAAACGAAAAAAAAACAAAACACACACGCTGGTATCCTTTTAACGAACTTCTCAACTACTCAAGCGCTCGGTTGACAAGCGTGGAAACGAAAATCTCATGTCCCGTACAAGATATTTCCAAACGATTTAACAACTGAATTGAATTTGTTACGCTCCCCCGTACCATGTCGCCCCACCAACTCACCACAATTTACAGACATAAACGAATGACGAGGATAATAGAGAAATCGGAAGCGGCTGCGACAGTCTACAACGAGCTCAAATACATACGAGTACGAGGGCGAGGGCTTAGACCGTGGTCATGTCATGTCTGTCTACATAAATACACAGACTAAATGGTTGGACACAGCGTTGCCGTCGTTATCACTAACTTTTACGCTCATACTTATGTTTATTTGAGCGTGTGCGTGTGTGTGTTTGTGCAGGTCTTACTCCCATTTCTAGGTTTCATGTAACAATGCCATCATATCAATTTCAATAAACTTCACATGAATGTGTTGAAAAACACGTTGGCGATACTACTTACAATATTTTGAGTTTTTATTGCTTGCTATTGCTGTTGTTGTTTTACTATTTTGCTATGAACCCTGTGGTGAAAAAATGGATCTAGAAGAGGTTTTGTTTACACTGGAATTCTGATTGGAATACGTAAATTTTTGCATTTTTCTAACCAAAGAATTTAATTGTTAAATACAACCCTGTATAATTTTCGAATTAATTTTGAAAATTTTTTAGTCAACATTTATATAAAAGAAGGCTGTGTTAACAACGTTTCAAACGCACTATCTCATTGTTATATCATGAGTCTTATGATTATTATCTCATTATCAGTTCTATTTTTATACCTCAAGAAGTAATAGAAAAAATGCTATCAAACTTTGTCAAAACCATACATATTGAATAATTATTATAAGAGTTAGGGTTTTTATACCAGAAATTACCTGTCAATTGCCATTGTTTATGACTGTCAGATCATGATTGATCATTATCAGATTTAATATTGGCTAGTCGAAAAAGTCTTTTTGTATTTTGTCAATAGATGTCGTTGCAGTCGTATATCTCCAGTACTACCAATCATATTGTGTCATAGCATATAGTGTTGGAAAAGTGAGATTTTCAGCTTTATTTAACCAAAAGAAAAAAACTAAATACGGGAAAGTTAAAAAAAAGTTACAGCTCTTCAAAAATGAGTGAAAAAAATCAAGAAATTCGCTATATTTTGTATAAAAAAGGGAAGAATGCCACGCAAGCCCCCAACGAAATTTGTGAAGTTACAGCATCTATATAAGTTCATGTAGCAGAACAATGGTTCGCTCGCTTCCGTTCTGGAAATTTCAATGTGAAAGATGTGATCTCGCTTTGGTCGACTTATTGTTGAAAAAGTCGATGAAATTATGGAAAAGATTGAGCAGGATCGTCACATAAGACTCCATGACATAGCTAAGGAACCTCACATTCATCATCAAGCTGTTTTGAACCATTTAAAAAGGCTGAAGCTTGCTGTTTGGGTACCACATGAATTGTCTGTGAAAAATTTAATAGACCGAATTAACATTAGCGATTCTTTGCTGAAACTAAATGAGATCTAACCATTTCTGAAACGAATGGTAACAGGAGACGAAAATTGAATCAAATATAACAATAATGTGCAAAAAGGATCATGGTCCAAACGTGGTAAAGCCCAACAAATGGTCGCAAAGTCAGCATTGACACCTCGAAAGGTTATGCTGAGTGTTTGGTGGGATTCGAAAGGAATCATCCACTAAGAACCACTTCAGCCTGGTCGTACATTTTACTGTCAACAACTGATGAGGTTGAAGAAACCAATAGGAAAAAACGATCAGAACTGATCAACAGAAAGGGCTTCATATTTCATTACGACAACGCTAGACCACATACGATGACTCGGCAAAAACTGGGAGAGTTTGGCTGGGATGTTTTGTTGCATCCACCATATAGCCCTGACCTTGCACCATCGGACTACCATTTGTTTTGGTCAATGCAGAACTCCCTTAATGGAGTAAAGTCGGTTTGAAGAGAAGCCTGTGAAAATTACTTGACGCAGTTTTTCGCCGATTTGAAATTTCGAGCATGATATGGTTTTGAAGAAGACTTAATAAAAGAAATGCAGTAACAGGGTTAGGATAATTTTGATATTTCTTAGGTTTTTATTAGGCAACTAGTGTGTGATAGTAGCTATCTATCAATTAACTGTAAATACATTTTTTTAAGATTACTAGCCTAAAAAAGTTTAGGTTTGTAGAAGTGAAATTAAATACGCCCGTTAGATTTGAAGGGAATCCGAGACAAAAACCGCCAAAATATTGCCTTATCTTAGCATATACTCGTATCAGCAGTGATCGCAACTTTACTAACTCTCGCTTTGTTTCCAGAGTATTTTCAACTGCTTTAGATACGTCAAACTTCGCAAGTTGTCGAATCGAACAACAACTGGTATAAATTACATGGACTGGCATAAGAAATTGAAACTAGAACCGCAAATGGTTGTACCACTTTGGTGAGGTTTCCACATAATTTCTGGTTTTGAACTCAACTGGACAACTTTGAAGAGATAAAAGAAAGCACAATTGAAATTTAACGAGCAGCGCTGTGACGAATCGAAGATAACTCTATTAACCATATATCTAACTCGGCCTCAGCATTTTTAATTCCGAACCAACAGTTTCTGCAGGGTAACTTGTTAGCCTATTTTTTTGGCGCTCACAACCAATATAAATGGAGCTAATATGCTGCGCAGACAATCGTAAAAATGTGAGCTTTATGAAGTTCAACGTAGGTGACTGTCAAGGTATGGCAGCACTGACGCGTCACAACAATGGACTAGAAACTCTATTAAGCGGCAAACTCTCGTGTGACATGTGAACGCATGTGCGTGTGTGTGTGTGGGGGGTTTCATTGCAAACTGCCATGTGAAGACCAAAACTGTCTAAGCAGCAAAAAACAAAGAGAGTTGTGCGCTCATATGACAAAAAAAATTGGACACACACAAACATACAGACATATGTGCACATATGACAAGCTCTGTGGAATAGCAGACATTTCAGAGTGACATGCAATCTAAGCTACTTGTGCAAATAAAAACGAAATTTTTATTTTATACTTTATACATTTGGCTTTAAGCTGCGCTTCGCTTAGTGCTTCTTCTTCTTCTTCGCCTTTTACACATTTGTGCGCCGGCGACAAGCAGCATACACTTGCGATGTCAGTAGTTTAGCGCAGATTTGCTATTCTGCACAAGAGTGCGTCTGTACATATACATACATATGTGTGTACATGTAAGTATGCGTGTGTGCGTGCTTGTAAAGGTATCCTGCTATCACATTTATTTCCGGTAATATTTGGATTGTTTTCATTTTTGTTTGTTTGGGGTTTCTTTGGCGAATCTTTCTGTGCATGAGTGTATGTGTGTGTGTGTGTTGTTTGGGGATACCTTGAAGGGGTCCCGTGCGCATACAGTACAACTTTAGTATTTTTTAATATAACGGAATTTGCGCTGCTTGCTTTACTCTTTGCGGACTTTTGTGTACAAAAAATAGAAAAATCAAACGCTTTGGTAGTTTTTGTTATTGTTTTACAAGCAATCCATTGTTTACGGGGGACTCGGTGAACTTTGCTACGCTGCCTGGTAAAGCAATTGTCCGGTAACATTTTTTTGTTTTTTTTCGCATCTACGGTATCCCTTTTTATTCTATTTACTGCCCTTGTTTATTTTCATTTGTAGGGATTTGTTACAAATTCTTGTTAAGTTTGTTTGGTTTGCGTTTTTTTTTTTGTTTTTTCTCAGTTTATTTGATTTTCTGTGATAATGCTGAAAGCTTTATATAGACCACGAAATAGGGGTTTGCATTATTTGCAGGGCTTACAGGTAATACGCTCACGTGTGTGAAAGCAGTGAGAAATTATTTCAGATATTTGTTTAAGTTTACATGTGTAAATACAGTCACATATATATCTATGAATTGGAAAAATTAAGGTTAAATTCAACTTTGAACTTTAGTTGTTTAAGCTATCCCTTTGCGGATCTATTCTGCAGCGCTAGCTAATCGATAAATAAATATTTCTGAACGGAAAAGCTACGAAATATTATAGAAATGTCACTTATGGCACTTTCTCATACATTGTGACAGCAAGTAACCGGAAATTGTAAATAAATCGCAAAATACTTAATTATTCATGAAAAGTAATCCTCACCAGATGTGATACACATATGCCAAATATCCACCAAAAGCATTCGAACGGACTAGCGAGAGATCTCGAGCTCTCTTTTTATTAGTTTCAGCAGTTGAAGATGTCGAAAGTCGTCCACAATGATGTCTTCAACGATCTCTGGACCATCTTTGAAGGCTTTGTGTCACTTGTAGGCTTGCATTTTTTATAAAACTGGGATTAAGTAAGCATTTTCCTATATACAGCCGAAATAAGAACCATAATTAAGTAAATAGGTAAGATTGCAACCTACTCGAGCTCAATTAGCGCTAGATGCTTTGAAATGTTGTAGTCTTCTTCTTTACAGTCTTGTTAACTCCTTTCATCATTGCGTTTAAAGCATTTGGTGTCGTCCATGAAATCTCTATTCGGTCTGTTTTTTGTAGACAGAAATTCTTGGCTTTGGTAGTTGATGAATTCTAAATGCTATATGATATAGATGGACATTCACAGAGAACGTGAAAAACTATTTCCTTATTTCCTTATAGCTTGCAGCTTTTATTATCGCATGTTCTACAGATGGCTAATACCTCATTAAAGTAGCTGTGAGTCTGTATATGCACAGAAACATGGACGATAACAAACCGGGATGAGAATGCACTTAGAGCAATCGAGAGAACTGTTCTTCACAAGATCTTTGGAGCCCTCTAAGTGAACGATGAATATCGTAAAAGATGGTACCACGAACTGTATGAACTCTCCGGCGACATAGTTAAGCACATAAAAATCCAAAGTATAAAACGTTGCCGAAAATGTTCCTGTGATCGAGAGTCTAGGTTATGGACAAATAGAGAGACCAGCCAGTGGGCTTAAAGTTTTCTAAGTAATCATTGGTGATGAAAATGATAGCTTGCGATTTTCTGAATCCTCCCGTATTTATTCAATAGAGCTCAACAAGCATTTCCCATGCCTTGTACTTCCGTTAGTAAGATGCTAGCTAAGAGATTTCAAGATTTTTGTTTCCTTCGTTTCCTGCTCCGCAATCCACTTTGAACCCATTGGAATAGGTTGATATAATATCCATCTGCCCTACAAAACCGATTCTCTATTCACGTCTTGAGGGCATCCTCACTTAAAAGTACTATTGGAATTCAATCTTGAGAGGATATAGCCTGATATATGGCTATTTTATCATTATTACAAGTATTATCGGTATGTCTATCAGGTTCTAAGCTAACACATAGTTTTCATAGTTTTTTAAGGACATTACACAAAATCATCACAGCAAGCGCACTCGAAATTAATGGGAAAATATCATTATGTGAGCATTACTTTGTTCTTAGTAGAAAGATAGCCTTGGGTCGAACTATTTCTGGTCATTCCGAGAACTATATTGATGTGATTCGTTTGATATTTTTGACGTGCTGCTCCGGAGTTATATATTTTTTGGTCACGAAAGACAATTAATATGAGATTGTTATTGAGAATCTATAAGTGCCCTTAGAATCAATAAACAAATGCTTCTTTTGTTGTTTTATGGACATACAGGGCCCGGAGACTCGACAATGCATTTCATTAATTTGAATCCAAATTTTAATATTTTTTACTGGAATGAAGTATCTGTTTGACCACGGGTGAACAGTAAGACATCCGTGGGGCTATTTGCACTCAGTAAAATACATAGCTCCAAAGAGTAACGACTATTCAGAACTGATGGATTGATACCGGTTCGGTAAGTATTTCTTCCAAACCATTTGATGCAGTTTCCAGGCTTATGATGAGTTACAGTTATCTTAGCCCATACATATTTGGCTTCGAGTCCAGAGTTGGAATAAGTAGTGTTCCCCTTTTCATGTGTCAATGAGTAATCTAATCCTAAATTAGGAAGCAGCCATGAATGTAAAGTAGATCGTTGCTTTCAATGAGGCGCTATTTTACTGACAATTTCTTTAATATTCTCTTCTAAGGTTTCAAAAAGTTCACAATAATGGTTGTATGATCAAGTTCATATATTTTTGGAAAATCAAGGGCGGTCAATTACTTAGCGATCATAACCATTTGCACCTCATAATTTTTATTCAATCCAGATCACACGAAATATTGAACATATTCCATCAATCTTCGGTTCAAATATGATTATCAAAAATATGATTTTCATGCGCACACTCTCATAAAAAAATTTGATTGCAATATGAAATAGTGTCGCAAAATGATATGCACGGCAAACATATGTATGTATGCACATATATTTATACAAGTGTCGAAGAAACTTTTATGAAAAACATTTCTGAATGCACACCAACATATTTGGTTAGGGGTGTTCTTATTTTCATAAATGTATTCTGGATACATAAAGTAAAAGTCAGTGATCCACATGAGGGTCATATAGTACGTAATAAAAAAAAATCTCAAAAAAGATTTTAAATATACATATTCAAAATTTTAAAATTTTATTTAGCTGATTTGTAAATTTGGTGGATTTCATGTGTATGTGGAACATCAAACCTTCACGATAAGTACCACCCTATTAAGTTCACATCGTTTCGATTGAATTGATTTCATCGCGTATCCATAATGCTGCAGCAGCTGCGAACGCGAAATGCGAATGAAAAATGTGCCGAGGCGTTAAAGCCAGGAAGCGGGCATATAGCGAAAATCTGTGTCAGAGCCAATAAGTGGAAAACAGCGAGGCGGAAACAATATTTTCGCAACGTATGGATTCATATTTCTGCATATGTCTGTCAGCGTGTGTGTGTCGTAAGATTGCAGGCGTATCACAGAGTCGTTGCTGTGCTGCCAAACAATATTATTGCATTAAGCGGGTGTTGCCAGGCGATAGCCAAGCCTTGATGGCATAACCAAATGAAGCATTAAATGCGAGAATTTGTTTGCGAATTTAACACATGCGAAGAGAAAAATGAAGAGGATATAAGCGAAGGGGGAGGAGCAATATACAGCAGCAGGTTTGAGATGGATTTGAATAATAAAGGGCAGTTCTGATTGTCGAATTCCGAACTTTTATTTTGGATCAGTACTAAGCTTTCTTTTTCAGATTAAAGATCGAATTTGCCTTGGATCGTTCCAATATTTAGCTTGTCTTACAGCTTTTAAATACTAGGGTTCATAGTGAGCCATTTAAGAAGCATTGAGGTGTCAATCGAGATTTATATTACTACTCGACGGTTGCATATCGACTAAACATTTTTTACTGCATCCGATTCTGGAAGTTTCAGTTTACTTTTGATAATCTTGCTTTTAACTTGGTTGTACTCAAAGGCTTATGACTTTTAATCCGGGTGCTGAGCAGCTGGAGACTTAGAATAATCCAAAAAATTTCATTCCCCCCCAATTTTTTTTACAGAAATGCGAAAGAACTCGCATGTCTAGAAGGCAATAAACGAATTGTTTCTAATGCCAATTTTCTTCTTCTTACACCGCCATAGCTGAGTTAAAAACAGCGCGAAGATCGTTTCTTCTTTTCGCAATTTGTCTGCAATTCTTCTGAGCTTTTGGTATTGCCCAACGTCAGTTTAAACAGCCGTATTAGTTTTGCGGGGGTACCAAATTCAGACATCGCGGCATAAAAACAGATCATTTTCCTGCTGTCAAAAGCAACTTTAATATCGATGAAGAGGTGAGGTGTGTCGATCCTTTTTTCACGTTTTTTTCCAAGATTTGGCGCATGGTGAATATTTGGTCAGTTATTGATCTTCCAGGCCTAAAGCTACTCTGATAAGGTCTAATCCGTTCGTTGACGGATTTCACATAAAATAACCTTCTTCATGGTCGGCCAATGGAACTTCTGCTCCATCGTCTTCGATTGGGGAATCCGGTTTGCCATCTCCTGGTGTTACATTTCACTGCCATTCAGTGTGCTGGAGAAGTGTTCCCTAAATAAATTTAGTATGTTCTGGGCATCAGTCATTAGGTCACCTCTGGGCGTTCTATAAGAGTATGCTCCGATCTTGAAACATTCTGTTAGTCGCCCGATTTTTGAGCATTACCCCTCGGCCAGCTTGTTCATACTCACGCATTACGGCCTCTCTATTTTTGTCTGCAAATGCGTCTCGCTTCTCTCTTCAACTCTCGGTAAACTCTTGAAAACACAGTTTATATACCATTGACCTGATCTTCGAACCTATGACCTATCGAATGCTTACCACACTTAAGCAACCTACTCGCAGTCCAGTCCATGCTTGAAGCCTCTTTTGAACTGCACATTGCATAAGCTCTCATTCATGTATGTAGCATGTGAAATGCGGTTCCCTCTTGCCAAGTGTCGTTTGTGGGAGTTGATGTCAAAATGCGTTTGTCTCCCGATAACGAATTGAGGCGAAATAAAAAGTAAAATTTCGTTGCTCCTTTTTCAACTATCAATTTGGCTATATTTTTTATGCCATACAATTTTTCCATATTTTATTTGACTTTGCAAACACTCTCTGCCTCTGCTGTGGGCATGAACTCCCGCGCATCGCCACTTTGGCAACTCTGTCCACCGCCAAGTGCATCGTGTTTATGTATGGCATCGCGGTTTAGTGAAGTGTAAACCATTGAACTGTCATATATGCCGCATGTTAAGTGTCAGCGAAGTTGAATTGAAGTTTAAGCTACCGGAAAAGTGGTGCCACATATGCACAGAAATATACACGCACTGCCACAACACATGCAAGCGCAGCAACATACCAAACTCGTTTGTATTCGCTTTGGTGCATTCGCACTTGTTGGTGTAATGGACTGGTGAATATGCACTATATGAAAATGTCATGACATTTTCCACCTTTTATACGCTTTTTAAGTGAAGTGCAAAAGGCAAATCGATTGAATGCGCAAAAAGGCGATATTTTTCCATTTATTTGCTTTTTTCCTGACACTTTTTTATATTCTTTCTATATGCGAGTGCCGCAACTGCGTAACGGTTATGCAAAAATATCTATGCATATGCTGAGAGTTAAAAATATGCATAAATGTAGAAATGTTCGTATGTATATACATATGTGTACCTTTGGAAACTTATATGTCTATATTTTTTTCGTATGCTTGTGTAAGCAATTTTCCCTCTCTCTCGTGCATCTGCATTTTTGAGTGTGTGGCGGCTATTATTTTTCACATTGTTGCGGGAGTTGACATACTTTCAAGCGTTGTTGTTATTTTATTTTCACTTCCGATGTATAAAATTTTGTTGTCATACATCATTTTGTCACTTGATTATGACAGCAACAAAAACAAAGCAAATCCACAAGGATTAAAGTGAAAATTCTTTTGAACAGATACACGCAGCCATTTATTTTTATTTAAAGTAATTGATGAAAATTCAATAAATGCATTACCAAAGTGATGTTGCAGGATTAAATTTTGAATCAGTGTGTGTTTTTCACTTTTTTATTTATTTATTTTTATTAACACTCTTCTATCTGCATATTTGATAGGTTAGGTTAATCCGGTAGACCAATTTATCCACGCATAGACTAGTTTGGTCCTTTGCGATGCCAGATGGAGTTCAGTTGCTAAGTCCAAGAGGGATGCCTGCGAGTTTTAACAGACTCTGTGGCTTCACTTTGGATATCTCCTCCAATAAATCATACCGTGACTTGATACAGATCTTGCCTTTTCTGAAGTCTCCTCGTTCTGTTGACCCATTCGAGGAGCTTTAAACGCCTTTTTCTGCAAACTGTCTTTATCAAAAAGATACCCACAATTTCTTGGGTTCTACCGATTTGCACTGAAATTTTTAGAGAGCCTTCTTTATAGATTTGTCTTTGTCTGAAACTATACATATCTCCAAATTTTATACTATTTTTAAGAATTTCGAAACAATCAAAAAATGTGGTACAAAATTTTTTCTTCAGGCAGCCGCCATTTTTCCCAACTTTTCCCTAGAACCAGATATAGCAACATTCTTATAGATGAATAATTTTTTTTTGGTTTCAGATTGTTAAGAGGGATGAAATACTGGGTATGACTACGTGCCAATTTTATGTGGGGCTCTCATTAGCTGCAAATTTCTGAAAATTTCAGCTTCTTGAATTTTTTCCTATATTTTTGTAATGCTCGTTTTTAGGAAGAAACGAAAATAAAATGATTTGTAAAAATATGAATTGCATTTTTTACATTTATAAAAGAAACTCATGTCTCTGAAATCATGATATGACATATACGAGGTAAGACAATTAAGTAATGAGACTGATTCCATTAAAATCGTATATTTGAAAATTATTCTACAACTTTGCCATCCCCTTCAAAGTAGTCCCCTTGGGCAGCTATACAGCGATTCCAGCGCGTGCTTCGTAACATTTCTGGAACGCTTCAACTGGGGTGTCCTCGAGTACCCTCGTCACGGCCGCCTGGATGTCCGTAATCGTCTCAAAATGGGTTCCTTTAACCACCGATTTTGTTTTAGGAAACAAAACAATTCACAGGGTGACAAACACAGCCCTACAAACACACTTCTATTCAACTTGACGCAGCAGGCGAAGTAAACAAGCTAGAGCGATGGTACATATATCAAAGGAGGAGGGAGAAAAGCCGGAAAAAGAGAAAGAGAATTTCAAGGTCACAGGTTTACCACAAACGCGGCAATAAAATCAGTCACATTACTTAATTGTCAAACCTCGTATGTCTTATGGTCTTATGACATCTATTATTAACAAAAATTTAGAGATTTTGAAAAAAAAAATGATTTTAGCAGATCATACGTATATGTGTATATATGATTGTAAAATAATTTTGAAAATTTGTTAATTTGAAAAAATTAGTTTAGCAGGTATGATTCTAACTATTTACCTAAGGAATAATTTGATGTATTCATATGTATTTATATTGTAAGCTCACATAGTCTTCAGCTTCGTTGGCTTGTATTCTTTCTTTCCATTTAACATGAGTTCAGTGTTTTCACGTTGTTCACATTTTAATCTCTTCATTTAGCAGCAGAGCTAATTAATTACCCGCTTACTAAAAATTTTAAGCTGGACTAATCACATCAAAAATTTTCCATCTGCCAAAAATATATATAGATTAGAAACAAAAATGATAAAGTACTATTCGAAGATTTAAATTATGTTGCTATTCCAGTATTTTCAAGCCATAGCTGTCAATATAATTAAGCAAGAAGATTGATTACAATCTTGCAAGTTATGCTAAGCACTTCCTGATGGTTTAATAAATTTTTTAAGGTATATATGTATGTATACAAAGTGACAAAAAAGTACCTGGAAATTGTAAATAGAGCGCAAAATATTTTACTATTCATCAATATTTATTTTGTTGCCCTCAAAGTAAACCCACCAGTTTTAATACGCTTATGCCAACGATTTTTCCTGTCCTCGAAACATTTTTCAAAAGAACTTTTTGGGATGGCTTTCAGCTCCTTCAGCGAATTTTGTTTTATCTCTTAGATCCAATCTGGAGAATACAGTGGTCGATTGATAGTATTTATTGCGTTTTTGGCATTAAATCCGGTTCCGGATATTTATTCCCGTTCATGAATTGTTCTTCCACAGTTACGGCCGTTTTCGACGGATGTTCTCACGTAAACGTCTCGATACGGCAAAATAGACTCCTTATTTATCGTCTATCCCTCAGGAACAAATTCATGATGTACCAAATTCACGATCGTGATTTTTGAGCGGCTTTGGCCTTTTTTTTTGTTTCGGTTCGGGATTTTACTCGTCCATTCCGGTGATTGTTGACTTTTTTGGATGTCAAACTCATAAACCCATGTCTCATCGGCAGTTATAATGCTCCCCATGAATGGGGAATCGGAATTCGCAGAATCATGCATATCCAAAGAGACCCGTTTACGGTACCCTTTTTGAAAAAAATTTAGCTTTATCGGGGCGAGTCGAACAAAAATGCGTTTCATACCCAAAACATCCACCAAAACCATTCGAACGGGCTCGCGAGAGATGTCAAGCTCTCTTACCATCTTTCTAACGCTTGCCTGATGATTTTGGAGTACGATTTCTTTCACTTTTTTAATATTTTCATCAGTCGAAGAGGTGGAAGGTCGTCGAAAACGAGGCATGTCTTCAACGATCTCTCGACTATTTTTGAAGGGTTTGTACTACTCGTAGGCTTGTGTTTTTGGTAAAACTGAATCACCGTAAGCATTTTCCAAGATTTGGAACGATTCATCACACGAAATTTGGTTAGAAATACAAAATTTTAAACAATTTTTTTTTTCAATATTCTTATCCATTGTAAAAAATGCAAAGGAGGTGCGCCGTTTTAAGTAGCTGCTGTAAACAAACTGGTTGACAGATCGCGCTCGTATTAGACATAGTAATTAAGGATAGTCCTTTCAACTTTTTATAGCAAAATACATTTTTTTTTAATATTATTCACCCGGAAAATGTCCCTGTGATTTTTTATTACAATTAGTGAACCATCCCGGTTCAATTTCGATATTGAGTGTTCGAGTATAAAATCTTAGTTTGATCTTATTTCCTCACCCTAGCGTATTATTAAAGCATATGAATAATATATTCCCACTCTGAATAAAATATAATGATATCGGTTAATAGACCCATTTCTTAAGATATAATTTATCTTTTCCTCCTCATTTCCGATTTACGACAAATAAATACGCGAAACGTTACTTTTGACTCTCTTCCGCTAAGCGAGCGGAAATCTATAAGTCGCTAATTCTACGTCGAAGATTAATTTTAATGCCAACAACTTGCTATCAACAACATAAAACATAAAATTCTTCACATCAACAAGTCACCACAAATTAAAATCCCGGCAACGCCGCAATTATTTACGTCCAATGTGAATGCAACATAAATATTGGCTAACATTTCATGGTGGTGTGGCGAATTGCGGTGAACATAATCAAGATCGATGGCAATAGGAAGCCGGCAATCAATTTGATAACAGCAACAATTGCTAACCACAATCAGCAACTCTTTCACTTTATACGTCGTCTACTACTTTACCACTTGCAACTCCATGCCGTCAGAGCCTGAGAAAAGAAAAGCTCGTTTGACTCGCATACAATTTCCACACAAACGACTTCCACTATCAATTGGCTTGTTTTCAGCGACTTGCATCCATGCAAGCATGCAACATGCCACATGCAATGTGTTGCAATCGCAACTGGTTAGCGATAATGGCAGCCGGAGTCACTGTTTCATGGCCAAGCTAACAGGCGCACAGCAATTGCCGCACAACGAGCAGCTGCCGCGCAGAAACAAGACGCCGCCTGCTACTGCGGCTGCTGTTGTTGTTTGCTGCTTGTTGCCAACGATTGCATGTTGCATGCAATGCTAGACAATGAGGTAAGTGAAACCCATCAACCGAGCCATCAGCGGTAAAAACTAAGATAATAGGCAATAACAAAAAGCGGGCTGCCAAACACACCGGTGGCTGCGGTGGCAACAACCAATGGTAATAAGCTAAGCATCATTATGAAGTGTTGCAACTACTAATGATCCTCACCATCATCACTGTAATCAAGATCACCATTGTGATCATCATATTCATCATTATTACCATCATAGCCAACAACAACAATATACACCCGCCAGCATTAACATACAAAATACGCGCCGCGTTCGGTTGCAAGATCACTTCGAGCGCGCCATAATTGTACTTTTCAAGTGCGTTTGCGCCAAAGTGTACTCCGGTTGTGGCCACAGTTGCCGTTCCACTGCGCATGCGCGCTCTACATACGAGCCGCAGTAGTGCCTGTCAGCGGCTTGTGTTATTGTTGTTGCGCTTGTCAGCCGATTATGGCAGTTACAACATTCTACTTGTGCCGGCCATCATAACCGATCGTCGAGTCGCTTGATTGAAGTTGTTGAGTCGCTTGTGATGTGACGGAAGATCTACAAACATACGACATACAAACATATAATGAAGTACAATGCAGAGGAGGAAGTGAAGATGCGAGAGATTTGCTGGTTTGTTGAGTTGCTAGTCAGTGGCAGAGGATCATAAGTGGTTTAGCGTTTGCACAATACGCTCAAGATCAGTAGTTAGTATTGGACAACAACAAATATTAACAATTACAATTACAATAATAACAATGACACGGTATATAAGCTGAATAAGCAGTTTGTGAAGTGGTTGTTAAAAAAGAGCCGACATAACGACCCCTTCGGCGAAGAGAGATTGAAGAGTCTGAAGGAAATCTGTGAAGGTCGTATCACTTGAGAAACAGTAGTACGAGCAAGTGGTTGCGATTATCTGCAATGAATTAGGTTTCATGGAAAACACTTCATTGGCAGCAAGTGAAGCGTGATGCTGATAAAATGAGGTAAAAGAGCTCTCTTTGATTTCTATTAAGTAGATTATTGCGTAAGCCTTAGCTTTCGTAGTAAATAGCTTGAATTATCTCGAACTATACAAAAGATTAGGATTACCTCTTGGAACCCCTTTGAATTAAGTGTAGGTTATCAAAATCATTAAAACGGGCTTCGCTCAACTTATAGTCAACATAATTGGCCTACTGAGTGTACCATCAGCCATATTGATACCCAGCATACATTATTGGATAATATTCGACCGAATAGACCTCATCCAGCACGCACTAAAGAAAATGTATCAGCCGTAGCTGAGAGTGTACACGAGGACCGGGGACATTCAATTCGACGCCGTACGCAGCAACTCGGACTGGCAAATGGCACAACTTGGCGCATTTTCCGTCGAGATCTTAAATTGATAGCATACAAAAAAAACGATTTGGTGTGGTCTGTAAGCCGGTGGTATCATCGGTCAATATTTCTTCAAAAATGGTGCCGGTGAGAACGTAACCGTAAATTTCAGCCATCGCCTATTTGAGCTCGTAATCTCGACCACATTTGGTTTCATCCAGGCGGCGCCACTGCCCACTCATCGCATCAATTAATGGATTTATTGAGAGAACACTTCGGTGAACAGATAATTTCACGTTTTGACCTGGTGGATTGTTCACCAAGATCATATGATATCACACCTTTAGACTTTTCCCTAAGGGGATATGAAAAGTCTAAGGTCGAACAATTCCGCTTCGTTTCAGGCCTTGGAGCAAAACATCGCGCGTGCCATTCGCCAGTTACTAGTCGAAATACTCGAACGTGTCATCTAAAATATAAGTATACTCAACTAATGGACCATGTGAGATGTAGCCGCGGCAAACATTTGAAACAGATCATCTTAAAAAAAAAAAATAGGAAACCTCGAAATGGATCAACCTTTATATTATGTGCCGTATATATTTTTATTGAGTTAAAAGCTAAACCCTTTAGTTTCAGTGTTCTTCTTTCATTCTTCATTTCACATTTTGTCTCTAATTGTCAATTAATTGCTGTCATGACTTGCTGACATTTGTTTCGTTTGCCGACTCTCTTTGTGTCCTGTAATTTTCTGCATTTATGGCGAATATGACAGGTAAACTCCGACAATGTGCAGTTGTTTTGTGCTTCTTTATATAAGTAAATATGTATTTGTGGATTCATTATATGCGATCAAAACTGTCGTGCAGGACGCATTGACAGCAAGTTTCAACGAAGGAATTTTAGTTCCGTCATATGTCATATTTCGAAAGTTTATGAACTGCGGATAGACTATGGAGTTAAAAAGGAAGAAAGAGACTAAAGGGCTGGAACGAAATTGAATTTTGATTGCCTTCACCGATTATTAAAATTAAATTTCTAGTGAATATATTTGAAATCATGAATTGTAGAGAATTACTAATTTGTAGTCTGTATCTTCATAAGGCCTGTTCTGAGGTCGCAGTTCATACTTCATAGGCACAACTTTAATACCAAGAACATGAGTTATCTGCGGTTCACTAGGACGGACATCGGAAAGTTAGCGAAAGGGTTAATTAACCCTGATGTGAAGGGTCCGTTTGTCGGATATTAGGTCCATTATGTGTTGTGTAATAAATCCGACCTATCGTCGGTACATTTTTCGCAGACCTTCTTATGAAGGGATGATGCTATCCATGCTCTCTCAAGTATCCAACTTTTTAGTTTTTTCTGGTTCAAGAATTTATATTAAACCGTTCTAATGTATTCGCCCTCCGTATTTTCAAATTTATCGTCAATAATTTGTTGCTCGTACATATCTTGATCTGAGCTGAAGTTATATTAGATAGAGCTTAAATATATTTAATATATTGTGATTTCAGCGCCATCTATCGAGTTGTTTAGTATTTTATGTCGAGAGTGCAGTGAAGAGAGAGTGAAGAGAGAGCCATTTTATAGCTTTTGTGTACTTTTAGGAGATGAATGCTCTCTTAGCTTTTAGAAGGTGTCAAACTGTTCTTCTGGTCGAGTTGTACTTTGGGTTTAGGTCTACACTTTTTACTGTGATCAATAAGCTGTAGAACATTTTTTCTCTAAAAGCAAGAATTCCTCGGTATCACTTTAAGGTATTTGAACTCGGTCCAATCTAAATTTTATTTCAGATATGCAACTAGACTGTGGTTTTGTGGTCCAATAAGTTCTAGAACACCACTTTTATCAAAGCTCGAGAAGAATTACGTAGAAATTCCACAAAACATTAAGTTGAACGAGTTTAAGTTACAGTTTTACATACATATTTAAATTCTTATAGTACGATGCTAGAAGACTTGTGATTTCCATCTAAATACTGAAGCTACAAATATGGCAACACTAAGGCACCGCTCAAACCGAAAATGGACAACGATAATACCACATCCATATGTGATCTTCTGTGGTTATGTGGCAAGTATTCGTAAGTTCACACGTGTCTTCGCGCAGCTATAAGACAGCTGAGCGATTTTTATAGACAGAAGCATGCTTACGCCACACCGCATATTAAAGAAGCTTAACCATTTAATTATTTTATATAGAAAACTAACGACCCCACTTTCTACGCTCATATAATTATCAACATAAGAGCAAAAAAGAAATCTGTAACAACATTTGACCATAAAAATTGTAGCCTTCGGCCTCGAGGTAAAAGCGCGTACATTAATCACAGAAATAATCCCGTCATTTCCACATAAATATCGCTCATAATTAGCAGAGCAGAGGGTCGTTGCAGTGAAATGTTGGCGCAGCCTTAGCCATAAATGGTCACAACAAACCGTAACTAGTTGTTGCATTCAGGGCGCGCGTGGCTGTGTGGCAAGTTTGTGTTGCTGCTATGTGCCTACCTACCTTTAGTTTGATAGTTTGGCTCGTCAAACACAATTGCGTAGCCAATCAAGCGCACCGATTGACCGACAACAATTACTGTTGCACGCTTTGATGTTTGATTTTGCGCTTGACTTTGATGAAATGCTGTAGCTTTTTATTCATTACAACTGCTGTTATTGTTGCTGTTGTTCCATTGCCATGGCAGCAATTTTCGTTGACAGCTGCACAGAAGTGGCCCCACCTCGTCTTCAACCCACTGCGTCACACTGTCTGTGTATGTGTATGTGTGTGTGCGCTGCAGTTATTGTTATGCCTGATTACACCTTTATTGCATTCTCACTATCCACCATCTTCTGCTCAAGCTGAGTTTTGCGTTTTTTTCCGCCAGTCAACAAAGCCTTTATTGCTTGCTTAGTCTTGCTGGTTATTGTTGACTTCGCTGGTTGGCAACAGCGATGAGCTGTGCTAAGAAAAGACGCGCACGAAGCAGCCACAACAGCGACGCTAACCGCAGAATATATAGGCAATTAATTTTCTATGCAATATGAGTTTGCGGTTAAGTAATAGCATCAGATATCTATGTGATTTGTATGTATGTCTACTTATAGTTCGTTTCTCAAGCTTCTATTGCTTTCAAGATTTACACAAATTCGCTGACGTTTCTTCAAGCGGCTTTACTTGCAGACCACCATGATTCCACCCGTCTTTGAATACAACCATTTTCAGCCATAATCATCCTAGTAAGCTTCTCTGATCTCTTCGATAAATTCTCAATTATGCTCATGGTATTCGGGAAATGGAATTGGAGGATGGAGCCATGTGTAGAAAAAAACCTCTGCCGTGCTTTGAGTCCGACATCTGGTTGCAATGCAACTCCATTCTTCAACTGAGTCAGTTCTTCCCGCATTTGGGTTTAAACCATAACCATCACAATACTCCCCGAGGGGCCAGTCCGCATGAGCAGATTGGAGTAAACTCTTAGGGCTCCTGCTCGCCGTGGTATCAGAATTAAGTCTCCGGTCAGACCTTGTAGCCGAAGCTACTATCAGTTGCGCTTCCATAGGTCTCTGGACTGGTGGCCAGGGTCAGTGTTGACAGTCATAACTGTAAGCTATTAAGAAGTAAAGTTCTCTCTCGACGCACAAAGACCAATCACAAAAGCCGCTCATCATTCCCGTCCTGCTATTTAGGGCTTTAGCGCAATTCCTCAATTAACAACTATTGTATGAAAGAGTTTATATTAGAAAGACATGCAATTAAATAGTATAAAAATAATCTTCACTAATGGAAAATTCATTTGTCAATTATAACTGTAAAGCGCATCCACTTAAATGAAATTGAAGTAGTAATATATTGATATCAATTAAAAAATGTATGGGGAAAGGAAAAAATGGTGAGTTAATCGGAAAATCGTAGTCGTTAAAAAACACATAATCACCGGTTGAACGAACAAAACCACTAAGACAATTTATACCTTAATTCCATATGTGTATTATGTATTTATAGTATATACTTGGGCATGCCCTGTAGGAAATTTAGTTTTATAGGTTGAAAAGTAGTGGCTTACTTCAGTGAAAACAACTTCAGACTCGGTGTAACTGGGGACTAGCAAGGTTTTAGGCAACAGCAAACTAAAATCTAAAGCTTCACAACTTTCCCTTAATTCTCAATTGTCTAAATCACGGTGGTCCGGTAGGTTTCTGATATGGTTAGGCTCGTATTTAGAAAACATCTGTGGACAAGAACAGAGCTGTTGACGAAGGTGTGCTGTGAGTTTTTGGAAAGATAGATCGAAGCTTAGGTGAGGGAAACTGAAAACTCGCTAGTCACTCAAGCTTCAGGTTTCTGGACCACGGCAACGTTTTTCAAGGTAGTGACTGCAATAAAGTAAATTGTATATCTGTTTCTACTAATCGTAACCTTCTTTTGCGAAGTGGACATGCGCAGCAACAATAGAGCAGAGAGTGATATCGGCTTAAACAGATCACGACAAGTCCATTGCACTGCTTGCTTTCAGCAGAAGGGTCTATACAGATCCCTCTAGATTGTCCAGGTTTTGCAAGGCTACGCTTGAAATATCTGGAATCTAATACTTTCGGTCAAACAGGCGAAGTATCTGAAATAAAAATTAGTCGTTCCGGCAGATTTTTGATGCGCGCTAAACAATGTAAGAGGCGCTCGATCTATCTTTGGGAGTTTTCGTACCAAACAGCACTTTATATTACCGCTGGCTATAAGTGGCTGCTGTACTCCCGATATAACCCATATTCGATTGCTACTAGGGTAGTATCAGTGCCAATACATATAATGTAATATTTTTGATACAAAAAAATTCAAATCCAAACGTCACACCAATTCTCCAGCTGTCTCGTCAGCATTCAATTAATTTAGCTTGTCGCATTTGTTCCATTTGAGTTTTCTTTTCCATTTTCACGAGCTTTTTGTGTGAGCTCGCCACTTTTTCATTACTTTTTCTTCAACGTGGATTTCAATAAAAATAATTGAATTGCAGTTTAGCGTCGGTGGCAGGTAGTTTGCTCATAAAAGGCCAAAGTACGTAGGTATTTTTACAATTTATTTAGTTGCCCGAATTAGTTAGCGGACTAAGTGTTCAGCAGCTTTCAACGGACGTAAGCATGTGTAACGGTATACTATATATAAATGCCTGTGAATATCCTGTGGACGTGTGCGATAAAATTTACTAATGCGCTAAGTGCACGGCATCTCACCCACACAAACACACCGCCTACTAAACACCCAGAAAGGCATGAGTGTGCAAGTGTGTGTGTGTGCTGATTAAATAAATGCGCTCAGCCAGTGGTAATTTGTTGTTTGCGCTAAAAATATTCGCACAACGCCAACGGTTTTATAAAAAAAGAATATACCGTGCAATTTATTACGAAAGTGTGCGCGTATTGGTGTGTCGTACGAGTGAGCACTTTCGCTTATGGTCCAAGCACTTACCATCATATATAGGACTGTGGATCTTTTTGGTTGCTTGTAGCCGTTGCTATCTGTGCGTCCGCTGCGGCATCCTACTTGCCACTTGCCTGATGCTCTTGAAGCTATTATTATAATTTTGTTTGAATAATTTGCTTTGTTTTTTTGGAAAATTTCGTACTGTGCTCATTCGAGTACTTCAGTCTGGGAGCTAACCGCTGAATGAAATGCAATTAAATTTGGATGCACTGAGGAGTTTTTAAGGTCGGAATTGGAAATTCATGAAATTTTACGGAAGATACTGTTTGTAAAACCCAGTCAATGAATTTTACTTGCGGCTGCTATTAACAAAATGATATTTACATGGCTCTCAAAGCGCCGAAAGAAGCTTGTCTCAGACCGATCAATACCCCTTTGCTTGCCTCACCAAATGTCAAAGTGGGTCTTCCCACGTTGCGTGATATTGGGTAAAATATTTCCACATTCCAGAGCAGAAGTGTTTTAGGAAACAGGGCGACAGTGGATAGTGTCCCCAAGAACAAGCGGTTTTACTTCTCCCAAGAGCCAGGTCACAAAGGCATCGACGACGACGTGATATTGCCAAGGGCGGTGTACGGCTGTCATCCGAAAACGCGACCGATATTGGTAAACCCATGACTTGTCTTAATGTAAGGCGGAAGATAAAAAATACAAAAAGTTTTTACTGGCAGTTGATAGAAGGGATTGTAGGAATAAGGTAGTAATGCTCTCTGGTCATAGTCTGGTGACGGCGTACACCTGCAGAATGGACCTGACTGGCCGAGAAGACTGCAGGAAATGTCAAGAGTTAGGCAACAGAATTTAAGAATTTTAAGACTCTGAAGTACGAGACAATAGAATGTGGGTATCTTCTACCTTTAGTCTAGAATAATAATTAAAATCTCTTCTTTAGTTAGAAAAAAAAAACATCTTATAATTAAGTCCACTGTGGAAGATTTCACGATTTGTGGGCTTGCGGGATATAATCTTACTTGAAATTGAGTCCAGAAAGCAAGCGGTCGCACTTAGGCCATCGTTAGGCCTCTTTGTGCCAATTAAGGTGAAGCCTGTTTAAGACTTATGTAGTTAATATTAAGTGAAATGTTTTTCTTTCAATTTATATGAACGTTCTCTGGTAGCTTTCCTTTTTGCGAGGGACTGAAGAGATATTTATTGTATTTATGGAGCGGTTTTCTGAGCAATAACAGTGGAACTATGAGATAGATCATGAATAATTGTATGAAAAACTCTAGTCTTTCAACAGGTTCCCTTATAAAATTCTATCGACAGTACCAACAGGTTTCGAACACAACGAAGAACATTTAAAACTAGAAATGGAAGCACTTAGGGCGAACTCAAAATCCGAGTGCATCGAAAAAATGTTGCACGCATTCTTTCGGCCTTGCGGTACATTGCACACTGGAAGATTGCTTTGGGAAGTAGCTATAAGAAATTACTTTTGTGTGCAAAAGATAGAGAAAGAAATCTAACCATTCGATGTTGATAGGCTTTAATGAGGCCGTAGAAACTGTAAACTGTGATCTCTGAAAACTTTGCTCTAGTTAGGTGTGTTTGTAACGACTTTGTTTTGGAACTTTGGATTTTCAGAAAGTCCAATATAATCTTGAAAAGTCCACATTTTTAAGCCTTTGTGTGACCTCTGTAAGTCTACTTATTTAAAGTTTTAATTATATGCTTCACTGTCAGCTTACCACAGATTCCTTTACGGTCAATCCCTTCCACAATGTAAAGGCTTCAATGGTTATACAGAGGTTTCTAACATTAAGCACCAACCAGGCACTTACAAAATTATTAAAAAAAAAATATTGAAAAAACCACAATATTTCTCTCAGTGTACGTGTATGCAAAAAGCATTGCACACAACATTCCGTATACCTTTGCTCTCCACAATACTCTTTTGGTATGCCAAAAATTTGGATAATTACATTAATATGATGAGCTGACTATACAAATTTGCCGTATACATATACACACATAATAATCGCAGTGCATAATGTGCAATGCATAAGCGAGTGCACGTGTGTGTGTGTGTAGGTAAGCAAGAAATTAAGCAAATATTTAACAATTCTCGCTGTAAGTATTCCACTTCTGTTCTACTCTGCATTCTCAGCTTTATTGCATACTATACGGCAAACACACACACTCACACGTATGTGGCACAGATATGTACATATGAAGCCGCTGTAGTACTAAACCGTTATGTGTAACGAGCGGAAGCTAGCGCTTTATTTTGCTATAAACATTGTAATTATTCATGCAAAAGTGGGAAGCCGGCACTTAATGCCTGCACATGAAGCCACACCAACACACACACACGCGAGCGCGCTTGGGAATTTGCATATGCGCTTGCATGTGTGTGTGAATTGGTGCTTAGGTAGAAGTTTTATGTTGCATGTTATCATCGCATATGTGTAGTATAACTGTGAATGTATGTATGTGTGAAGTTGGTAAGAACTCATTTTGCTAGTATAACGGTAATAGTATTGCGTTTATTGAAAGCATTACTTTTTTAATTACACTCGTTTGGTTTGAGGATGTGCGCATAATGATAGCATACATTTCTTATTCGCTTAATGCAAATAGTTGGGAAATTATGCACGAAGCCTCCAAAAATCAACGAAATGTTGCAAGTAAAAAGTTTTAATGAACAACCTTGTAATAAGAATGGGAAAATAGTTGGATAAAGCGAACAATAATAATAGTAATGAAAAGAAAAAAATAAAAATCCAGAGAAGCCTTAAGACAAATACATCAAAATTTCATGCATTCGAAGGAAGAGTGGGTAGAATGGGTTTTTAATTTTGTGCCAATTAAGTGGTGAGGGGGAGCTAAAAATAAAATATTGAAACGTTCTACAAAAAATTGTATTTGTTGGCTTTTGAAGCATCATATTATATTCGTAATAGATCTTAGGTTGAAATGAAAGCCTAAATTTATCACATAATATTGGGTTTTAGGAGTGCCTCCACTGCCTTCTTCCGGCTATAACCTCATAAGTCTGTTGATAGTGTCCAATTTGTCGTTCCACATGTGAAGCTAAGTCTTTGGCAATTTGCCTGTTTGAAATTTGGGTTTCTCTGCTATTGTTGTTTGGAAATGCCATATTTTATACCATCTGACCAAAATTGATCCGGACTTATTCAATTAAATTGCGCGGGTTGACTGAACATTTCCCAGTATGGTTGTTTTTATGTTCGTGTAATATGTAATCTTCTTATGTAAATTAGTGACTCGGAAAAATCCGCCGCTGAACGCTATTCTAGATTGCCGAGTGGTAATAGTTACCACAGTACCACGAAAGTGCCAAGTACGGGCTGGAAACAGTTCCCCTGTTGTGCTTGGAAGGCATCTAGATAAAGTCTGACTTTATAGTCGGGTATTTTTGTGCTCTTTAATAACTCAGCTTTCGTATATGAAGTCTTAATATGGTGGGGGGTACAAAAAAGGCTGGTCAGACTGACTGTGGCCCTTAAATCTTCCAGTTTCGAAAAGATCTTACGACGTGGCGCTCTCCGTAATAAGATAGCCTTACTGGCATGGGTCTATGTCCAAGAGGATTTACTTGCCTCTATACTCTTGGGGCCAGTTTAAGAACCAGAATAACAATCAGTGAGAAGTTCGTCTTTCTTGGAAAAAAAACCTGAAACGGCAGCGTTTACAAGGCGCTCAAAGCAGTCAGAAAAAAAACAGGAGCTAAGCTTGATCCAGGTGTAACCGCTGGCACTAAATCTGGAGCTGAAGCTAATCCTGAAAGGTAACACCACCATCGGCAGTCGAATCCAAAACTTATAGTCAAGCTATGACTAAAAAGTAGTGAGGGAAAGGATATGTCAAAAGTAAGGATCTAAGTTATAATATTACGGCGACTAACGCCTCGTATTGGTTATACGCAGCAGTTATAAGGCCGATTACGTGATTTTTTGCTATGATGGCCAATAATGGAAAATAAAATGAAAGGTATGAAAAGCATTCAAAGAGCAACTGGTATATGAACTTGTTTTATTAGCGACTGGCCGTTCTTAGACTAAGATATTCTCTCCCTATTAGTTGTCTGAAAGTCATGAAACTTACAAAAATTGTATGAAAAACTGAATTAACCAAGCGCGATTGTATTGTCCGAGGATCTTATTTTAATATAATCAAGGTTTGTATTAAAATCCTATGTAAACATTTTTATAAACGGTCTTTCTAATGTGAACTAGCCTTAAATGTTAAGAAATGTGAGAAATTTGCTTAACTGCTACATTATGGTATTCATTGCCCTGCCTGTCCTGTGTTTCTAACAGTGGAGGAGTGGCGTTGTGTTTATGCTATATAAATAAGTAAAAAACCTCCAACAAAGAAGCTGTTTAGACTTCATTAAATCACATTTAACTATCAAACTTTGTACATTATTACGCAACAATTAAAACTGGCCAAACATTTAAGAAACCTACAACTAAACCTTGTACTCATCGTTACACTTACTTCATCTCTTCACTATTTTCATTTATTGTGTAGCTGATTGCTTTTTATTTGTTTCACAAAAACTCGTCCAGTCGGTTGAATGAACCTGAAACGGCGAGTATTGCTTCTCGATAGGCGATTTATTTTCATGTCAACTTGTGCGCATAAATAAATAAATAACTATATAAGTAAATGCAGAGTCGCACAAAGAAATAAGTCGATCAATAAAATTTGATGGTGGCCATGCCGCACAGCGTGTGGTCAAATAACTCGAAAGCGTTTTGCTTTTGCTTTACAACCAACAGAAGAGCTCACTACAATGAAGAACCGCTTGCAATGGATTTGTTGTGGCAGAAAACCAAAAGGCTGAGAGGGCATAAAAAATATGAAATATTCAGTAGAAATAAGTAGGTTAACGGATTTTACAATGTGAAGTCAACCGATGGCATTGCAAGAGAATATAATATTCTTAAATATTTAAGTGTGCAGGTTTGCCAAAGTGCCCATACAAAGTATGTATAAATATATATGCATGTATATACATATGTATATATATAAATATATATGTACATGTAATAATAAATATATTGGTGTATACCAAAATAAAGGTGTGTTAAACTGTGTCCGAAGGAATTTGTGTTTAATTAATCTTAACCTTTATGTGCGCAAAGAGTGTTCCTTAAAAGGCAATGTCTAATTACATTTTTAACTAACATTTCTGATATGCAAATGATCATCCTTTAAACGGCATTTGACTGTTTTACACATAATAATTTCAAAAAACAATAGTTTAGCAAGCAGGACCCTCTGATCTAGGAGAACCTTAAAAAAAATACTCCTGCGGTACTCGAAAGATAGCGAAAACGAGTCACGCGTCAACGAGTGCGCCCAGACATCGCTCGTAACTGGATCCTTCATCACGACAACTCGCCGTGCCACACCGCTCTCAGCGTGTCCCAGTATTTGGCCTCTAGAGGGATCGCCGTGCTGCAACAGCCGCCTTATTCGCCCGACATGTCACCCTGTGACTTTTTTTGTTTCCTAAAACAAAATCGGTGGTTAAAGGAACCCATTTTGAGTCGATTACGGACATCCAGGCGGCCGTGACGAGGGTACTCGCGGACATCCCAGTCGAAGCGTTCCAGAAATGTTACGAAGCATGGAAAACGCGCTGGAATCGCTGTATAGCTGCTCAAGGGGGCTACTTTGAAGGGGATGGCAGAGTTGTAGAATAATTTCCAAATATACGGGTATCGTGGAATCAGTCTCATTACTTAATTGTCATACGTCGTATGTATATTTTTTATTTTTCTGCTAAAGCATTAATTATATTATGCACACAAGGGTTAATAAAGACTGGTTTAATTAAAAGCAAATGGGCTGCTTACAATTTCTTGATGATTTTATGGCCGCAGTAAAATTCAATAATATTTAAATCGTATTCGTTATTTTTTTTCTTTGTTTTGTCTTACAGCATTCAGCTTGTTGAAAATGGAATAGCAATGGACCATTGTTTTCACCAGCACTTTTCGCTGATCCACGAATTGCTCACAATTCGAAATCAGATAAGGCGACACAAAGCCACTCTGCGCACCGAATTTGACACCAAAGTTTTACACACGAAGCCACAAATACACCTCACATTACGAACACACTCGTCACTTACAAAATAACAACAACAATAACAACAGCAAGAATGGAAATTCCAAAGGTAAGAAGATATTGGAGCGATCATTTTTATATACATACACACGTGTGTATGTGTCTCCAACACTGCATGAATTCCATAGAAAACAAACAAAAAGATAAGTCGATTAGTGTACAAATATTTACACATTGCACACAGTGTAATTTGAATGAAAACAAAAAAAAATAATATTCAAAGAAATAAAAAAGTGAAAATGTGTGTATACTCACACACGCTGGATTAATCCAGCAATAAACAGCGATATGAGCGATAATGTTGGTCAAAGCAGTTGATAATGATCAAACGTGATCTGCAAAGGCAACTTACACATACATATCTATATAGTACATACATGGATACATACACACATACACACAAGAAGTGCGCTTTTTATAAAAAAATAATAATTTCTTGTTGACAAGCAGGCAAGCAACCACGCATTGTGCAACATTAACACATCGAAGTGCATGCATACATACAAACACACATACACTTGCTCACAGACCGTCACACGTTCACACACATTACATATCAAATATTGACATTAATTTCTCCGCATGTATTGGTGTAGATAATAATCAAACGCACCTCAGCATGTAACAACAAGTCAAAGTCATGTCAAACATAACGGTTCAACTGTCAATACGCAAACGTTTTCTCTTTCCACAGTGCAGCCCAAGCTGCTACACATGCAACCAAGTCTTCTATGCACTCTTACAACTTTATTGGTGCCCAACCGCACTAATCAGCCGCTAAAGCCGCTGGCCTGGGTTGGGTTGGCTGTGCAGTCAGGTAGCGCGTGATTGAATAATAATAGTTCTAGCTGCATTTAAGCCGCTAATAGGTAGCTTAAAATGTGCGCTTCCGCTTTCAACAATTGTCCAAGTCTGCCGAGCTGACAAGTCACACGATCAGCTCGTAAGCCTCAGAGGCGAGTTCATCAATGTGAACGCAGATTGGAGATTTTCTATAAATGGTATACATACGTGCCACAAAATATACATATGTTTAAACTATACTTACGAGTATGGTCATACACTTAGAAAAAAAATTTCGAAAAACTTTGAGAATTCTTAGTTCGAAACACTAACTTTAAGTATTGTTCGTCGAGACTGGTAATTTGAGGAAGTCATTCTGGAAAATTCGATGTGAAAGACCGAATTACCATCTACGATTTTTAGCTGAAACGAAATAAAATCGAATTATTTCTGAAGCGAATGGTAACAGAAGACAGAAAGTGGATTAAATACGACAGTAATGTGCGAAAAAGATCATGGTCCATCGTGGTGAAGCTCAGCAAATGGTCGCAAAGCCAGTATTGACACCTCGAAAGGTTATGCTGAGTATTTGGTGTGATTGGAAAGAAATCATCTACTATGAGCTACTCCAGCCTGGTCGAACAATTGATTCTAAATTTTACTGTCAACAACTGATGAGATTGAAGCAACTAATAGAAAGAAAACAACAAGAACTGATCAACAGAAATTGCTTCGTTTTCCATCAGGACAACGCTAGACCACACACATCTTTGATGACTCGGCAAAAACTGGGAGAGCTTGGCTGGGAAGTTTTGATGCATTCACCAAATAGCCCTGACATTGCACCATCGGATTACCATTTGTTTCGGTCTATGTAGAGCTCTCTTATTGGAGTAAAGTTGGCTTCAGGAAAAACCTCTGAAAATTACTTGTCGCAGTTTTTCGCCGAGAAACCTGAAAAGTTTTACACTGATGGAATAATGTCTCTAGCGAAAAAATTACAAAAAGTGGTCTACCAAAATGGTACATATTTGGTTATTTATTTATTTGTAAAAATAAATAAATTAAGTTGAAGTTTGATTAGAAATACGAAAAGACTTTTTCGACTACCCGTAATGTCAGTTAATTTAAGGATTTTTTTCTCTTTGTACAGCACTTCAACCTCCTCCAACTGAGCGTGTCGCACTAATACTCGTAATTTACTTACAGTTAATAGTATAAACAACAGTTAATTGATAGTAAGAACTCGCACAAATTTTAACTGTTTTTTGTTATTTTAAAATTTATTACCAATTTATTATGCCACGGTGACCTCTTTTCACCATTTACGAACTCCAACGATAGCGGCCAATAAATTTCACGGTGTAGCATAAATATTACAATTTAGCTCATAAATATTAAATTTCTTTATGTGTGTGTGTTTGTAATGAATACTGTATTAAATTGGCCCAATTGTTAATGTTGTTGCTTTTGGCATTATGCTCAATATATTCATACAAACAAACACACAACCACCATATATACAGGTAGTATATAGTTTAAGCGCGCTTTTTCCGCATCTGTTTGTGCCCTCCGGCTTGCTGTTCACCTCAATCATAATCATTATGATTGTCTTCGCCTGTTCGTTCCTCATCAATTTGATCGACTTGTTTATGGGTTGTCAGTGAATTTTTGGCATATCTTCCGCTCCACGCTGCAGCAGCAACACGAGTAGGCACTGCACACACACATATACACATACATACTTGTATAATAATATTGTTATTGTAATGGAATTTTTATGTTGTAGGCTTCAACAGCCCACGAATGAGTGTGTGAGTTTGTGTGAAGATTGAAGAGGCGAGTGAAAAGGCGAAATTTGCATTTTTGTATTATTTTACCGTTTTTTCGCTGCACTCGCGGCACAATGTGACGAGTGTGTGTGAGTATGATATGAAGCAAGATTAAAAATGCATACATTGAAATTGAAAATACAACAAATTTATTTTTCAAAATGAACTTTTCGTTCTCGCTGATTGGTTTTTAAAATCCACTCAAGTTGGATAAATGAAAATTCGATAGTCGTGCTCGGTTATTATGATAAATTGCAGAAAAATGCTTACTGGTGACATTAATTTTCTGTTTCGCTTTTTGTTTGCTATTCAGTGATCATGATTCGGAGACGAAAAAAATTGTTATTAAATTTTTCTTTGTGATAATTAGTCTATATAAAGAAGACCTGGTTATTTCTTAAGTTTTAATATATTTTCTCCAACTGCTTAACATAATTAGCAGGTTCCTAGCTATTGCTGGCTTCTTCCTGGTTTCATTTTGTTTACTCCATCTGAATTAGTGCTGGAGCTTAAAGTGCTGAGTTATTTTTATTCCTTTTTATTAAAGAAAACTGGTAGTATGATTTTGGCTGGAGTAATGTCAACTAGTCTCAGTCCTTTGGGCGTTTATGCTAATTTTTCCAGAGAGTTCCAGAGTCAGAGTGTTTAAGAAAGCTTGTGGAAGTCTTGTGACCAATTTTCACACTCAAATTTTTTGATGATTCGCTATCTTTATTTTTAAATATAAGCAAAAGTTGACATGGAAATCTTTAACAGAAACACAATCACTCGGGAAAAGAGTTTTGAGCTTCAATTAAACTTCCAGCTTTACACTTCCTCAGTAGGACGCTTTAACTCTTTTAATGAAAAGAGTGAAATGCTTAATCGAAGATCGAAGCCTATGCCGTAGACATCGCTTCTTCATTTTTGCTGTTTGGTGCCAATTGTAGATTCAAAGTGCGCTTCTCCACCTGGCTTTTCCAACGGAGTGGAAGTCTTCTTTTATCTTCCGGAAGTACTGCGTCGAATGCTCTCAAAACTGGAGTGTTTTCCTCCAATTGGACAACATGACCTAGCCAGTGTAGCAGCTCGTAACGCCGTCATCGTCTATGCCTTTGCACCATATAACAGAACGTGGATGATGAGTGACTTGTAGAGTTTGGCCTTTGTTCGTCGAGGGACGACTTGTGTTATTGCTGGTTCCGAGATAGACGAAATTATTTGCGACTTTGACTCTAGTATGACAGGAGATATTTCGACCATTTGCTTCGCTTACTTATCCAGTCGGGAGAAAGCAAAATTAAGACGTAGTTGTTGAGGCCAATGATATGAATATCGTACGCTAGCAGCTGTACATTCTTATAGACGATTGTAGCTTTTCTATTCAAATCGGACGCTCGAATTATGTTATTAAGAAGTAGGTTGAAGAAGTCGTACGATAGGAAGTCGAACGACTCGAAGAGCCATACATATGTATATTAAAGTCAGAGTTTAGTGTTGATTATTTCCAAGTGCAGAGAAGTAGACATAAGAGAGACACTGGAACACGTCCAATACATCTTTTCAGCTTTAATGAGAACACCTCTTTGAGCTTCACAGTTCAAGCGAATAAACGAAATATCAGAATTAGATATCGTTCTTAAGGTTCGTGAAAAGCTATTACGGCCTGGATGACGAATACTTCCGCTCAAATTAAACTGAACCTCGATCTGCCATTACTAAGGGCCGGTAGGTTTATTTATGGTCTGGCAACCAGTTGCAGTATAACCTAGGCTAACCTATAGTGCTCCAACTTGCAACCTAAGTTTTAATGACTGAAAATGGTTTCTAGATTGTCATGCGGTCATCTATCTTTAATTTAACAAGAGACGCTGAGCTTCTTTCGAAAGCCTTTCCATTAAGGTTGTACCGGGGATAAAATCTCGCATCTCTGCATCGGACACTTTTAAAGGCGAATTCTGTTACTACGCCACTTATCAACGATAATTTTGAGGTTAGAACATATGTTGTGCGAATATCCTTTGGACAATTGTGCACCACCCTAATGTGTGCACACTCAATTCCTGCTGACTATCAAATCAGCACTAAACAGGTGGTACAATTCTAAATTATCTACATTAACAGATCAAAGTCGGTCACAATTCACCTTGAGTGTATGCGAATAGCAGAAACAGCAACAACAACAACAGCAACAAAATATTTGCAACTAAAAAGCAGTTATAAGAAATGAAAAGTTGAAATTATTGCGCTCTGTGACCGGTCCAGGTTGGGGCAAGCAGCAGCAGCTGCTGCAAACCATAAAAAGTAAAAAAGCCACAAACTGCAAAAACAACAATCAACAGCCAACAAGGCGGTAGCTAAGCAACCGAATATTCGCGCTGTCGAACAAATCTCGCCACAGAACGGGTAAGTGCCTTTTGGGGCAAGCAAGTGGCAAGCACAGGTTGACGACGCCGCCAGCACGTGATTTGTGTGCACTTTGCAGGTACGAGTGTGTATGCAGGTGTGTGTGTGTGTTTTGGCGCTGTTGATTGCAATAACTTTTAATAGGATTTTTCTAGTTCTCCGACTACTGGCCGCGCTTTGTGGCTGGCGGCATATTCCCAATGCTAGTTAAACATGGTTTTTTGCACACCTGTTGTTGCTATTGTAAAGCCACCACACAGGCATATGTATATAATATAATCTGTTGTCAGCAGCTTTAATGGTCGAAGTAGTTAAGCGAGTTTTTTATTTCAACGTTTTTGCGCAAACTTCGTTGTTGGTGTTGTTGCAGCTGCTCAAATTCATGCTTTGCCTCAAATGAGCGCTCAGCGGCATTTTATTTTAAAATAATTTACTTCTCGCTAATTTTGTTGAATTTAATTTTCCTGTGTAATAGAAATAGTTGAGACAATAGTTGCGTTCATGTATATTTTGGTTTTTATATCCGCTTTTGGATATTATCTACATTTTATTGCGGAAAAACCTTCAATTTTATTTCGCAATATGCTAATCACCACACGCATGCGCAGCTTCAAATGCGTGTATAAATACATTTTCACGCTTCCTAACCGCAACATTCCACATTTCCATTTTTTCCCATGCTTCTCATGCGCCAAAGATCGTTTTTGTTGTGGCTGTAAATTAACTGCCGCGCATGCGCAACCGCATTCCGCAAATGAAATATACCAGCGCGAATATTCGTTAGTATGTTTACGCTAAAAATATCGAACTCACAATGCACTTCTTACTCACATTCGCTTAGAAACACATTATTTGTTTCTTCTTCACACAGTTCTTATTGTTATATATTTATTTGTTGCATGCAACATTCTAGGAACTGTGCTTTAAATGCGTATAAGTTGGCAAGAAATTCTGCTGAACATGTTTTATTTATCTGCTGGCATGGAAAGTGGGTTAAATTTTTTTTGAAAAATTTTCATACTCCTTTTGAGCTCTCCGAGCCGTTCGATACCAAACGAGGTTTCGGACAAGGAGACTTCCTAGCGTGCGACTTTTCTCTTGGAGAAAATAATTCGAGCTGCAGATCTGAATAGAGAAGGTACCATCTTCTATAAGAGTGTCCAGCGATGATATTGATATCTCTACAATCTCCTGTCATCAAACAAACAGTCGTCACACTCGCGGCTAGGCTCCCTCGTCACTGTTGACAGTCATAACTTCGAAGTCGTAGACAATTTCGCCTATCTTGGAAGCAATATAAACATCAACAAAATGTCATCGGAGAATAACTCTTGCCAACAGGCGCTGCTTTGGACTGAGTAGGCAATTCAGAAGTTAAGTCCTCTCTCGACGAGCAAAGACCAAACTTTAGAAGTCACTCATTATTCAGGCATAAGGATAACAACATCTTATGAGTCGGCGTTACGAGTTTTTGAGAGGATGGCGAGGCCCCCCCAATGGATGAAAACACTACAGCTCTGAGAGTATTAGACGAAGTACTCGCCGGGGAAGCAGAGGAAGACCTCCATTTCGTTGGAATGACTAGGTGGAAAAGGACTTGGCTATCACCGTGGCGAGCTGACTCGCTTTAGCGATATCCGTCTGTCTGTCTGTCTGAACGCAAACTGTTCACTCAGTTTTCGAGAAATCGATTTTAAATTTTAAACACGTTCTTTTCTACCCAAGCTGCTTATTCTTCGGAAACCCGCTAATGGATAACATACTATGAGTCATCAAAAGAAAGTTCTTGTACGGAAAACTTTGTATTTGACGAGCTGTTCTCGCGACATTTGGTATGGATTAGTTCCCGACAACACTGTAATCTCCGCTTTAATGTAAGGTCATGGCTTCAGTATCCGAAGTTTTGATTTTTATGTCTTTCAGGTGAAAGCGAGAAAGATATTGGAATAACTGGAATTTGTTGAAGGAATCCTGTACTATGAGCATTATCTTGAAGCTTTAGTTGTCCCATTTGAATTTCCTAATTATGTAAATGCTAATCAATTAAATAATGCTAATAGAAAGCATAATTAACATTACTTCTGGGCTGTTAGGAGCACTTTGTTTTATTATATATATCGGGCTCCAGTTAAGTTCTATAGCGAGCGAGTCGTGATTCATTCGACGTTCAACCCCGGTTCTAAGTACTTCTTCACGCATTTTTAAAGTTTCCAATCTTATTGCTTTGTTAGCTGCACTCTTTATATAGCTGAATGAAACTTTTGTTTTCCAGAGCATTTTTATTTATTTATGAATCGTGCCGTTTTCACTACAGCGCCAGTTTTTGCAATATTTGCCATGCCTCCCATGTTTATTTGCATTGCTGACATGAAACTCGCTGTTTTTGTTGACTTGTGGGCGGATGTTATTCGTGTTCGGCTTGAAGTTCTATTGTAGGCCAGCATACATGTAGTTGTTGTAAATTGTATTTAATTAGTGGAAGTTTTTTCGGACAACAAACTGTCAGGCGAATATGCACAGGTGGTTGTATGGATTGGTAGAGAGGAGTTTAAGATTTTTTTTTTATTTATTCAAAATATTATCACAGTTTGGCGAAAATATTATCATTCGAGGGAAGTGAGAGACTCATTGATCATACAAGAAATTTCTTATTTCATTCATTACATATTTTTTTTTGGTCTGACGTTAAAATGGTATTTTTTACGATATTTGTTTTGGAAATATGCTTTGCTCGGTCATAAGTTTATCTTGCGATTTTTGACATTGGAAAAAAAATTGTTTGCTTTAAAGTTTGTGTTTCTAATGGAATTATGGTGTCAAAATCGTTGAAAAGTAAATTTGGCGTCTACTTTATCACGAGCGGCACAAAACATTCTCTGTTAATGACGGCATCGGAGTAGTGGAGGATCTCAACATTTTTTGTCAATCTTTTGGTTAATGTTTTGAGCATAAAGCTTCTTCACGTAGAGACGAGTAAATCGCTGAACTGTCGATGGTACTGAGGACCATCCTAGTCGAGGCTTACAGACAAGTGTATGGAAAATTGGCGCTCTTTTATTAACTTCTGTCTCTTATTTTGAAAATGATGTTAATGTTGTTCGTTGGTTTGACCACTTTTTCGACAAACAGAACTTTTGATTAGTGAAATTTGGAATGTTTTCGTATTCAACTACCTTTTAAGCAATGCAATACTTTTACCAATCTCAGCTTTGACATTTTGGAAACCTCTGATTTATCCAAAGAAAAGTTACAGGTGTGATCTAATGCTGCTGGGGAAGTGTAGAAGAATATTTTTCCAAAAGTTTAAGCCACTTTTACTTCCTCCGAATATTTTACGCAATTTATAGGTAATCCATGTAGATGTAATTTTTTCAAGAGTCGATCACGCGTGAGTGATATCAAGCTGTCATGTTATTTTTTGTTCAGTATTGTTTGGCATTTTATCATGATTCGGCGCCTTCCATAGGAACTCGGACAGACTTATAGTACGACTTGGCGCATTTTACATCGAGATCTTTAATTGAAAGCTTACAAAATGCAGTTTGTGCAAGTTTGTGTGTGAAGTCGCTCGATCTTCCCTAGTGACTTTACTTTGCTCTATAGGCTCTTGAAAAGTTCCTGGAGAATCCGACGTTTTCGAGCCAAATTTAGTTCAGCAATGAGATCCACTTCTAGATCAATGGGTATGTAAACAAGCAAAATTGACACATTTGGGACGACCCTGAAGAGATTCAAAAGCTGTCATTTCCACCAAAAAATATGACGGTTTGGTGTGGTTTGTGGGGCGGTGGAATCATCAGTCCATTATTTCTTCAAAAATGATAATCGTCAATGACGACTGTTATCACACCATAATAACCGTCTACTTGATGCATGAAATTGAAACACATGATCTCGGCGACATTAGCTTTCAACAAGACGGCCACACTTCACACACATCGTATCATCAATGGATTTATTGCGAGAATACTGCGGTTACCAAGATCGTGTTTTATCACACCGTTAGACATTTTCCTGTGGGTCTAAAGTCTTTGCTGACAATCCAACTTTGTAAAATATCGACAGGCTCGAACGAATCATCGAAAATTGGACTGAACCGATGGACCATCTGAGCCGCAGCCAACATGTGAAAGAGATAATTTTCAAAAAATAAATGCCGAAGAATGTTCTTTCGAATGTAAAAGATGAAAATTTTTCCCCCAATTGAGGTTTCTGTGTTTTTTCGAAAAAGAAATCTCGGAATGGATCACGGTTTACAAATAGTAAAACAGAGTAATTAAACTACACTCTATATGACCCTAAAGTAACATAAAAGCAACATCCTACGTACAAAAACTAGAAAGACTGAATTTGGAATTGCCAAAACTGCAAAACACGCGAATATAGAAATATTAACAATATTTTATATTTTTATTAAATGTAATACGCTGAAAAGCCTTTTATTGCCTTAATATTCTTAACACGAATACACACTCTTTCAGTCTTTTCTACCAACACAACTGCCAGTATAAGCAAGAAGCTGCGTTTAAAGATGACCGCTCGGCTTAATTTCTTACCTTAAGTTAGCAATGCTATTATTTAGTGCCTTCTATTCTAGTGGCTCGCTGCAATAATATATTTCGTTCATTCCACATGCAATTCAACAGCGGGACATTTTTTGTTGCATGCAACACACACTGCAATAGAATGAATGCACTCCGTTTGTGATGGCCACGGAGCGTGTGAATGCAGCACCGAGTGCAACAGGTTTTTCCGGAGCGCGGACACAAAAACAAATACAGACACACAGCAACAACACACATACACTGATACACTTGTAAGGCCGTGTTGCATGTGTTTATGTGTCAAACTCGTTTAATGGAAGTTTTGCAACATTTTCCATTTATTTTGTATTTATTGCATTTATTTGTTTTTTTTGTTTGTTGCAACCGCAACAATACACACGTATTTTAGCACTAGCTGTGGCGACGGCGGGGCTTACGGCGCGAAGCAGCTGGACTGGCTGGTTGGAGACTTGGAGTTACATTGGTTAGTGTGGCTGGCGCAGTGGCCGATGGGCTCGTTGAATGCCAGCTTAGCCGGTTACAATATGTTGTTGTTGTTATTATTGTTGTGTGAGTGTGTAACTTGGCAGCTAGCGCAGTTGTTGCAATTTGCACTTTTTGTTTAATTTATTGGAGTAACAACACTTCAAACTGGTGGAAAAATATGCGTGCACTTTATTTTTTATTGGAAAGCACTAAATTATTATTATTTTTTAATTTTATTTTTTTATAATTTTTTTTTATTTAAAATTCATCAAAAAAAATAAACTTAGTTATTTAATATTATATTTTTCTAATTATTAGCACTAAGTTATTGTAGAAAACACAGTGTGCCACCGCTTGGCTACTTGACTTGCCAAAAACTCACTTTGCGGCATCAACACTCCAACTGAAACGAATAGACGCTTTCGAATGCTCAACAATTGTCTTGCGTACGCGCACGTTAACACTCGCAGACTCGTCGTAATGGACTAAAAAGAACATAAATTTTATGCACATTCAATCTGCTCGATATCAACAGAGGCCCCAACTGCCACTACCACTACTTCGTTGGCGATGGCGCTGGCGACGCCAAACATAATGTCGACGCCAGCACCGCTGACAGCGACAGCGAACAGCGACCAAGCAGCGAACCACTCAGAAACAGTTTATAATTGTCAGCTACACGAGCACTATGCACCAGTCTGCTGGCACTATCTCCATGCCGTTAACGGCAGCAGCAGCGAGCACTGCTAAGCAGTAATAATTGTGTAAACAGCGACGTCAACTGCACAGCTCATCGCGACAGCGTCGACTTTTATCTCCACTACCACAATGTGGGCTTGTGTGTGTGTGCCTTGTGGAAGGTATCTTCTAATTGCCGACCAGCTGTGCATCCAACTACACCAACAGCATACAAATTCTACATTGGCTACAAGTGTCTTTTGTATCTATGAGATACAATTGCGTTCCATTTGTTTGAGCTGAGAACGACGCTCTCAGCGCAGCGCAATGTGGAATGCATTGTAGTGTGCAAGCGCAACGCAATGCTGATTATTTGAACGGCCTTCCGCATTAGAATTGCCTTTAGCGTTGGCTCTCTCGCTTATCTTGCTCCCCGCTCTCGGTAGCACTCCGTGTGTTGGTGTCGTTTTTGTTTCCAGTTTCCACACGTTCCAATGCTTGACTTTTGTGTGATATCAAAACAAGTTTGACCGCAGCAGACTATGAACGACCGCACTTTGGTCGGTGGATGACTTTTGATAAGATACTTAGTTGCCTTGGCGCTCATGCCTATAGTGTATAAAGGACAAAGAAATGTGAAGTGAGTTATATAAGTAATTATAGTCGAAATACCTTTCCATTGACTAATGTGAACGGCGTTAGTAATCCCCAGGCTCTAGAAATCGCTATGTTCTATATAAGTATTTGAGTTTACAGAGCAGTGATATCACAAGTTCAATGAAGTAAACAAGTTCGGTTGGGTCTGTGGATTTGCTCGAAGAATGGATACAACTTTTTCAGGCCAATTCAGTTTCTGAAGCTTACTCATATGAAATCAAACCGCCATGGATTTATAAAGATTCCGAAGACTTGTAGCCCCGAACTGGGGAGACCATTAATGAAACGTCCCAATGAAGGAATGTCATCTCAGCTTTTTTCTACTTACCATTTGATAAATATCTTCCTTTAATAGACTATGAAGAGCGTAATCAAAGGAAGTCCATCTTGAAAACGGTTATCTGCTTATGTGACCGGGAATACCACTCCCCAGGTAGATGTACTTCATGAAATTCTTTGACTGGGAGATTTTTGATGGTAATCTGCATATATATTAATCGCTTGGATATTTACTATCAACACATCTTGCTATACTCAGTCGGCCTTTGCAAGAGCTACTTATCTCTAGATTTCCTTAAATTTGTTTGCGAGTATTTTTGGAAATATTTCGCAAGTTTTAGACTTAACCATGTCTGGCCGTTCATATGTACATTACCGAACTAGTAGCTAAGTTATTGGGATATTTTCCTATTATTCTGTTCTTCCCAAGAAGTTGCTCATTTCTCGGAATCGTCGATAACGGACCAGCAAGTTTACACACAAATTGAGTGATTATATTCAAGTTCTTGTATGGAAAGCCTTTAACTTTATAAGGAGTATTCTCGAAATTCGCCATGAATTATTGAAATAGACAGCTTTACAAGCTACGAAAATATTGATAATATCAAACCACTAAGCATATAGCTGCCATACAAACTGTTCTATTAAAATCGTGATAAGATCATTTTATACCTCTGTATGATATAAGAAATGCACCTGTGAAAGCTTGGGCCATTCGAATTTAGCGATTCTTCGTGTTAAGTCTGAAGCTGCCTTCGAAAGGCCCTTTCGTTTTTTGGGCGATTCATTGTTTTAGTTCGAACATTCCCTTGAGGAGGCTTACTTCGGATTGTAATGATAAAAAATGTATTTCCAATATTTTCTGTTAGTCGAGACACAAACCTATTGAGTGGTAGTGAAGTACTTAACCACACCAGAGAAGGCGGTTGGAGAGTTACTGATTAAAATGAAGAATATTACGAACTAATTAGCATTGCTTTTCAGCAACACCGCAGCTTTCATTTCCAAATGCAAGTAATTGTCCTCAAGCGATAAGGTCATGAGGCTTATTAATAGCAGTGAAGTCTTCCCCTGCTTCGAAAATTTTAATACGATTTAATTTTTTTTGCCAATATTCCACACATGCATGCTAAACATGGCATATCTCATGTGCCGCACATACCAGCCAGCCTACAAATGTGCCATTCTCATTCACCATTTCCGATATAAATTCCATTTGGTCTTCAAATCTGTCGAACACGACTGAAAAATCTGTTCCCGGCATGCGACATTCACGCGCAGCAGCCACCACCAACAACTGCAACAGGCGAACGTTCCGCTGTCTCATAAGATTTCAGCGCTGCGGCATGCAAGTCATCGCATAGCTCAGCGCATTTTTTCTACGCCCAGCATAGCGGTGTTGGCGCGGCAACAACGCTGTGGCAAGAAGAAAAGTAGAATCTCATAAGAAACAGCCGCATATGAGAGCGTTGAGTTCTTGGCTGATGACATGCTGCCGCCCTATGCTAGTTTATGGGCGCACACACACACATGCACGAAGGTGTGTGTGTGTGTGTTTGTGTGTTTCATGCACCAAAGCAGTTTGCCGCTGCCACAGCGCTGGCATGACACACTAGCAACTTGCGCCCAATGAGGAGGTGGCACTGGCAGCCTGTGACTGCATGCGAATACCCAAACAGCAAAGCAAGCACACGCACACACACACACACATGTTACATAAATAAACTCGTATTTATTGCAGATATGTCACAGTTTGCAATATTTTCCACAGCCATGCGACTTTCTTCACATGCAACGCATCTGCCTACATCCATTCGTAAGCGTGTACCACCTCACTCCCTTCGCTCACAGTTTGCAGCTTGCTTGGGAGTTTCGCCACACACACACACACACACGCACGCAATTTATATTCACAAAACATTCCTTTCTATTGTCGATTTCCTTGCCTTGCTTAGATTTTACAAATATGCATATATGTGTGTGTGCTTGCTCTTATAATACATTTCCACAAGCTCATACATATGAAAATGTATTTAGTATAGCCAAGTACGTGTGTGTGTGTTTGTCTATTACACTTTTTGCCATTTTTTGCGCCCATCTGATTTAACGTCTGCTTGTTGGCAAATATTTTGCCGCCTATTTATACACACTTATTCGTACATACATATATACAAGCTTACATGTGCTTCCAGCTACCTTTTGTGAGTCTCTGCGAGCCCAGCCATGTGCGACGTCTTGACTTCATCACAGATGCGCTGCTAACTGCGTTGCCATTCATTTTATTTGCTGTTGTTGTTGTCTTTGTTGTGGGCTAATGTTGCCTGATAGGCGGCAGTATGTAGACTCACCGCCATATGGTTCCGTAAATACGCACTTAGGTGTGTATTGAAGAAGCTCGCTCTAGCATGAACCCGGTACGCGGTCGCTGCACATTTGGAACAAATATTTAGGTACATATGTCCCTATGACATATATGTATAACTACATGTATTTTTCAAAATATTAGGTTTTTAGAACATACCTTTAGTACAACTTTTTCTCTTTAAGCAGCATCTTTAATATCAAGCACTGTTAAATGCCACGGATGGTCCACAAGTATTGACCTCTAGCAGGTTCGTAGGTTCAGGTACCAAAAGAGAAAAATAATTGAAAAAGTAATTTCTTTCAAATATCTATTGTTCCTCAAAAGGTAAAGGTCAGCTTTTCCTAATAACTCTTTTGACGGTTACCAGCCTTTCGTCAGTTAAAATCATTATGCATGCCACAAATATGAGGAAAATCAATTCCTTCGATGTGGTAACTATATTATTATTATTAAACAAAACAAAAAAACTTGTGTATTATATACATATACTATCAAAGTTTATCTGGACTGACAAAAAATACATATTAACATTTTTTTAATACAGATTCTTATTATCGCCTTCAAAGTAAGCTCCTATTCCAATATAATATCTAAACAATATTAATCATAATTTCCTTTAACTTGTTATAAGTCTCGACTAGGATGACCTTCAGTGTCATCAGTGAAATTTGCTTTTTCGCTTTTTTTTTCTCATTTTCGTATTGATAAATGTAGCTTCCTCTGCTACATTGTCAATCATCTCTTTTCCGACCTCTACTCGACTTCGTACTTGAAAAGGATTCAGGTCTTTCGATGCAAGCCGAGCATTGACAGACTTCATACCGAAAACATTAAACAAAATGTGCTGAGCCCTTCCAAAAAACAAGCTGAGATGGAACACACGGTGATTTTCAAGCCTTGTTTCGTTAACTTTTTCGATGTTTTCGTCATTAACAGAGGTGAAAGGACAACGCGCATGAGGTAGGTTTTCGATGACTTCACTTTATACCACTTAAATACTTGTGTTTGCTATTAAGAAGACTATCCTTTCCTTCTACTCTTCTACAACATTTTCTATGATTCTGTAGCGTAGTTTATATGAAGTAATATTGATTAGTTGGTATTACAGGTAATACTATATTACAGGTAATAACGAAAATAGGCATATTTATCAACGAAAATTTTTTTTTTTTTTTTTTTTTTTTTGTTGTTTTTTCGTTGGATTTGGCCCACACGGTCAATTACGATTTTGTTTCGGGCTCGTACGGATAGATCCATGATTCGTCACCTGTGACGATGTTATAAACGTCTTTTGAAGCACCGCGATCGTATTTTTTCAGCATTTCTTTACACCAATCCACACGAGCCTCTTTTTGAGCGATTGTCAAACTGTGCGGGATCCAACGAGAACAAACCTTTTTTACAGCCAGGTGTTCAAGCAATATCGAATGTATGCTGGTGGGAGAAATGCATAGGCATGCCTCTATCTGAAAGTATGTTACATGACGGTCTTGCATTATCAGTTCATGTACGGCATTGATGTTTTCTGGCACAACGGCTGTTTTTGCTGTCATCAAAGATGTGTGTGATCTAGCGTTGTCCTGATGGAAGACGAAGCCCTTTCTGTTGATCAGTTCAAGCCGTTTTTTCGATTGCTTGTTTCAATCTCTTCAGTTGTTGACAGTAAAATGTAGAGTCAATCGTTTGACCACGCTGGAGCAGCTTATAGTGGATGATTTTTCCCTGTAAATAACAATTCACGATTAAATGACAAAACGTTCTGAGTGATGTTTTGCATGTCATTTCCAATGGAAATGTCAGATTCACCTGGCAACACTTAGTGATCTTTTTCGCACATTATTGTCAAGCGAACAATTGCTGTGCTACACGAACTGATACAGCATCGTCTTCGTAAACTTCACAAATATCATTGGTTGCTTGCGTGGCATTCTTTCCCTTTTTATAGAAAAATTTCAAAATATAGCGAATTTCTTCATTATTTTCACACATTTTGAACAGATTTCTTCAACGAATTTAATGCTATTTTGGTTAAATGAAGCACCACCTTTCCAGCACTGTATGGTGTTGACAAAATACGAAAAGACTTTTTCGACTTCCCAATATATAAAGCTTCTCAACTCGATTGGTCCATTTTTCTATTTAGAAAAGACATCTAGAGAAATTTGGGAGCCCTAAAAACTAAAGCGGCTAATATCTTTTTTCTCTTATTGTTTGTTGTGACATATCAGGGTTGCATTTTAACAACTCTGGTATAAGAACAAAAAAGTGTCGGTATTATTTTTCTCATTTTCTTCATTTACTCTAATTGACTTTAAATTCCAACGCGTTAGAAGTCTCCCACACTCTAAGGAAAGTTTGTGCCTTTAAGTTTTCATCATGAAATTATTATTTAACAACAGTTTAATTCATAGCGTGTGTAGATTTGTTAATTACAACTTTCCTGCATAACTCGGAAACTATTTTCGACTAGCTTTTCACATCCTTCACTGGTATGCATACGCGTTTGTAAAGACGTCCCAGTAGGAAAAATTTTGAAGGGGGAAAAAATGTGTGAAGTAGCGGTAAATATTTTTATGTCGCTGCTTCGGTGAAAAGTACTGGGAGAATAAAAATTTTATTGGCTTTTACTGTAAGAACGATGTAAAGATTTATTTTTTCAAAAGCTTGGTCGGGTTGTAATCCAGTTTTAATCATGCTAGAAAGTGAAAAATGGATGCCAACTGGCCAGAATGTTTTCTGTCATACCCTTCAATAACACTCTTGACTCTCGTAAACAGATTGCGATCGGTTTAAGTTCAAGTGAGTAGTCGGCTATAACCCCGTAACCGTGTCTACGCCAATAAAGGAGAAGTAGAGTGGTCCGACTGTAATGGAATTCCTAGTGGGTCTACACAAACAAATGTATATGACATCCACAAATCTCCGCTTGCCGCACACGCAAAACTTCTCACGTTGCTACGCTCGTAAACATGTTTTGCTTCAGCAGCGGCGTGTTGCATGCTTCGCTTTCGTATTTCAGTCACGTACAGGTAAATCTCAATTGAATCGAATGTGATACCGGATGTGAGCACAACACTGGCGGTTAGTGTTGTTGTCTACGCTGGAGCGGTGGAGGCGCTGATGAGCGAATTGGTGATAGTGGCATTAATATACATATGTATGAACTTTTGTTGTTTACCCGCTGGAAGCGGCAAGGCGCAACAACACTAAATGCCCCACGTTCATGCCACATGGAGCTTAATGTTTACCAGAGAGCATTCGCAGCAGAGCTCAAAAAATTTTGCGCTTCGATTCCTGCCACAACACATCAACAACAGCAACAACAACAACAGCACACAAATTGTCACCATTCAATGTGGCATGATGAATTCAGCAGCACTTCATGCAACTTGTGTTGTCCATCAAGGCAATGGCCGTCATGTAAACAATACTGTTGACGGTGAAAAATCTCACTTTTCTCGCTTTAAGCCACCTTCCCGGACACATACGTTCCTATGTGTGTGTGCTCCATACAGAGTTGATTCTTGTTAAGAAGTGTCTTTTTGTTTGTTTGCTTTTCACTGGTGGCTGATGCCTGGTGGCTGGTGGCAGTCGCCTGCCTTGTTTACAGTACGTGCGTTTCGTGTGGTGTGTTGTTGCTGCCTTTTTCCTGCTCCTCAGTATTGGCCACTTTTATGTCGATCATTTCAATCGATTTTCTCTCCCCACTCCACTAAGCGCGCCTAATAACAACAATAGCTACAACAACAAAGACGAAAGCAACAACTAGTCATCTACATAGGTAGCCGGTTGCATTGCTGCCACTGTGTTACCCATCGGTGTTACCCAAAACTGGCTGTGTCACTTTTGATGAGGGGCTTGTAAACAGATTTCGGCGTAGAATAGGACTCGAAAAAGTGGCGAAAATGTCTGGCGACAGCCGTTGCTTACCAACTTCTTTTGGCCTTTGTCAAATGCCTCGTTCGTTTTTCATTTCTTTTGTGGCATTGTTGGCATTGATTTGGGGCTTGCTTTGTAGCTGCCACCGCGATTCGTATTGCTTTCAAACGGCGACGGATAGTCGTCAGTCAGCGTGATGGATGCCAAATATTGACACAAAGCATTATCGCGCTATGCAAACTGGAAAAGGCGACACTTTGAATTTCAAGCATTGAAATTGTTTCTATTTTCGGTATTTCAAGTTGTTACGTGTGAGTCTTTCTTTTCTGGTCATACAAATATCGTTATATTGTTGTTTGAAATTTTTTCATCTTCCACCAACCATATTAGATTTCAACCATATTCGATTTAGGGATTCCAGAACGAAACAGCTTAGATGTAAGAGATCAATATTCATTTTATGCAAGCAATATTTCGTAGAGCTGAGCCTTAAAAAAGCAGGCTGTTCGACAAAATAAGTTCTGGAAATGTTTTTGCCTTAAAGCGATATGTTTCATCTTGGGACTACTTTGCTTCTCAATTGTGTGTAATAAATCCCAAACGACTTGGTACATTTTACGTCGAAACCTTAAATTGAGAGCCTTTCCAGCGACATCCTTTCGCCAAATTTTGTTCAGTGATGAGTTCCATTTCGGGTTCAATGGGTATGTAAACAAGCATAATTTTCGTATTTGGAACGAAGAATAACCTGAAGAGTTTCAAGACCTGCCATTCCATTCAGACGAAACAACAACAATATTTCTTCAAAAATGATGCCGGTTGAGAGGACACTTTGGTGGGCAGATAATTTCAAGTTTTCGGCCGTTCGATTGGCCACCAAGATAATGTGATATCACACCGTTAGACATTTTCCTCTGAGAGTATGTAAAACTAGTTATCAAAAATTGTACCTAAAGGATGGACCATCTGCGACGAGGTCGCAGCTAACAATTGATAGAAAAAACTTTCAAAAAATAAATGTCAAAGAATGTTCTTACGAATGATAATAAACATTCCTAAATAAATTCGAAGTTTCTATGTTTTGTCTTTAAGTAAGGAATCTCGAAATTGATCATTATGGATTGTCATTATATCATATAGCTGCCATACAAACTGTTTGGATAAAAAACCACTACTTTAAAGAAAGCATTTGTGTATGTGAAAAGTATTATGGCTTCCAAAAATCCGGCTGTGCAACCGAAGTTAGCATTATTTCTTGTTTTTTTTATAGTTTTTTCGGTCCATTCCAGTTTTTATGTCTTGTACTGTAAGCATATTAAACTCTAAATTTAATTTGCGTGTTTTCCGCATGCTAAAAAAGGTATATTCTTATATACATATGTAAGTACGAGTATATATGAATGTAGAACATGCAATATACCATTTTAAGTACTCAAAAGCATTAACATTTACATACAAACACTTAATAACGCTTCATATGTACACATATAAAGATTCATAAGGACGAATATAATGATTTTGGAAAAAAAGTCGAAAATTGAAATTTCAATTAATCAAAAAGCGTAAACGATCTGACTGAGGGCATGCACATTAAAAGCTTGCTGCGATGGTAATCGCACGCCAACACATGCTGCAGAGAGCCAGGAAAAATTAAGTACACAAACGAATGGGAAAGGGAAAGGGCCAATAAACTGCAGAGCAGAAAAGAGCAAATATAATTGTAATAAAAAATATATAGCAGTTTTAAAGGGCAAGGGCGTTGAAGCTGATTTTTAATACATACCATCTATAAAAATTCAATAAAGCCTTGCTTAAAAAGCCGAATATCTCGAGAAGTATTAATGATAGCGATTTTGATCACGAACCTTTTTTATAGCAAATAAAATTTCCTACAAATTTGTCATGTTCATTTTTCCTATAGCTCCTGTCATTTACGAGATATATACAAAAAAATGCGAAATTCTTGGAAAAATCGGGTTTAGAGCCCCATACTACCTCGCCGGTGTGAGTTACGACTTTGTTGCACTGGACACTTTCGTAGAGTGAACAATTCTGAGAAATATGCGTCTAAAGTCAAAGCGATGCCATAAAACACTTCTGATCAGTAGGAATTTAAAGATAAAAACTCACGATTATAGTGTATTTTCTTTGGAAAATTTTTACAGGCCTTGGTCCAGTTCTTAATGTTAATATTAAGAGCTAAAATTTTCAGGGATATTTTTTTAGGTATTTCCAAGGAAATTTCGTGAAGGGACTAAAAAAAATTAATTGTTCAATAAAAAAAACCCTAATGTATATGGATATATAAAGCCACGTTCCTGCATTTTGAATATATTTTTTTGAATTGTAAATAAATAAAATTATGGATTTTTAAAAAATTGAAAGTAGATTTAGAAATCGGCCCAGCTGCTCGATTTAAGCATGAAAACGCTTTATCGATTTTCAAATGTACATAATGTTGCAGCGTTTTGGTCTGTCCACCATTAACTACGTCCACAGTGCTGCTGGTGTTTTAACACCTGAGGAGTTTCTCTAGAGATCATTTCTTCAAGCAAGCCTTGAAGGAGGTGAATGATCTAGAGCAGCAGTTGAATTATATGACCTTAGTTTGCCGAAGTAACTTATGTCCATGGGCCTCCAGTCTCCATATCCTGTCGCTTCCACTTTAGGGTCAAGTGAAATCTATTTCCGGTGAAATATTTTTATCGCCACTTAAACTGACGGTCTTATCGATTATCTCTGTCGGTACCGATTAGGGCTGTAGGAAACTGTTCCAAAGAAATTTTTTTTATATCCGTTGAAATATTCAAAAGAATAATAATTGTACTTCTTCTCCGAAGCTTGGTCATTGAATACAGACAGATTTTTTTGTGGTCATTAACATCCTTTAGTTATACTCTATTTTTTTTCGAATTTCTTAAGGTCACTAGTAATTTTTTGAAGTTGCCGTGAATAAAATTCGCCTGTCAGTCGTTGACAGAGAGAACTTGGTCTTTGAACAAAAGTATCTAGAGTTGGATTAATATTTTTTAGAAGCACATTTGTAAAGAACGGAGAAGATTGATAAGATGTGTCGCTTAAAAATCAAAGTATGTTAGTAATATAATAACTGCTTATCAAATCTAACCTCAAAACAAAAATCTTGTGAAAACTGAGAGCAATAAATTGAAAAAGAAAATATGCAAAAATCTAAATATCTACTTCTTCTGTACCTTAACTTACCAAAACACAGTCGATATGGAGTACATTAGTCATGTGACAAGATGTGTGGCAGATTTTCTGCAAAGACATGTTGCTTGTTGCTTGCTCGCTGCGACAACGAAAAAATGCCACTGCTTTGCCAAACAGCCTGTTGTCGAGTGCAGCAGAGACCGGCTCACATACATCTACATGCAGAACCGTTATTAGTGCTCTCATGTATGTATGCACTTCACAGCAGCAGCGCCGCAGAGGTAAGAAAGCTCCGCATCGCCGACTACGAAAATCAGGTCAATCATATCTGTGCGCCTCTGTGGCGAATTGCGGCAATTGGCGCTTCTTTGGCCAACTCGTACGCGTACTTTTTGCTGTGGCTGATTTGGTGCTTGATTTTTGTCTTTTGTGGTTGTTGTTGCTTTTTACCCAAACACCTTATCGCACAGCTCGCATCGGTTCTTTGGTGTCGCCTTTTTTGGTTTGGTGACCTGTTTTTCGCGTGCTGTTTTCACTCGCTTTCATTGAGTTCTTGTCACTTTTTTTGCCACAACCAATAACAACTTGTCTTTTTGTTGATTCTTCTTTTTATAGTATGTTGCTGTCATTTCTTTTTCGTGTCTCTTATCACTTTTTCAACGTTTTGGGATTTTATTTGTCGTGGGACGGTTCGAATTTGTTTGATTTTCGTCGGAAATGATTGATTGCGGTCACGCCTGAATTTAACGGCTTAGCTTCTGCAAGTAGCTGACGAGTTGTTGTTGTGCATAAAAGGTCGGAAAAGGTTCGGAAATTTTTTCGTTTGTCTGCTGTAATTAAGTTGCCTGCAATTTGCTTGGTAATTACTCTTGGACAACCCGCCCTTTCTAATGCTTAATCGAGCAAGTGTAATTAAAATTTATTTGCGCAAATAAATTCGGGTTGTGTGCTCGTGTATTTCGAGGCACGAAATCTTTTGTGCTTAGTAAGTATTAATTTGGAGAGATTAAAGCAGAGATTTTTTCTTTTAAATTGAGCTATATTTTTGATTTAATGGAACGCGACAACCTAAAAGGAGAAATTGGTTCGTTTGTTGCCTTAGAAGTGTAAAATCATGAATTTTGAGGTTATGTTCCGCTTCGGTGTTGTGGAAGCTAAATTTTCTATCAACTTATGCTGTTGTGAAGGAGTTCTTTTTTCGCTTTGGTATCAACTTTTAGGACCTTTATTACTAACTGTACTAACTTTATGACGACATTGACAGAGCGCCCGGAATTTATTGTGATCAAATTTGACCCGGACTGGAATCTTTTGTAAAAGCGACTTTCTACAAAAGTCACAAAAGCAATGCTTGACGACGTAACTAAGGTCCTTAAAGGTTAGGTTAGATGGCGGATCTAAAGAGATGACAGGTGTATTGCTATAAGTAGTCCTTTGTGAAGCCATAGAAAGAAGAACTACTCTGTTCGATCTTATAAATTAGCAAAACGCTTAACCAATATAAATTTGCACAGGCGTTTAATTCTCATTCCCGCCAGTTCCCAATCGGGATGTCTGAAATTATGTGTTTAAGTCTTAACTTTCCAAAGTGGGAATTCTTTCCACCTCGTTTTCTTCCACATAGCTTCTGCAGATGACATTTGGCAAAATTCCCAGCCTTACAGCATGGACTCTAATAGGGCAATGTCCCATCAAAAGCCCCTTAATTAGGGACAGGCTAGCCTTATTGAGGGCAAATGGATTACTAGATCTCCTGCGATTGATTTTGTGCCAACTGAGGATCTTATATTCGTCAAAAGCATCAGTGGTGACGAGACGTGCATGAATACGACGTCGAAACGGTTCAACAATCTAGGAAGCGCCTCCAAAAATGAGCCGAAACCGTTGAAGGTATTGAAGGCCACCGAACCGAGGCTTACAACGAGTGAATGGAAAATTGGATTAACCATTGTCGATGGCCCCTTCTCCACTTGGTATTTCCAACGGAGTGGAACTGCGTAGATTACTCTCAGAGCTGAAGTGCTTTCGTCCATTCGAACGACATGACCTAGTCTGCGTAGCCGCTGTCTTTTAATTCGCTGAACTATGTCAATGTCGTAGTGTACCTGCGCAAAAGACCTTACATCTTCAGCAGAACCTTTCTCTCGTAACGCAGACTCATCAGATGTTGCTATCGTCCATGCCTTTGAACCATATAGCAATACGATGATGAGTGACTTGCAGAGTTTGTCATAGATATTTTGACTGAAGCTTTCTCCATAATAAGGTATTTTCCATAAATCAAAAATCCAATACTGACACAGGCCCCAACTGAATTCAAGATATTCACACTGAAGCATTCCACCGCAGATCTCTCTGCAGACAGACAGACATAGGCAGACAGACACGCGTGACTGCAATCGAAAGCCATTAAGGCGCAGCGAGCGAAAAGCAACTTTAACGGCGAGTTAGTGAAGCAAGAATTACAAGCGGTGCATAAAGAGTTTGTTGCAGTGACGATTGTCATAGAAACACTTGCAACTGCGCCAACAGCAGTGGGCGTTGCAAAGAGTTCGCAAAGTGGCGCATAAACGCACCGACCAGGCGTCAAAATTATGAGCAACTAGGCAGTCAGCGAGTGCAGAAACTGGGGAGCGTGCATAGAGCGGCGGACGTGATGGTGGGGGCACTGAAGTGGTGACTAGCAATTTCCGTTGGCTGTCATTGCCAGTTTGGCGGACACTCAACAAATTTTATCGCCGTTGCGTGGCGTTGCGCCACTAATTGCAGTTGCCAGCCAGCGGCAGCAACCGAGAGCTGGGAGTTCTCGCTTGCGGCGCTGAAGTGCGACCCTTGGCAGCACGTCCTCAAAATGCAGTAGCAATTTCGCAGGCATAATTCATAAATTGCTGTGCAATGAGCGTGTCTTCGATGCCAACATTTGGCTGCAAGCCAAGCGCTCCCATTATTTGTGTTCTATTACTTCTACTTTTTTTTGAAACTCCAGAAAAGACTGCAACTGCACATTGTCGGCGAGTAATTAAAAGACTGGAATTTACAGCGCTTTGCCAAAAACGTTGACGATTCGCTCGACCGGGCGCTCCATGCGTAATTGCAAATAATTTGATAATTAATGAATGAGTTTTTGCGGTCGCCAAGCAAGTGGCTGAACGGAGTTCGGGAAATGCACGCGTTGCCAGCCAAACTTTCGGCTGAAATTACTTTGATGATTTACTGTCTGCGTGACAGCCGAGTGTTAGGCCAATATGCACACAGTGTTGATGCCGTGATTTGTTATATTTTCAAACTCAAAGTGCGTGGGTTCATTAGCTAAATTAATGGCTCACTTGATATTAATGGCGTCCGATTATTTAGTTAGCCACTGTTTGAATTTTGCATAACGGTTTTGTAGATATTCAAATAAAATGCAATTTAAATATTATTTGCGCTGCCGGAATGCTTTAATTAGTTGTGTATAAGTTGATATTGGCAAATCAACGCATTAATACTGTAATCACAGCTCATTTGCATATATTAAATGGAGTTTTTGCGAACACGAGGGTAGTTGGATAAGTCTATGATATGCTTTGAAATTCGTCGTGTTGGTATCAAAGAGATAGCCGGGCATCTCTACAGCTCGTATTGATCAATTTAAATAAATTTTTCACATTTGAGTTATTGTTTTGGGTGTGAAGCGTGTCAATGCTACACTCGTACCAAAAGACCTGAATCTCTTTCTAAAACAGAATCGCCTAGAGGTCGCAAAAGAGATACTTGAGAACCTGGTTGAGGATCCTACATTCATCAAGCCCACCATAATTGGTGACCAGAGTTGGTTTCCAAATATGACGTCGAAATTTGTACCATGAATGTAGGGTCTTCAGCCATGTTAGTAAGCATCTATCGATTTGTCGAATGGTGCTCGAAAAATGAGCCAAAACCGAAAAAACAGCTTAAAGTCGGTTTCTTGCATGAGGATTGGAGCGGTTTGAAGGTTGGGGGAAGAGGGACTGATCAGAATGGGAGCCATGCTGCCTATTTGAGTACTTGTGGACCGTGGAGGTCCTATGTTGCCCACTCTGGTGGAGTGCCAGCGCAGTGCGCGAAGTAGGTCTGTGCACCTTAGAGGTCGCAGTAGTGCGATGGCAACATGGGACCATGTAACTGTGTCTTAAGGCCTGAGCAGGTGTTAAGATGGCTTCATACATTTCATGTATTACACTTAACCGAGGTGGATTTCGGATGGAGCCTTTTGGCGCAGACGTAGCAGAAAAATATCTTCGGGTCCGGGTTGGACTCAATGTCAGCTCATTCCAGGAGATATAACCCCATTTACGTCGGTGAGTCCTAAAGTTGGACGAAACTCATGGTGATGCTTATCATTTTATTTGGTTACTCCTCATTAACTCGTTCCACAGGTTTAAATTATCAATTAGAAGTACTACTCCGACGTTTTGAGGCGTCTACTTGAAACAAATCGTCGTAAACTAGCGGGTTTGTGGGCCCAAAATTTATAGATTCTTCAGCACTATAATACGCCGCCGCATCCTAGCTTGATTGTGGCTGACTTGTTCGTCAAGTATTAAAACAAGAGTCACTCCTTAGCCACAGTATTCGCTAGATTTGGTTCTGTGGGCTCTTTAGCTCCTGGTCTCAAAACTTCAAAATCCGATTCGTGGAACACGTCATGAATCCATTGAAGCCATTTTACTCGTTAAAGGCATCGAAGGCCAACTCTGAAGAGACTTATATGACGAGTTTAAAGATTTGATTTTAAATTCGTGAAAAGGCATATGTTTGTCTATCTGGTTCAAATTTGATCAGACAAGAAATGGTTAATAAAACCTGGAAGGGAGAAAATCGAGCTGCTTTTCCATATTTATGGATTTAATTGTCAAAAATGTGCCTTTTTAGGGCACTAAAATGGTTTTATTCTTAAATCCTTTTCACAGAGAGCAGAATTCTATTAACAACTTCCAGTTCTGTTCTATATTCTGTTCCATCCTCCCCTGCGTTTACAAGTTGTAATTCAATAGCCCACATACTTATCAAAAGACCCTCATTCTGTGAGTATTTTTCGAATTCATTGCTCTAATGAGCGCACAAGCTGAATTTAATTTCACTTAATTTTAAAATATTTTTCTTTTGGCTTGCTGCACACAAATCCCAATGAGAGTATCAATAACATGCTTTGTTAAGCCGCACAAAAGTCAAATAAATTTGTATAAAAACATGCAGAAAGAATTTATGGCATAAAATAAATTCTGTAATATTTTCATATAAATATTTATTGATGAAAAAGTTAGATGAAAATATTTTCAGCTTACAATTTCAGCATAAATACTTCAATATCATATTTCTAGCTATAAAAAATTGTAATTAATACGCAGTAATTACAACTATTTATTTTAACTTATTTTTTCAAATGTTATTTTTTATTTATTTGCCACTAAAGCGCGAATCAAAGCGATTGCAAATTTATTGGTTGACTGCTCGATTTATGGCGATGAACGCATTGGACAGACAAAACTGATTTATGAAGCCCGAGCGTGCTGCCGGAGTGCATTATGTCAAAGCTCTATGGAGACGTGAAAGGCCAACACTTAGACAAATATTTGTAATCCTTTGTGACGCAGTGAATTACCGCTATTCTTTGATAAGCGCGATAATTTTAATTACTGCGCATAAATTATGACACATTAATGTGAAAGCATTTTATTTCATAAAGCTAATAAATACCAACTTTGACATTAATTTGTGATTTAATCGGATAATGTTGTGTAATTAACAGTAAAAACAAAATTACAATTAAATGTACATATTTTTGTACCACTTTTTTACGCATTAGTACAGGGTGAACCAAATGACGCGTAAGTTATAGCAATTATTATATGTACTATATATAGGGTTTTTCTATAAGAGCGCTAAAAATTTTTTAAATAAAACAAAAACGGTTTGGGATACTCGTATCAATGATTTTTTTTATTCTTGTGAAAGTAAATTCGATGACATTATGTATGGAACTCGATTTGCTTGTTAATCTCGGGCACGCTTGTTGAAGTCCAGACGCTGAACCCAATTTTCGCCGGTTTTCAAGCATAAATTTTGCAATTTCACCTTCGATATTCGTACGAAGTTCATCAATAGTCGCTGGCTTGTTGGCATAGATCATCGTCTTGTCGTAGCCCCACAGGAAATCATCTAACGGCGTCAAATCGCACGAGCGAGGCGGCTAGTTGATTGAGGCAATTCGTGAGATAACACATTCACCAAATTTGGTTTTCAATAAATCGATGTGACGGTGTGGCTTGTGCCGTAATCCTGTGGAACCACGTACATATTGTGCAAGTCCATATCATCCAATTCAGGCCAAAAATATTGGGTTATCATTAAGCGGTAGCGATTCCCTTTCACAGTAACGTGCCGGTCTTGATAATCACGGAAGAAATACCGCACCAAACCGTAATATTTTCAAAATGCAACGGTGACTTATGGGTTACGTGTGGATTGGTGCCTGACCAATAACGCATATTTTGCTTATTCAGCCAGAAATGGGCCTCATCGCTGAAGATGATTGTATGTATATTGTAAAAGGTTTGACAATTAAGTAATGAGACTGATTTTATTGCCGCGCTTTTGGTAAACCTGTGACCTTGAAATTCCCTTTCTCTTTTTCTGGCATCCCTCCCCTCTCCACTGATATATGTACCATAGCTCTAGCTTGTTTAGTTCGCCTGCTGCGTCAAGTTGAGTAGACGTGTGTTTGTATCGCTCGTCACGAAAATGGAAAAACGAAATCAAGAGCAACGCATCGCGATACAATTTTGCGCCAGATTGGGCGAAACAGCTTCGGAAACGTACGCTAAAGTTGTAAGAGTGTATTGTGATAGTACTCTTAGACCCGTAAACCAAATGCCAAAGCTCACAATGGTTGTCTCCGCGCGCCCCCCGCCCGAAAAAAGCTCGCATGAGCAAGTCGAAGGTGAAAACGATGATTATTGCCTTTTTTGATAGCCGTGGAATCGTCCACAAAGAATTCGTTCCACCGGGGAAAACTGTGAATCAAGTCTACTATTGCCAAGTACTCGAAAGATTGCGAAAACGAGTCAACAGGGTGCGCTCAGACATCGCTCGTAACTGGATCCTTCATCACGACAACGCGCCGTGCCACACCGCCCTCAGCGTGTCCCAGTATTTGGCCTCTAAAGGGATCGCCGTGTTGCAACAGCCGCCTTATTCCCCCGACATGTCACTCTGTGACTTTTGTTGTTTTCCAAAACAAAATCGGTGGTCAAAGGAACCCATTTTGAGTCGATTACGGACATCCAAGCGGCCGTGCCGAGGGTAATCGCGGACATCCCAGTCGAAGCGTTCCAGATGGCAGAGTTGTAGAATAATTTTCAAATATACGGTTTTTATGGAATCGGTATCATTACTTAATTGTCATACTTCGTATTAAAATTTTTCCACTAGACGCTCAATTGTTGATTTGACAGAACAATTACGACGACCATAAATTGGAAATAGCGCTTTTAAAGTTAAGGCGACTGACTCCGGAGTTGTTGGATCTTATATCTTTCCATGATGAAATGGCAAACCTCACTGAAGAGAAATGTCAAAAGAGCGGGGAAAAAATATGGCGTTGTTTGCTGTCCCTATCGGCCTACTTTTGTAGTGCCCTATTGCAAAACCCTCTATATAAATATATTGCATTTTATGTGAATTTTCATCAGTTGCGAATTTCGTGGTATTTCGCTGTGACCTGGTCTTAATACTAGTCGTATCATGAAGTACGGTATGATTATGAGCCTTGGCATTTTTTAACTGATCTCGAGGGCACCGTTAGTGAGCTCAGGACTAGACTCAAAACTCAAGATAGACGAACTTCTTTCTGCACAGGCGGCCTTCGGCTGCGCTTTAAAAAAATAACCCTCGTCGGTGCAACACCGGGTTATTCATAGTTCTTTTGTGTGATTAAGCTTTTTAATCTTTTTTAATGTTACCAACCAAGGTTCTGTGTCCTGTCGTACTCTTCGTACTTCAATAGCAAGAATAATTTTAACAACAACTACCACTGTTACTAGTTGCTTCGACTATTTATGCTAAATAATTTTTGATAAAAAATCACAAAAAAAAATATTGTGAAATTTTAATATTTAATTTTGTTGCAAGTTGGACAGAAATGAATGCAAAATACACTTTAAACGAGCCAGTCCAGGTTCATTTGTCTTCCACTTTGTTTTGCGCTCTTCTTAGCGGTAGACGAAACTTACAACTACGCATTACTCATTCGTCTCCTTGCCACTTGCCCATTAGTTGCGGAAAGTTGCTCCTCGTCTTTTATTATTCCGTTACTTTTGTTGCGCGCGCAAAAAAACTTTCCAACGCCTCGGCGCCCCATTCATGCCACCATTTTGCGCTGTTTACAAAGCTGTTAAGCATTTCGCGTCCTCCTCAGAAGTTCATGCGGCAAGTATCCTTTGTTTACCTCTTTCGTTGTTTTGCTGCATTTCGGCAACGTCATCAACTCGACTGCCAATTGCAACATCAACACCAACATCATCATTACCAGCGCGAGCAGCGAGCAGCGCGTAGCAAGTAAGCGAGTGTCATTAGATTGTAATTTTTGCATTTTTAAAATTTTACTGCAACAAAGCATTTTGTTGTTGTTATTTTGGTCATTGCCTTTGTCATTGCCACTGCCATTGCCGTTACCATTGCCACTAGCTGTTGCAGCTGCGAAATTAATTTTTAAAAGTTTTAAAGCTAGTCGCTCTGGCAGGACCTTAGTCATGGCCAACAAGAAATTGTAGCAGGGAGAGTGGAGCAAGTTGTCTCAGAAGCTAAGGGGAATCTATTTCACAGTTTCATAGAAGCTTGGCGTATACTAGGTAAATCAGTGAAATAAGTTAGTAAATGGTTGCGTTTTAAGTAAATATTTAGAATTTGTTTGTGTATAGATTGTTGGATTGTATTCTAGTAGTTGCGCTCTGAAGATATATTTCTTATAGAGAAAAAACGAAGTTCTTAACAATTTTTACATGATTTTAGAGTTTAACTTATCAGGAATCTGAAAATGTACTTAAAGTTTAAGATACTTACTTGTCTAAACATTTTTCGAAACATTTTATATATATGATCTTACTACATAAGTGATATTTATAAGACAATCAGTAGTATCGCTCCGATTTTACCTACGAGTATTTTTATCAGTGGCACATACTACTAACATGCCACAAAAATGTTCGCAGGGTTTCATAAAGTACACAGTAAAGTACAAGTACCGATCATTTGGAAGAAAATCGTGCTGGATGTTCGATAACCCTGTTATTAGTTATATTGAGACCGGGCCAAGCTTTCGTTCAATTTTAACCACTTTAGGCACAAAGAATAATCAGTAGAAGGAGAGTTATGAGTAAAACAAGCTCTCTCCATTTCATTGAGATAACCCATATATTGGCAGATATTTACGGTATAAAGTCACCTGGAATTTCGAAAATCTTTATATAAGCTATATGGAGGGAAGTATTTTCTTGATTCAACCCATTCCTGACTCTACTATTAGCAAAGGATTCTCTGTGAAGTTCAATTATAAATCTGCCACTTTCAGTAAAAAGTTGACTATAGGTACTGGAGTACATATATTCAGTACCCAGAGGCTTTTTTCACCGGAATCAGTAAGCAAATCTTACTGGAATCTTACCTGAGGAGTTAGACATGTTTTCATCAGAGTCATGAAAAAATTACTGAATACTTCAAGTTGTCGATTATGGCGGTGATTTCAATTGAGTTGGGATCACCATTTTCAACTGATCAAATTTGACTCGGATTGACCAAAAATAATAAGTTTTCATGTATAGGGTGGGCCATATAAAATTTTAAATTTCGAAGATAGGGCGTAAAAGATTGAGTGTAGCGTTTGCTGTATGGCACGTAGCGCCGTCCTGCTGGAACCAAATGTTGTCCAAGTCTTCCTCTTCAATTTGCTTGAAGAAAAATTCGGTTAACATTGCGCGATATCGCTCACCATTGATGGTTACGGTTCCTTCTTCATTTTCGGTGAAAAATGGGTCTATGATTCCACCAGACTAAAATCCGCACCATACAGTGATTCGTGCTGCGTGCGAGTTTTCTGTGCCCCAAATGCGACAATTCTGCTTGTTAACGTAACCATCGAGGTGGAAATGAGCCTCGTCCGAAAAGATGATTTTTCGGTAAAATTGACCATTCTCGGTCAAACGATCTTCTGCCCAATCTGCGAACTGTAGAATAGTGAATAGCGACCCATTTCGTAAATTTTAGACTTTTTACTGAATATCTGTCACTCTCCGAATGGTATCTATTAGATGTTTCCAATGTCGAAATATAGATAATTCAAATTTAAAAGGTTAGATGGCCCACCCATTATTTTAATACAGAATATCAGCTTCAGAATAGGTCCCAGAGCTCATACCATCATACACTTCTTATAGGTCTCGACAGGTACGACCATCAGCGAATTCCATTTTTTTTTTGGTTTCGGCTCATTTTTGGAGTGCCGTTCGCAAGATTGTTGGACGGTTTCGACGCCATTTTCATGAAAACCCACGTCTGGTCACAAGTAATGATACTTTTGTTGAATGTTTGCTAAGGACCCTACGGTGTCAAGCATCTATTTTGCAAACTCTACTCGGCGTCGTTTTTGTCGAGTCAATTTGTTTAGTACTACTCTAGTATTGACATACTTCATTACCACATTAACCAAAACTTTATCAATGAAAACTTTAAAATATTAACCAAAATGTGCTGATTCAACCCATACGAGATCCTCTGATCCTCAGCTGAGCTTCTCATGCCGATATGAAAATTTGTAAGCACTGTTACTTTGTTGTTTTCGCCATTAAGAGAGTTGGATGGATTGTTTAAATGAGGCAAGTTTTCAATAACTCCTTGAAATTCATTAAATACTTTGTGCCAAATCTGTTTTGAAACATTTTCAAGGCTTCCGTAGACGAGATTCCACTGGAAATAAAAAAATTCAACCAAAATCAGCATTCTTTTCGACTGGCTTCCCTTACGAATGTAGAGCTATAAATACGTAGAGAACCTAAACCCACAGGTCTCGACTAAAGTGTAAATTTTTAAAGATAATGACGAAGATAGAACTGTATTATAATGTATGGAATTTTAGAAACAGATAGTAGATCAGTGGACCTTCGCCTGATAAGCTCCTCTTTAATTTGCTTCATACAAGATTCTACTACAATGCGTTGCATTTAATAACTTTCGAAGTAAAGTAGTACGAAACAAAATATATGTATACGTATACATATGTATGTACATAACATATATGTAGGTGTGTGTATGTATGCATATAACAATTTATATAAATAACCACTTGCAACATTATATAAAACACGGTTTACTAAATATATAGACCACTTCTGGGCACTTGTGAATAGTTGTGTATATATAGCACCAGAGTGCATTGTTGTTGTTATTATGTTGCAGCGTTGTTGGGTGAAAAATGCGATTTCTCGCTTGGAAGCATGAGAGCGGTGTGTTAAAGAGGCGTGCAGCGTGCAAAGTGTAAAAGTACTTGCAGACACTTTATTCGATGAGCATTCGCCAGGGCGTACGCGAGCGTGTGGTGGGGAGTCCAAAGAGGAGAAGAATTGTTGCGAACACCGTGTACATGGTGCAAGTTCGTTGGCGTTTGCTGTGTTGCAAGAGGGCATTGTGCATTATGTTCAACACGATGTTTACTAATTTATTGCTTGTTGTCGCATTATTAACGCGACTTAAACTTGCCAACATTTACATGCAAATGCAAGTGCAGGCGGAGCGCTTTCTACGCGCTCTGTGAAAATTGCTGGTGAGTTTGTGGGTGATAGCAAAAGCCAGAGAGAGTGAGAAAGGAGGGCCGGGTGACTTCGAAATAATGGAAAAGTTTATATATTGGGATAAAGGAGTGAATGAAAATTATCATAGATGTGCAAGAAAAATTAGAAAGAAAGAGAGAAGGGAAGGTAGGGACCGAAGGCTTTAAAATATTGTCACTGTAGCTATAAATCGAACTTTAGCCTCATAAGATGCTTTTTTCAGAATGAGAATAAGTTAATAAAAGGAATGAAAACCATAAAATATGGAACTTAATTTTATAATCAAAAGGGTTGCCAGCTATTTTTAATATGAAGTAAAATAATGTACAAACTCTGAAATTTATTTTTATAAGAATAAGCTAAGGAAAATGATCAAAACTAAATAAGGTGGAAATTAATCATTATCACTATCATTAGGGTTGCCACCTTACATTAATATGAAGAAAGAAGTCCTACAAATAAATTCAGCTGCCCATGAGGGAACATTCCCAAAGGGTTGAGGCTGATCGACTTCAAAAATGACAAGGAAGGTTCGACGTCGAGAAGCTGCAATCACAACAGACAGTCGGACGATTTTCGACTCGGCTTGCACTCCTGCTCTCTGAGAGCCCTCGTCAGCAACCCGGTATAAGGAAACTGTGGGACGGCATTTCAAGCTCCCTGCGTACAGCTACAACCGAAACCATTGGTTTTCGGAAAATGCTAAAGAACAACTAGTACGCTGAGGAGTGCCGTGTCGCAGCGGAGAGAAAACAGACTTCCTACCTCGCAACGTTACAATTGACCACAACGCGTGCGGGATGGGATAGACACCGAGAGTTGTAGAGGGAAGCGAGACACATTTACAGACAAATAAGGAGAGAGGCCAAAATGTATGAGTACGAAGAGTTTGACAAGCTGGCCGATAGGGGAAATGCTCGAAAAGAGGTGATCTAGTGATTTATGCCCAGAGCATACTGAAATTATGAAGGGAAAAGTTTTCTTACCTGCTGAACAGCAGAGAATGCTAAACACCTGGAGATAATGAAGCCGATTTCCCAATCGATAACGATGGAGTGGACGTTCCATCGCCTGACCATGAAGAAGTTCGAAGAGCAATTACCCGTCTGAGGAACAACAAAGCGACAGAAGCCGATGGACTGCCGTGCGAGCTATTCAAATACGGCGGCGAAGAACAGATAAGGAGCATGCATCGGCTTCTTTGTAAAATATAGTCGAACGAAAGCATGCCCAATGATTGGAATTTAAGTGTGCTCTGCCCAATCCACAAAATGGGAGAACTCGCCATCTGCGCCAACTACCGTGGGACTCCTTAACATCGCATATAAGGATCTATCGAGCGTAGTGTGTGAAAAATCAAAGCCCACCGTCAAGGAACTAATTGGATCTTATCAGTGTAGCTTTAGGCTAGGCCATATTTTCACCATGCGCAAAGTTTTGGACAACACCCGTGAAAAAAGTGTCGACACGTCGCTATGGCTGCGAGTACCGCAGTTAATGCAGCGATGAGCGGTATGAGATATACGACGACATTTATATAATTCAGCGAATTAAAATTCAGCGGCTAAGCAGACTAGGTCATGTCATCCGAATGGAAGAAAACACTCCGACTCTGATAGTGTTCGACGCAGTACACGCCGGGGGAAGGGGAGGAAGATCTCTATTCCGTTGCTCATAATACTACCTTATCTGTGAATGCCATATTTTGATAGCATTTCGACATGAAATATCATAAAAATATTTACATTCGCTAATTAGCAGAAAATGAAAAAAAATCCAAAACACATTTAAAATGAATGTCCAGCACAAAAGCGCTTTAAGCTAGAACGGAGAATAAAACGGAAATAAATTTACACGTTTCCGATGAAATAAATACTGAAAGATAAGCTATATGTAGCGAACTTGTGATAATTGCATTTTAATTTAAATTTTCACGCCAATAAATGTAGTGAAATGACATTTCAATGAGGCAACCCAGACTACGAAAATGAATTTGTGGCAATACGTTAAAATGGCGTAAGTCGACTTAAATTAAGGCAGACAATTTGTGTAATTTTCATAAACTTAAACTAGAATGAAATCCTGTTTTATGTAAGACAAAGCCTTCTATTCGCTGGACTCAAGCTATACACAGAATTTGGAAGTAATAAGTGCTAGAATGTTTACTTGAAGACTATATTCGTACTTTGATTTAAGTCAATTTAGGCCATTTTAATTTATAGTTTAAGAAATGTTCATATATTTTCGGTGCTAATGGTTGTGCGGGCGTGCTTGTTAGCGGCGTGTTACAGTGGCAACACAATTTGCCACAGTTCAATGCATAATTGAATTGAAAACGCTGGTCAATGGTTGGAGCAAATGTATTGATTTTTAATGAAGCTGTGCAGCGAATTAAAATATTTGCATTTGGATTGAATGCGAGAGTTCAAATTAATGTGGGTACATTTGGATATATATATATTCATATATTTAAGTATGTGTTCTCATAGTAACAATTTATTTTGTGTCGTTATGTTTATTTGAATTTGTGAGGCTTTTAAGGTTAAATGCGGGTTCACATTTCACGGTGTGTTTGCCATCAAATTAAAGTTTATTAATCAAAAAAATCAAAATTTTTGAGGCTCGAAGAAATTTTTTTTTCAATATTTCAAATTATGTGAGTGAATAAGGTGGCAGCACTAATCTTTTGTTTTATTCTTATTTATTTTATATCTTATTGATGGCATATGGAAAACAGTTTCTCGATTTTTCATATTTTTTTTTATAATTTGAAGTTAAAAATGTGGCAGCACTAAAATTTGTTAAACTGTTTTAATTTTTTTTTAAATATTCTGTTATTATTGTAATAAACACATACATATTTTAACAATTTAAACATTTTGACTTTGTTTTAAAATTTTCAAGTTGAAAATGTGGCAACTCTGAAAATTTAATGTAACTAATTTTTGTTACATAATGTTTTTAAAATCCTTTATTAATATTATAATAAAATTTTGCATATTATAAAAATTAAAAAAAAAATTATTTTCTTCTAATACTTTCAAGTTAAAAATGTGGTAACACAGAAAATTTTGTTTTAATAGTGTTTGCAACTTATGTTGACAGTGCTCAAAGAAATGTTTTTTAATAATTAAATTTTTATTGTTGAGGCTCAAAGAATTTTTTTTTCAATATTTAAAATTTCGTGAGTAAATTATGTGGCAGCACCAAAATTTGTTGGAGTTTTTTTTAATTTTTTTTTTATATTTTATTATTATTAATATAAATTTTTATTTTAACAATTTAAACACTTTCATTTTGTTTTAAAATTTTCAAGTTAAAAATGTGGCAACTCTGTTAATTTAAATTCAATAATTTTTGAAACTTATGTTAACAGGGCTCAAAAATTTTTTATTCTTATTATTATTAATTTTTTTCAATAAAGTGGCAACGCTAAAATTTGTTAAAAATATATTTTTGTTTTTATTTGCTTAATATATTATTTTTATTAAGTAAAGCAACAATTTTTCGTTGTTTAAATTTTTTTTTTAATATTTTAAAGTTAAAAATGTGGCAACGCCAAAAATTTTTTTTGATGATTTTTTAACATTTGAAATCAGTGGTACAAATATCAGTGTCTTTGATAAATTTTTGTCTTTTAATCTCACGTTGTGTATTATGATAATGAATACTTATTTGATTACAATTTAGCATTCTTTATAATAGAAAATCTTTGCATTTTCGAGAAGTAGTTGCCACTGCAACACTATGTATGTATATACAAATATATACCTATGTATCTATGTGTATCCGCCAGTGGTGCATGTCCGACATAACTACATTGCACATGTTGCAATAACAAGCCATTACGTCATGCATTTGTCATCTGCTCAAAACGCCACGTTTGTAGTAACTTAATAAATATTTAATTATATTCGCGCGTGTCATGTAAATATTTTATTATGCTCATTTGAAGCGTGTTTGCATTAATATGTCTGTGCATTTGTCTCTTGCAATGTTGCAATGCAAACACGATAATAATTATAAATGTAATGTTAACGGCATCAAATTATTGTCATGTACCTGACAATTAAACGAGTAAAATAAAAGAGTAAAATCGTGTTGCAATCAATGGTTAAGCGATCAAATTGGCAGAATAAATGCATTTTGCTTGTAAGCGATACGGAGGTTTTGTAGCGCAGTAGATAACTGTAATTTTTTTAGGCAATTTCTTTCTCTTCAAATGGGAAATTATGCTACTTTTTAAATTTAATAGTTAAATTTTGTAAAATAAAAAATGTGACAACTCTGCTAAAAAAAAAGTAATTTCGATTTTCTTAAAAATTGCAAAATATTTTATGTTTTAAATGTATTAGTTAAATTTTTTATTAAAAATTAAATAAATAAAATGTGGCAACACTTAAATGACTTAAATTGAGAATTTTAGAATTCTTTTATTTATTTTAAAGTATTTTAAATTTATGTATACTTTGCTAACATTTTGTAGAATTTTTAATAATTTTTTAATTAGTGGCAACTCTGGTTCAAAACCGTCTCAAACTAATGCCTTATAGATTAACTTGCGGGAGTGATATTTAAATATCTTGCAACATTCATGTTAATGAGGTTGTGATAACATTTTCTCTATTTAAATTTTTGAAAATATGTGGTAACTCTATTCCAAATATAGTTCAACTTCCATAACTCGAATTTCTATAACTCGAAGATCTCCAAAACTCGAACTCTCGAATTGCCAATAGAAGCCAAATTTCATGAGTGAAGTCTTTATTTTTTCCTTAGGTGGCAACCTTGTTCCAAAAATTTGTTTTAACTTGATTTTTCCAACGCTTGGTTCGGAAGATGCCTATATTAACTCCTTATGGTAAACAAAATTTTTGAAACTATACGACTGTAGTATTCGTCCAATTGTCCCAATATTCACGTTTTTATATAAAGATTATAAAAATAATTTCATAACTTACAATCCTTACTATTAAATTCAACATAATTCGTTACTCAAGAAACCAACTTTCTTCACAGTTATGCCTTAAAACCGTTCCATCCCTCCATATACACACTATCAGTTCGCCGGTGCGTATGAGCAACACAAACAATAGCAAATCTATGCTAATTTATGCAGTGCCACAGCTAATAATGCGACAATTTTGTAGCATAATGACATTACAACAATAATAGCGTATGCACTACAACAACTACTCATACATACTTTGTAAAATTTGCTTCGAGCATTATCAACTGCAAGTAAAAAGTCATCTTCATGCGTATAGTTAGTGTGTGTGCCTGCGTATGTGTGCAGGCTTCCGCCAGTGGCGCTATATGTCTAGACAATGCGCTCATAAATAATTCGCCAGCTAGTCGATTCGAAGCAGTTCGCCACCATCATTTGTGCGGTAAAGCAAAATGTTTAAGTAATTTTGAAAAATTGCTTTTTGCTTCCGGTTATGTGACCTGAGTATGTGACAAGGCTCGCATGAGATATTAAAGGCAGTTGGTGGGAATTTTCTTTAAAATGTGAGTTTTTATATGAGAAGTTTAATTTTGGTTTTGAAATTCGGAAACTAAAGACTACGAGATTTTATTTGAGGCCAGGAAAAGTTAGGAGTATAGTGGAATTTACTTCTGGTTTCTTGGTTCTTAAGGCAAAGTAGTAAAATAGGTTAAAAATTCATGTTGCAAATATTGCAAATTAAATAAAAAAATCATTTTGGAGTTTATTATGGTATTTTGAGAACACTATAAATATTTTTGTTGTTATAGCAACTGAAAATTTTAGAAGAAATTTGGAGAGTCTCAAAAAACTTTCGTTCGTGCAGCGTCGTCAATACCAACAGAAATAGCTTTGCTCAAAGACCGAAGGCTTTGAAATTTTCTTTCTGAGCAGAGATGATATGATGCCTGCATACAAATGAAGATACATACATCAGGCTTTGAAACTATTTGCGAGACTTTTATCATAAGTATTATATTTTTAAACTAAAGCAAAGGAAACGAAAGTCAAAAGAATGCTGATGATTTTATAAATCATAAAAAAATTCTAAATTTAAACTGAAAATGTTGAAAAAAGTTGACTACTCTAGAGGCAAGTCACTCACACCTCGCGTGTTTTGATTTTTCAGTTGTTATTATTTGTCCGCCAAATCAGAGTGGCAACAGGCGAAATCACCGCATTATGCAATCTCACACACACATACACATAAATATTGTTTTATGCATGTTGTATTTGTTTGCTTTGCCGTGTCTACCTTTTGCCACGGTGCAAACAACAAGTCAGACGAAGTGGAAGCAACGGCACTTGAGCATTTTTGCGCCACTTGTTTGCCAATTAAATTTAATGATATCGAATATTTCGGTGCCACTCACACACGACGCTACGAGTTCAAGTGGATTTACGAGCCGACAGCAAAAAAAAAATAACAACAAAAAACGCGAAAAAATGTAGCAAATAGAAAAAATAAATAAATAACACAAACACAATTTTTATAAAAACTCAACAAATGAAGCGAATTTGGAATTAAATTCCGAGCAAAGTTTAAAGTGGCAACACCAAATATGTTTGTGCAACTTTCAAAGAGAAAACTGCAAAACATAAACAGATTTTAATGGCGCATATTAGAACACACACATACAACTGCAGCAAAATGGTGAATAAAATAGGTAAAGCAAGCAGCCAGCAAATCGCATCGACGCCGTCCGCAATTGCAACTTCGCCAACAGCTTCAACAATAGCAACAACAAAAGTACAAAAGTTTACTTGGTTACCCGGTTGGCGCTTGGAGTGTGAAGTGTTGCTTGGTAAATGCTTCAGAAAAGTTGAGTAAAAACTCGTTAAAAGTTTGCCAAACAACTGTGGTGAATAGTGGTGTGTTGGGTTGGAGAAGGTGGCTAGTGAAGCCCTTACTTGCTGCTACGGAAGTCTTGACTTAAAGGTTTGTTAATCAATCTTTATTTCATTTGATTTGCATTGCAGAGGCGTTCTAATGAAAATATGTAATAAGTCACTCATAAAATGGGGGATATTTATATATATATATATATACATATGTAGGTAGGTTTATTTCCAGGGAGGAATTATTTATGTTTAACTCTTGCTGAAGCTCCTCGTTTCACTGAATGGTCCAAAAAGTTAAGGTTGAAGACTTCTTCGTGGAATAATATTCTCGAAATATAAGAAGAGTGTGGTGAATTTCTGTATATGATTGTTCCTCTCTTAATCAGTGTTTCAGGAGTTCATAAAATGTTCTCAGTTGTAAAAAATATTGATTCAATCAGAAGAGGGTTGAAAATAAAAATCCACAGAGGGGAAAATAAATTATGTTAACCTGTAGTGCTTTGCTATGGTATCTGATTAAACTCGGATTGGTCCGTTTCTACTGGAGTAGCCTAAACGCATATAAGATAAGACTAATCTGTGCTGTCAAAATTAAGGCCAATTAATTTAATACTCACCACAATTGTTCAACAGTGATTCCTTGTGGTTTTAGGCGAGATAAACATTCTTTATCGACAGTCAGTCCTTCACAAGGGAAATGGAACCTTAGCTGTTCACTTAAAACTCGCAGAAATCTCAAGTGAAACTTATGAAACCACCTACAAAAAGCTTCTCCGTTTGTACTTTGATTTTCCACCGCCACCTTCTCCCCATCGCATGCCACAAATCTGTCGCAGCCATCAAAATTTCTTGCCATCTTCCACGCCGACATTCTCGCTTAACAATTTTGTATTTTAGAAACACTTAACGCTAAATGGATTCATGGGAATACGCGATTTGCTTTAAATGGGTTTGCTGCCATTACCATTACCGCTATGCGCCGCTGTGAATTATTTAGTTTGATTGTTGTTGCGTTTGCTGCTTTGCTATTTTGAGGATTCATTACGTCGCGGAAAATGCGTTCGCCTCCGGTCATTCTGCGAAACTTTCGCCGTTCAAAGCGTTTCACATCAGTTTACGGAAATTTATAGGCGCATGCAAATATGTATATATGTAAATGGTGGTCCATTTCGAGGATCCCTGTTTTTTTTAAAGAAATATTTCAAAAACTACAATTTTAACGGAGAATATCTATTATCTTTCGAAAGAGCATTTTTTGACATTTATTTTTCGCAGATTGTCTCTTTGAAATGTTTCCGAGGCCACGTCATAGAAGATCTATCCTTTTTTTCAATTTATGATTACTTGTTCGAGCATTTCGACTGGTAACTGGCGAATGACTGATGCTTTGCTTCAAGGCCTGAAGTGAAGACTTTCGACTTTAGATTTTACATATCCCAACAGGAAATAGTCTAATAATATGTTATCAACAATTTTGGTGGTCAATCGTATGGCCCAAAAGCTTTAGCTTGTTTACATACCTTTGATCCAGAAATGGGCTTCATCGCGGAACAAAACTTGGCTCGAAAACAACGAATTTTTTTTTTATCTTTTTAAGATTCCATAGAGCGAAGTAATGTCACTTGGGAAGGTCGAGCGGCTTCAGTTCTTGCACAAGCTGTAGTTTGTATGTTTTCAATTTAAGATCTCGACGTAAATTGCGCCAATTCGTTCTATACGTCTGTCCGAGTTGCTGCAAACTGGACCGAATCGACTGTTCACAGTTTTAAAGTACACTTTCAGCTACGGCTGCTATATTTTCTTCACTGAGTGCTGGACTTGGTGTATTCTGTCAAATATTATCCAATAATGAATGCTGGGTCTCAAGATGGGCAATGGTGTTGCGAATAAGAAAGGGCGATTCTTATAAATTGGTTTATAAGTAACAGGGAAAATCCTGAAAAAGTTCACGATCTCTTGTTGGCGAACCGCGGTTAGAAAGTATATTAGTCAGAAGCACTACTAGGCAACTCAAAAGACTATGGGATCATATTTTGCATGAGTTGCTTGGGCATGGGAAGCTGTAGGCGTTGGATATCGCGTTGTACACTCCGGAAAACAGTGAGACTACTTCACAGCAAGGATTGATACTGTTTAGATCCAATCCAAAAGATTTTCTTCATCGTTCTGTGACCGTCGTTGGAAATTGGATCCAACTTTGATAATTGGTATGCCACCCTTTAATAGTTGAGAAAGAAGTTTTTCCCGATGAATTTGTTAAGGCCCAGAGGAAAACTGTAATATTGCTCATAAAAGAGATGACCACCGTTTTCAAAGCTTGCGAACTTCGACTATATGTTGAAAGTCACAGGATTCTACTTTGCGGAATTATTGGATCCATTCGACGCTGAAATGCAGAAAACACCGCTTCATTGGCGAAGAAAATAATTATCTTACAACATGAGAATGCGTCTCTCCGTCGTCGCCACAGCCAGCCTCGTCAAATGAATTGTACTCGCCGGACAAACGTTTGAGGCAAATGTGGATATTGGGCAGCGATGAAGACTAGCTTTTCAGACTTCTCGCAAGTATTTTTTGAGACGAATTAAAGTCGTTGGATCATCACTGATTCCAGTGTGTCGAGAGCCATCGTTTAGGCTATATTGAAAAGTAAACCACCATTTCTTAAAAAATTTCGCTTTTCATTTATTAGCTACATATTTATTAGACCACTCTCGTGTAGTGCTTATATTAAAATCATTTTGCTGTCCTGTGTTGGTGGCTACTTATATCATCCGCCTCTTAACTGGTAAAAGCTTTGTTACTTACAACTTAAATTTCTTCAACATTTTCAGCCCGTGTTTTAATCCGTATCCTTACTAACCTAAAACAATTTTCCTGTCCTAAATTCCAACACACAAAAGCAACGAGACAATGGCTAACTTGCCGCTAGCAAAAGCAAACCTAATCACAGAGTAACACGAGCCCATACATAATATGGACCACCAGTACCAGCGAGCCGGACTGCCGGCCAGCCGATGCTCACACAGCACGAGAACACGAAAAGAACAGCCGACAGTCCTTAACGAAACCATTTCATTCAATTTTCACAAATTAAATAAATTACTAGAGCAAAAGCGCAAAAATTCAATCAACTCGCCTCAAGAGCTTTACGCCCAAGCCCCAGCAACGCCGCAAGTGAGCACAACGAGGCCATGCAACAAGGCGAACGTTAAAGAAAAATTACGTTCCACTACGATGGACACTGAAACGGCACACGCACACTACCACACACACACACATAGCTACATGGGGAAAAAGTCGAGAGAAAATAAGACAAGCAACGGATGAGTAACTGTCGGTGGCGCTGCTGCTGACTGGTGTGCGAGGCTGTGTCGGCAGCTGGAGCGCGGCATCAGCTGTTGTGTGCGCACCCATTCGAGATGATGCAACAGCGGCGATTGAGCAGCAGTGCCAAGGCGAAGGGATGCGCTGCCACGAGCTTAATAATAATGAAAAAGCCACCAACTAGTCAAACAAGGAAGCGAGCAACACAACACCGTGCCTGCGTGTATGAGTGTGTGTGTGGCACGGAAAGGAGTGCAGTGCAGCGCTGCAGTGAGCCGTGTAACCGTCGAAAACTATGTCAATGGTGTCTTCGACCACGGCGCACGTGCTGGTGCCACTGACCGCTGCTCGTGGACCTCATAGCAGCTCCGCGCACCACCCCGCCAATGGCGTCGCCAACGTGCCAGCCGTCAGCGCTGTAATTGCTCACCCGACGTCTGGTGACTAAGTACTACAAAGTTGTTGACTTCTCGTTGTGGCCGCTTGTTGGTTGCTCCAAATACGCGGCACGTCCGCTCGCCCGTCGAACGTGCAACGCCAGCGTTGAAATAATCAAATGGTTCATGCAACGGACAGACGCACGGACGGTCGGTTTGTAGGGACCATGGCGACGCCGAAGGCCCTCGCACAACAGCCATGGACTGATTGTCCTTCGCGTGTATCCTTTTTCGTTCGTCTGATCATTTCTATGCAATTTTCATGCAATTTCAATATAAAAGCTGGCGAAAAGAAAGCAAGAAAAATGTACCGTTTGACTGTGCAGCTGCAGCCGTGCTACGTGATACTATGCCATATCCGTTGGTCAAAGCAGCAAATGACATGGTTGTTGTTGTTGCTGTTGCTATTGATGGTGTTGCCACAGTCGTTATTCTAAATGTTGTTGTTGCTTCTGTTGTTGTTGTTTTTGTGAGCGACATCGCCCGGAAGCGTCGAAAAGGTAACAAAGCATGTTGTTAGAGACATAAACTCCTGCTGCCGCTGACAGCTGCGCATATTCAAAGTGCTTCCTGTTGCACGTGCTGGTATGCGTGTGAGTGCTGCTGGTGCATGTGTGCGTGTGAGCGCACGTCCACGCTGGCTGGCAGTTGACAATTCAATTGGTTTTATGCTGATAAAGTTGCAATTGTCCTCGGGGATTGTGTTGCTGTTGCTGTTGCACTTCGATTTGCCGGTTAAATTGTTGTAACAACAACAACATTGCATTATATTGCTATGTTGTGGCGTTTTCCTTTGGGCAACAGAATCATTTACGAGTTCATGAATAATAATCAAGGCATTTCGCAAATTACAATTGCAAGTAATGGCTCTGTTCGCATAAGGTGGCAAGGCCGTAATAGACGCAATAGATATTGTAAATTAACTGTTTAAATATTAATGCACTGATGGCATAACAACGGTAATTGTATAATTTCATTGACAAACAAGTGGGTGGTACTTTGTTGCAATATGAGGGTCAAAGTTGTGAAGGTTGAGTCGAATATGTGGGAAAGTTTCTGTGTCATATATATTTTATGTATGTACACAAAATATTTGAAATCCGATCCTCTAGTTGACGTTTTACACATTAAGGTACTTCCCTCGCCTTGATTCGTGCTAGTTACAAGAATATAAAATGCTCGATTGCACCAGAACTTAGCGCCCTTCCTTACTTGTTTTTAATTCGATTAAATGTATAAGGTACCGCCTCTTGAGACTCAGCCAGTATGTGATTTATTCTCCTCAGTAAATTTCTTTTCTTGACCATAATAGATTCAGGGCCCGTCACTTGGGTCAAATATTTCAGTTGCGGTACAAGAAAAAGTTATAAGGGATATTAATTTGGTGAATAAAGTAGTTGCATTTAAAACCGATGCACCTTTTATTCGAAATATCAATATATGTGACTTCTAGTTGATTCATTATGGCCGATTCACATACAACACTCCGCGTTTTGCTTCACAATTCATGGTTTAATAACGCAGCGAAGAAAGTAAAGGCCAGAATAAACGTTTTGCTTTCCGCTCTTCTCGTGGCGTCTATTGCTTGAAAAAGCGTAAAAATTAAATGTGAGAATTGCCGAACATTTTGTTTCGTCTAGCTGCTTTTCGCTTTGATGTGAAATTACTTAAATATAGGCTTTCCTCGAACTTTAAAGTTAAAGTAAATTTTTGAAGAAAAGCGAAACAAAAGTTCTATGTGAATCAGTCATAAGTGACTCTGAGATTTTCTTCTACGAGGGCTGCTATATATATTTCTGGCCTAATAATGAAAATAGGAATATTTATCAAGGAAAATGGTTTTATTGTTTTTCAAAATATTCTCCATTAAGTTTTAAACACTTTTGCTTGTGCTCAAACTAATTTTCGAAGCACTTGAGACTCCGATTGAGAGACCTCCAAAACATGGTTTTTGAATGCTTCAACAGCATCTTCTGGCGACGAAAATCATTATTTTCTTGATGTGTGGGAATAAAGAGAAGTCATTGGGTGGCAAGTCAGGGCTGTACGGGGATGACCCATAAATTCGACGTTTTGGCCGGTCAAAAAGGCGCTGGTTTTAGCCGATGTATGAGAGCTCGCATTGTCATGGTGCAGAATGGTCTTCTCTTCTTCGTTTTTCGAATTTCTCCGAAGACTTCAGGCAAACAAATGGTGGTGTACCACTCAGAATTGACCGTCCTACGTTGCTCAAGCGGAACAGTCACCACATGACCAGTTTTGCCGAAGAAACAGGCAACCATTTGCTTCGAAGTGCTTCTTCCACGAACAGCTTCCGTTGGTTTTGGCTCGTCTTGGAAGACCCAAACGGTCGATTGCTGTTTTGTTTCGGGCTCATACGCATAGATCCATGATTCGTCACCTGTGACGATCTTATAAACGTCTTTTGAAGTACCGCGATCGTATTTTTTCAGCATTTCTTTACACCAATCCACACGAGCCTTTTTTTGAGCGATTGTCAAATTGTGCGGGATCCAGCGAGAACAAACCTTTTTTACGGCCAGGTGTTCATGCAATATCGAATGTATGCTGGTGGGAGAAATGCATAGGCATGCCTCTATCTGAAGGTATGTTACATGACGGTCTTGCATTATCAGTTCACGTACGGCATCGATGTTTTCTGGCACAACGGCTGTTTTTGGACGACCTTCACGGAATTCGTCTTTGAACGAGCGTCGGCCACGATTGAATTCGTTGTACCAGTTTTTCACAGTGCTACAGTATGGTGCTTCATAGCCATACAAAGATTTTAGTTCATCGATGCACTCTTATCGTGATAATCCACGTCGAAAGTTGTGAAAAATGATCGCACGAAAATGTTCACGAGTTAATTCCATTTTGGCCGAGATGAATTTGTTAATTCCCTGTAAATAAAACAATTCACTATAAAATGACAAAACGTTCTGAGTGATGTTATGCTAAAAAATGTCAAACTTTCCTATGGAAATGTCAGATTGCACCTGGCAACACTTAGTGTTGCCTAGTCCAGAAATATATATAGCAGCCTATGTAGGTCGTGTGTTTTTGGAACTTTATACTTTCTCATAGTATAAATAATATACATATATACATATATATAATATTATTATGGTAAGATTTCTCACTCTTGTTGATTTTGCTGTTCCATCGCGAGTTAGTCGACTACAACCAATTTTGTTTTATTTACCATTGCCCATTTAGACTTAAATGTAAAATGCCCCTCAACAAATGTAATATTACTTCAGCTTTATAAAGCTTATTTGCTATAGATATATGTATACTAGTAAGTTAAATTAAAACGTGATTATACACGTATATACATAAATATGTATGTACATACTAGACATCAGTATTGTATATAAAATGTTCCAAAAGCATTTCTTTAAAAATTCGTTTTCGCATTACGCCAATTTATAAGCCGTGAAATGTGCTTCTTTGTGATGTAGAAACTAAGCAATTTGCTCGCACATTAACCAGGAATTGTCATTTGATTTTTATGATAGGACTGTAAAATGTTCTCGAGAAGCCAAAATGCTTTTGTCGAACAAAGTAAGGAAATTTGTCCATACCTTTTAGTGTAAATTATTTTATAAATAGAGTCACCAACTCTCAATTAAAGTATAGTTGATGCAAATGGTAAAAATGTTTCAAACCAAATAACCACTTACCAAAAACAAAAAAAAAATAGCGTTTATTTTCTGTAAAAATTGTTTAGAATTTAATGCCCTTAAGAGAGTATTTGGATAATATTCAAATCAGACATATTTTGGCATAGAGTTACCTCCTACTAAAAAAGATAGAACTCGGCGAGGAAAGAAATTTAGAGTTAGATGCATTTTTTCAGTCAGTGCAGTGATTTTTTTCTTCTTTTTTTTAAAGGCGAAAAACCTTTGTATTTCATTCGGTGAGACTCAAGATGGACGGAAAGCGACTGCTGGGTCTGTAAACTTTTTTTAAAACAAGTTGAATTTTCAAGTTGACAGTAAACATGACGTCTTCTAAATTCTTCGATTGTTTCTTGTTTCCTTTACAGTAAACGACTTTAGATACCATGAATAAAGAAATAAAGATAAATGTTATTGATTCAGTACACACATTTATACATAAGTGCATGTACTATAATCCCATGCCTAATCGAACTGCTCTACTCCAGAGCTTTGCTATGCTGCAGCCATTGCTAGTTGGAGAGCCAATAGCCTTGCGAAACCTTAATTCTACTAATTAAATGATCGAAGGCAGCATTAGAGCTTTCCAAAGCAGCAAGGAGAGCTATAGGCTTTCAAATTCACACACACATACACTTACGAAAGCGCTTTGAAGCGCAAGGCAGCGTTAATTGCACGCCAAAGGTATCAAATGCCATATGTTGTTGTCGTTGTTGTTCTCTAGACGAAACTGCATTATTATAAATATAAATTTCAAAAGCTGCAGACGTACAAGGCTGCACCGCCAACAACCACATAAAATCGCATGTTTTACAATAACAACAACAGCAACATGGTGATAATGTAGTTAAACACACTGGTGAGTTGAGTGAGCCAATGCCAACAACAAAGGATTAATTGAAGCGCAAAGTGGTAGAGGCATTTAGAGTCTGAGTGTAGCGTATATATGTGTGTGTGGGCTTTTATATGCTTACAGGTTTGTGTTTGTATATGTATTAATGTGTGTACGTGTCGAGTCAGAAGTGCGGTAAGTTGTGGCGAAATGAGATTAACGGCAGCTCGAAGCAAACTTGCACTAGAAGCCAGATAAATCAAGCCGCAATGCAAGTATGCATGTGTGGGTGTACGAGTGGGCGTATGTGTGAGTGTGAATATGCATGCATGCGGTGTGTGTGAGTGTTAAACCGGCATAAGCGCTGATGGTGCTGAAGCTGCAAGGATTTTCACAGCTAATGGTGAGCAACAGCCTAAACATACAGCTACAAGCACACACACATGTACGTTTTCTTCATGTATATGTAATGGCATTTGCGTATGTGTGTTCGTGCACTTGAAGTGCTTGCGCAAATACTTGTGTGAACCCGAAATATTACTACAAATATCTGCTCTTGAAATATGAAGATTCAGATATATATACATACATGTACTTGTATATGTGTGCGTGGCCGAAAGGTTGCCTCAAGACAAATTAAGATGAACAATGGAGTCATAAGACGAGCTGCCATGATATATGCGAAGCAAACGGAAACCTTACAAACTCGTTATCTTAATTACTTTTATTGCTTCGATCTTTGTGAAAAATCAGCACAACAGCAACAACAACAAAGAGCACAAAGTAAACAGCCACGCTGAAGCGAAGCCGCCTGCAGGCAGTAAAATGAGTGCAAGGACTCTGAAAATGATTTACAACGGCAAAGTGTGGCCGAAGCGCAGGCAGAGCATTTAGAGAAGAAGAAGCAGCAGCCGCCGCAGGACTTTTCAACGCCGTGGACGCGCAGCAAAAGGCAAAAGCAGAAGATTTACAGCGCAAAAACGGAAAAGTGGCTCAAGTGTAGTAAGACTGGCAGCCAGTAAGGGCTTAAGGCACACACACACACACATATACACAAGTATATGTATGAAACTAACTGAAAGGATACCCAGAAGGAGTCGGTGCAGTGCTTAAGCCTTGCGGGCGTCTAAAATATGTAGGAGCGGATGAAGCGTGTGCTTGTTAAATAAACGATAACATCTTAACCTAAATTTCATAATGCTCCAGCAAGACTGTACACACACACATGTACATGCAAATACAAGTGCACCAACACACATACATCGGAGGCGTTGTAAATTTTCTGTATTTTACACAAGTTTAGGCTCGCATTACATGCTTATTTCTCGCTTCTAATATCTTGAAGACGCTTTGCGGGAAATAGAAGACAGCACAGCCGCACAAAATTAATGAATCAGCCTGCATTTACACCAAAGGGCATGTGTGATCTTTGAAGCGGCCACTGAGCGCTTTGTGCGATATATCAACAAAATGTTTGCCAATCTCGTGCACTAGCTGTAAATAGAGAGTTGCTTCATTTCAGTGGCAACCCTTTGTACCAATTTCTATACGCTCCCGCTTATCTGTGTCATTATCCGTCACAAAAAAGGGCTTAAGTGTGTTTACATACTCAAGTTGAACGAAATATAATACATGTATGTGGCATGCCACTTTAGTGGGAGTTGCCACATAACGCCATACATAAATATATGAAAAGTGTACACAAGTCAGCTTATCGCGACCGCAATTAGTTTTAACGACCGATAGCAGCTAATGAGCGCTTTTGAAAGGGCGTTGCCCACTTGCGGCGTTACATAACCTAAGCAGGCAGCTTCTTTTCATAGCTCAGCACTTTAGCATGAACTTACCACAATATTCCATTTAATTAATTTTGTAGCAGAAAAGCCCGCCGGTTTCTAGTTCAGCAAAATGTGAGCCTTTACTTTGTGAGGGAGTTGATACTCAAATATAAATATTTATGAGGGGAATTTATAATACTGTTAAAATATAGTTTGTGCTGACCTTGGAGGGGATTTGTGAATAAATTAAGAGAAGTGCCAAATTCGGAAGCAAGTTATATAGTTCATAAGTACATCCTCTCACAATCACTGTTATTTGTATAGTTTCGGGCGAAGGCTTTAAATTTCATTCATGTATTAATATTAACTTGCACTTTTCAGCTTGCTTATTAAAAGTAAAAAAAAATATGTTCCTCGTTGAGTAAATTTATTTCATTAAATGAAAGCTGATAAGCCCCAGAAAAAAACACGCCAATGTTAGAGCAGTATTTGGAGAAATCGAATACCTGGGTTTGGGTTTAATGGATGTAAACTATAACCTTATAACTGTTGAACGCTAGTATATTTCTAGTAGTAAGTTAGTTAATCGTGCCATTTATTTCTTAAAAAGCATGGATTAGATGGCTGATCCAATACAAATTTGCACAGGCGTTTAGTTTTCATTTCTGGCAGTTTGGTGAGAAGTCTGAGAGTATGCGCTGTCAAGCATTTAAATCTTGATTTATCAAACGGGGGACAGTTAAGAAGGAAGTGCTGAGTTGCTTCACCTCGTTTTCTTTCATACAGCTTCTGTACATGGCATTTGAAAAGATTCGTAGCCTTACAGTATGGACGTCAATAGAATGGCCTGTTAAAAGCGCCACAACTAAGAAGAAGCTAGCCTTAGTGAGGGCGAAGAGGTTACTATATCTCTTGCGATCGTTCTTGGATCAGATACCAGACCAACATGCTTATCACCGTACAATTATGCCTTCAGTTTCTTAGCTAGCGCTGACTTGCTTCTGCCCCTTGTAGAGCCTTTCAGGCGCCTAGCATAGGTTATTTTGCTAATGCGATTCTGCTGTGTATGAAGGCTCTATCCACGTCGCTTTTTTCACCGGTTTCTCCCAGCCTATTGTTCGTAGCATGTCCTGATGTAGAACTTCCTACTGACGTATCGGCATTGTTACTTCAATTCGCTAGTCACATCACCGCTCCATGAGAAGCACTCCAATCCGGGCAGATCTGCGCATCGGTTTCGACATCCCTTCTCTTCTCTTCGTCACCTCGCATCACGTTTGTGTTTTTATTTTTGTCCATGTAAATAGGGCCCCACTCAGAGCCGCTATCCGTCCTCCGCAAAGGTAGCCTTTAATGGTTCCAAGGTTGTCTCAGTAGGCCAAGGCGAGGGTTGACACGCAAAGAAGGAAGTCGTCTCAACTTACACCTACCACGCTACGCCTGCCAGCGTTTAAACGAGATGCGGGCAGTTGTGACATTAGCCCGTCAGCCATTTCTGATGAGTCTCCCAATAATACTTAGGTGGCAGAATCTTGCAAACACCAGCCCAGGGTTCTACCAAAATATTATCGAGCTAATCCCACTCAGAATCCAGTTCCAAAGCTAAAGTAAAAGTTTCTCAAAAATCTTGACATTTTGAGAATATAAACTGTTCGGTTCAAAGAAACTCGCTTAGAAAACAAAAAATTTCGCCAAATGGAATGGCGACTTGAAATGAAATGTCAACGGTCCATCTTCAGCAATATGTAATACGTGGTAAAGCAGTTAAGCAATGTTATCTTCGATGCAGAGTCTGATAGCAAAATTCTTCTTCAGCGTACAAGACAAAACCCCTCAGCAGTGAAAAGTAATGTTCGTAGTTTTATTAAAACAAATGATTTCTAATCTAGAAGCTCATATTGGCCTACAGTTGGTGGTCGAATTTGGAGAGTATCGAAAAATCTTTGGTTAGAGGAACGTCCCCAATACCTGAAAATTTTTAACAAATTGGCCGAATTGACCTTTATAAAATCTATGATAATGTATGATAATTTAATTTTTGAAGCAGCCTGAATTTGAAACATAACTTTTGGCGGCACTCGATTCAGGGTAACGGCATAGAATTTGACAACGCAAATAATATTCCTGTCTATGGGACTTCCTAGTAAATTATTAAGCCATTAAAGTCTCGGATTCGTAATGACATTTATTTTTGGATGGATAGTTGTTGGAACACGGTAAGAACATCAAAAATATCAAAATTAATGAACTGTTGTTGTTGTTGTATAATTGTTATTTTTTAATGATTTAGGAGCATAACGACTTGATATCTCAAATATCTATGCGCCTTAGGACTGCTGATCAACTGCTTACATCTAACGGGTGCATTGAAAAATGCATAGGCACTAAAAGCCAGTTTAAAGCCATGTGATTTTTGGTCAGCTCTGACCTTCAGAAGATACATCTAAAAATTTTGCAGCTGTCGAACTAAGTATTAGTTTATGTGGTATAGCATTTTGAATGAAGCAACTTTTGTTAATTTGCAAAAAATGTATTAAAAGTATTATAATTTCGTGTGTTAATAAAGCATTGCTTTTCGGGAGAAAAATATTGTTGATTTAGGGTTTGGATTGATCAACATTACTTTGATTCTGCAGCAGGAAAATCAACCGTTGAAAAGAGGTGTGCTAAGTTTGAAAGTGGCGATATGACCACCGAGAACGTTTCCTTCTGGATATTACAAACTTCATAGCAAAGTTAACATACAAGTAAGTGTCGGTCATATTATTTAATTTGGTGGACTACTACTAGACTGTTACGATAGTAAAGATGCCTTTTTTACTAAAACTATTAAATTTGACAAGAAGATGAAAATATATGCAGCAAGTGAATTGGTTTTCCACTGAATAGAAAATTGTTAACTTTAAAATTCTTTATTCTATACTTATTTTATTATCCTCAATTTCTGCAAATTAGTTTCAATTCTCAAATGGCATCTCATAAAACTGTCATTAAACTAGCAAAGAAAATAAAAATGGCAGAACAATAAACTGGAAGACTTAAATTTATATATATTATAAATATATCAAAGAAATAAAAGAATTAAGAATATTTACAAAGCAAATTGATGGAGAAAAAGTCCAAAAACTATAAAAATAAACAAAATCGCAGCATTAAAATTTATTTAGAACATTTGTCCACACGAATTGAATTGCCTTTAAAATGACCAACAAAAAATTGTTAAAACTTTGTAAAAAAAAATATTTGCAAATAAAAAATTTATAACAATAAGGCAGCATTGTGTAATATGACTCCCAGAGCAGCACTCAAGTGGCCCATTTGATAATTTACATAGCCTACTGCGTTGAAAAAGTTAAGTGAATAGGCTGAAACTTGCCACTGGCCTAACTTAGCTTATACCCACATACACACATACATATATATGTATTCGTATTGGTGTGTGGGTGCGTCCAGCAGTTGGTCAAAGTGCCATTGCAAACAGCTGAGCGGTGGAAGATTTTCCACTTTTCGCCGCTATTAAAACTTGCTCGCATTCGCACACTCACACCAATGCAAATAGTCAAAGCAAAACTTTTTATTTTTCAAGATTTTTCTTCCACTTTTATTTATATCACTATTTTTTAAAATGACACACAAGCAAGGACCGGAGGGTTTCTAGTTTGCCGTTATGTAAGTGGGCCGTGACGAATGTTGCTGCTGTTGTTGTTATCCAGCGCGCAAAGAAATGGCGATAAACAGCGGCGTATACGCAATGCTTTATTGAATAAATTGAAAAGTTTGTCGCCAACAATCGTTATTCTCATTCTTATTTTGCTAAGCAAAAGTTTCGACTTTTTATTTGCCTGTCACACACACACACATACACATATACACAACTTTACCCACCCTACTTGGACAGTGTCCTCTTCCACTTTACTTACTTTTCCTACTTTGCTATTCATGTTGTTGCGGAGAATTATGTAAACATTCTGTTTCTATGCTACTTCACTTCTATCTTCTACGCTTGATTTACTTTTTCAGTTCGTTTTTTACTATCTGCTATTTAACTTCTCTCTTTTGCATTCGTTTATTGCTCTTTTTCGCAGCAAAGTTTCTATTTACCAAGTTAAATGCGCTGATTTCAATAGCGAAATGAGGCTAACAACTCACTAACTTTACACATAAACAACAACAACAACAGCAAGAATAACGAACTTGCTTAGTAGCAGCGGCGACAAAGTAGTGTAGTGGAGATTTGCAATATGTTACGTATACGCAGTGACTGACTCCATTCAGTAGTTAGATTAGAAGAGAAAGTTAACAAATGATTATGAAAAGATATTTTGTGTGAGTGTGGATGTCAATAGAAAGTAACACTACATACATACGTATATATGTATATATGTATATTCGAATATTTTAGTTTACATATCTATGTCCTGTATTTCTTTTCTAACTTCTGCGAATGAAACATATGTGAAAAGTCTAATGTACAGGGTGTTTCAGTGGATTGAAATTATTATTTTCAAGAACTTATTTTTCTTTTGCAAATTTTGTTATAAAAAATTTATATTAAATAATTATTGTTGACAACTTAAGCTGAACGGTTGTCATTTATTCAGTTAATATATTTGTTTTTATAATTTCTTATAAAATTCACATTTTAATAAATACTCGTTGTTTTTCAATTAATTTGACATATTTTACTTACTGGATAGTTATCAATCAAAAAATGCGTTTTGTATTTGAAGTTACGGTCTGTAACAAATTACTTACCATCTTATCAAATATGACTCGGACTAGCAAATTTTTCGTGTATTTCGTATTTTCGTGTATCGCCTTCAAAATAGACTCCTTTTGAGCCAATACAAGCGTGCCAAAGCTTAATTCAATTTTCCATACACTTGTTATAAACCTCGGCTGATATGACCTTCAGTGCTTTCAGCGAATATTGACTTATTCGGTTTCCGCTTAGTTTTTGCAAGATTGATGTTGGATATCTTCGACAACATTTTCATAAACCCACGTCTCGCTTTTGCAAAATAATAAGGTCATAATCTCTTTGGTGCTAGTGCAACAATGACACCCTCCATACCCACAACATTAACAAAAAAAAATCACCTTTGCCACGATGTTCGGCCAATCGCTCAATCGTCTGTTTTGGGGTCATAAGTCTTGGATCTAAGACTCATCGTTAGAAATAATACCTTACATGACATCCTGGTAGACGGAAAGCTTTGTTTCACAGACGTTAACGCATTGCTGCTTTTCAAAAAAATGCAGCGATTTTGGAACCAACTGTGCTTTCGCTTTTCTTACGCCCACATGATCTTTCAAAAAGGTTTTCATTGATCTTTCAGATATTCCAACGATGCCAGTAAGATATCTGATTTCGATTCTCAAGCATCAATCCCTTTATTTTATTGATGTGTTGATCATCAGTTGATGTTCATGTCCTGGACGTGGTTCGTCGTCAACGCGTTTTCGACCTTCTTTGAATAATTTGTGCCAATCAAAAACACTTGCTATCACCGAAGGCCTTTTCCAGCGTTCTGAATTTTTCGGCACCAAAAATTTTATTCCGCAAACCAAAATTCGATGGAACTTCTTTGTTAAATAATTTCGCTCATCGAAAAGGTCGCAGAACGCACTTTACGTACTTCAGAAAGGCAAGTGTATACTAAAAAGTAATTATGATCATTTGGCGTAGATTTAACACGACATTTCAATTAAAAAGGTCTTACTATTTTTTGTCCACAAGTAGTAACTATATGCAACTATGGTACGGTTTTTTTAGGTTAGGTCAGTTTAGATATATGAGCTGATCTTGGCGATACCGATCACACTTCTTTTTCTTTACTGGCGCAGACACCGCTTACGCGATTATAGCCGAGTTAACACCAGCAAGGCTGTCGTTTAGTTTTCATTGGTACTGTTTTTACGTGGTGGGTCCCAAACCCAGCGCACAATCCTGCGGAGGGAAGGTTTCACCTTCTCACTTTAGCTCGCCTTCAAACGGATGTTCTTAGGCTACCTAGAGGATACTTGGTCAAAGATCGGAAGTCGTGAGCTGCTAGAGTCATATGTAAAAGAATCGTTTCTGGCCACTCCCAAGTGAATGGCGATCAGAGAACTTTCCTCACTTGCGTGAACTTCTACACATGACAAGAGAGTACACTTTAAGTTTGAAATTTATAAATAATTAGACTCAACCGATCTACTACTACAGCATTATCTAAGAAGCAACTTATTTTATAGAATTTAATCAGTAGCTGAAGATATCCAATAGAATAATTGTGTCATAGCGTAGATACTTTTCAGGTAGCGGTGATATTCTAACGGGTGATTTTTTTGAGGTTAGGATTTTCATGCATTAGTATTTGACAGATCACGTGGGATTTCAGACATGGTGTCAAAGAGAAAGATGCTCAGTATGCTTTGACATTTCATCATGAATAGACTTACTAACGAGCAACGCTTGCAAATCATTGAATTTTATTACCAAAATCAGTGTTCGGTTCGAAATGTGAAAATCCGCTTTTTTATCGACAAATTTTGTTCAGCGATGAGGCTCATTTCTGGTTGAATGGCTACGTAAATAAGCAAAATTGCCGCATTTGGGGTGAAGAGCAACCAGAAGCCGTTCAAGAACTGCCCATGCATCCCGAAAAATGCACTGTTTGGTGTGGTTTGTACGCTGGTGGAATCATTGGACCGTATTTTTTCAAAGATGCTGTTGGACGCAACGTTACGGTGAATGGCGATCGCTATCGTTCGATGCTAACAAACTTTTTGTTGCCAAAAATGGAAGAACTGAACTTGGTTGACATGTGGTTTCAACAAGATGGCGCTACATGCCACACAGCTCGCGATTCTATGGCCATTTTGAGGGAAAACTTCGGACAACAATTCATCTCAAGAAATGGACCCGTAAGTTGGCCACCAAGATCATGCGATTTAACGCCTTTAGACTATTTTTTGGGGGCTACGTCAAGTCTAAAGTCTACAGAAATAAGCCAGCAACTATTCCAGCTTTGGAAGACAACATTTCCGAAGAAATTCGGGCTATTCCGGCCGAAATGCTCGAAAAAGTTGCCCAAAATTGGACTTTCCGAATGGACCACATAAGACGCAGCCGCGGTCAACATTTAAATGAAATTATCTTCAAAAAGTAAATGTCATGAACCAATCTAACGTTTCAAATAAAGAACCGATGAGATTTTGCAAACTTTATGCGTTTTTTTTTTAAAAAAAAGTTATCAAGCTCTTAAAAAATCACCCTTTACAAGTAAGGTTCGAGTTATTGCCATAGAATCAGGTCAAGCAACAGCTCAGAACTAACGCCATTTCATATAATTTTTATATACTTAGAAACTATAAAAATACTTTAGAACCACCATATGCCTCTTTGCATGCCACACAGTTATAGTAAGCCAGCCAAGCACATGCACTTGTAAAGCAAACGTTATTAAATTGTGTGGCAAGGCATTAGTGCTCGTATTTACAAAAGTGTCCTTTCACTATTCAGCAAATAACAGTTCGCAAAAACAAAAAAGAAATGTAATGAAGCTCTTATTTGCTTTAGTTATTCAGTCGTATTAATGAAGTGCCTTTTATGCTTGCCACACTAACACACACACACATCTATGCTTTTATGTGTACACACGTATATATTTATGTATAAGCCAGTCTATGTCTATGCAAATGGCAACTGTATTTCTCGCATTTCAATTGCTTTCGTTTCAAAAGAAAGCTTGAGCTCATGCTGGCCGCTCAGCTCTTACGGTCACATGCTCGCACACATATGCTTTATGCGCGTTAATGCCACATATGTACATACAGATACATACACACACATACATATTTGATGAAGACGCAGAGCACTTTCACTTCCATACGCGCTTAAATATAACTGTACTCTTGCTTGTGGACTTTCACACACACATATCCGCAAACACACATATGCAAATCACTTGTGACAGTGTGGGTGCAGAATGAGTGTGTTGGCCCACAAGGACGAGTATGGCACTTTGTTTTTTAATTTTATTTGCATTTTTTCTTTCATTTTTTATGATCATGCCCTAATTAGTGCTGCAGCAAAACGTCTGACTGGCTGGCTGCCTCAGAAATGCTGACGTAGATTTTACTTGCTGCTTTTTCTCGATTTTATGCGCTTGTTATTGTTGTTGCTTATTTTCTTTTGCGCTTGATGAGCGCACATTCAAGTTCAACAAGTTGGCATACATTAGCAGCAGCGTGCAACAACTACAAGTCAGCAGCAGCTTCACAAGTCGACTAATCACTCAGCCACACACGCACACACATGGACGCACAGCAGTTCATTTCTTTGTAATTAAATCTGCCAGCCGCATGTGCGTGCGTGTGTGAGTTGCAGGGAAATTATGACTTTCACGGCATTGCCGTTTCAAATTTGTTGCAAGATTGCAGTGACTTACGGGCTTTGGCTTTTATTTACCACTCACCCGCCTTTAACTGCTCGAGACAAGTTGCTTATTGAGTAGTTACGAAGGATACATCTGAGTGCCTTTGAACGGGCGCATTAAATTGGCACAGAGGAGAATTGCAACTTGAGTTATCGATCGCCAACGCAATTATTCACATCAAGGTTAATGTGTTGCACGCAACGTGCTGTAAATAGAATTTAACAGACAAGCAGTTATAGTTTGTATCGCAGTCAATTGAATTTGATCGATTGTCTTCGAGGAAAAAATGATTGCAGTTGCATAAGAATTTTTTACAAATGGGTATAATAAAAAGTACCCGGAAATTGTAAATAAAATCCAAAATATTAAATCACACTGGGTCAAATTTAGTGAATACAAGTGGTTAATCGATGGTATTCATAGCGGTTTTGGCTTTTGGCGGTCACAATCGTATAATATTGGAAAAAACTCAGCTTTATTGGGACGAGTCGACCAAAGTATGCGTTTCATACCCAAAATATCCAAAAAACAAGTATTCGAACGGACTCGCAAGAGATCTCGAGCTCTCTTGCCTTCTCTCTAACACTTTCCCGACGATTTTCAAGTACCATATTCTTCACTTATTCTTTACTTTTTTAATACTTTCATTAGTTGGAGAGGTCGAAGCTCATCCAGAATGAGGCATGTCTTCAACGATCCGTCGACCGACTTTAAAGGTTTTGTTTTCGATAAAAATTATAAAATATAAAGAGGAGTTGTGTTATTTGAAATATTATCTGAATGCATATATCAAATACAAAACATCTCGGCTCAAAGACATTGTACTTTAGTGTAAGCTTATGGTGAAGATGAGTCAATATGTCAAAATTGTTTTGCACACTTTAAAAGTGGCTTGAAAGCCGAAAAGGTCCAAGGCGACCAAAAAAGTTTGAAGATGAGGCACTGGAAGCATTACTCTATGAAGATTGTTGCCAAACACTTAAAGAAGTCACACAATCTCAGCCCTTTCAAAGCTCTCAAAAAGCAGACGGATATATTCAAGGGTCATATGAATTGAATCCAAGCGATTATGAAGGATAAGTTTACTTGTCAAAAATGCTTCTTGAACGCTATAAAAACAAGCTGTTTTTGTATGAAATACGTACGTTGCTATATATATTTCTGAACTAGGCAACACTAAGTATTTCCATTGGAAAGTTTGACATTTTTTAGCATAACATCACTCAGAACGTTTTGTCATTTAATCGTGAATTGTTTTATTTACAAGAAATTAAAAAATTCATCTCGGCCAAAATGGAATTAACTCGTGAACATTTTCGTGCGATCATTTTTCACAACTTTCGACGTGGATTATCACGACAAGAGTGCATCGATGAACTAAAATTTTTGTATGGCTATGAAGCAACATCCTATAGCACTGTGAAAAACTGTTACAATGAATTCAATCGTGGCCGACGCTCGCTCAAAGACGAATTCCGTCGACCGAGAAAACATCGATGCCGTACGTGAACTGATAATGCAAGACTGTCATGTAACATACCTTCGGATAGAGGCATGCCTATGCATTTTTCCCACCAGCATACATTCGATATTGCATGAACACCTGGTCGCTCAAAAAAAGGCTCGTGTGGATTGGTGAAATGCTGAAAAAATACGATCGCGGTGCTTCAAAAGACGTTTATAAGATCGTCACAGGTGACGAATCATGGATCTATGCGTATGTGCCCGAAACAAAACAGCATTCGACCGTGTGGGTCATCCAAGACGAGCCAAATCCAACGAAAGAAAAAAACCATTTTCGTTGGAAAATATGCCTATTTTCATTATTAGGCCAGAAATATATATAGCAGCCCTCGTAATCATATATAAAATCAAGTCAACCAGCCGAATATTCAAGACACCAAAGTAATGCTCTGTGTTAGGTGTGACGAAAAGACCGCATTTTATTGTGTACCAACTCATCAATTTTAAAGCGATTGATTAACGAAAAAGGAGCGAAATTTACCATTAAATACGAGGCAATACTTTTTCACTATTTTCGCATACATGTTTTTCTTAAATAAGCGTTTCATTAAAAAAAAAAAAATAATAATAATAATAGGGGCACTTCGACCTTAGGCTATTTGAAAGATTAAGCCAACTATGTTTTTGCATATTTTAATTTAGCTCTTAATAATTCAGAAAACTTCTTCAATGACCGCTTTGTTTACACTATGAATCTTTTTGTTTACGTTTTATGAGGTCATCGACATTTTGTTAAAATTTTGTTTACTTTTAGCCAAGTACACCACCTTTGTTTTCATTTGGCAAAGTTCACAACCTTTGTTTACATTTAGCCAGGTTCACAACCTCTGCTTACATTTAGGGTCAATGACACCTTTGTTTTCATTTTATGAAGTCAATGGCCCTTTTAGTTACATTTTATGAAGCGAATGACCCTTTTGTTTAGATTCAGCGAAGTCCATCAACTTTGTTTACATTTAGCCAGGTTCATAACCTTTGCTTATATTAAGGGTCAACGACGTTTTTGTTTACATTTTCTGATGTCAATCTTGGGTGCCAAGGAAAACATGTAGCAAGTCTCACTTAGATATCTTAAATTTTACTCAAGTTACCGCTTGCATAACGAATAAAGGGACGGAGAGACAGTCACCCGGATTTCTGCTCGTCTGGTCATCCTGATCATTTATATAAGTATGTATATATGTATATATAACCCTATATCTAACTCTATTACTTTTAGGTTATACATACAACCATTAAGTGAATAAAACTAGTATACTCTGTAGCAATATGTTGCAAGAATATAATTACTGCTGACTTTCATTTTTGGAATTAGCAGAAAATAAACATTTATTGTGTCATTAAATAATTTATTTGCAATTTGTCCGTATTAAAAGTCATTCAATAGAAATTGTTATGAATTCTAACAAAGCGTTTTATTGACCTATTTTGCGCAGAAAATGCACTTTTTTCGTCCATAAATGGCTGTGGCATATTGACACACTCAGCGAATACTGCTCCATATACGTTTATTGGTGCTTTCCTTTAATTGTCACAAATACAGCTGCTGAAAGGATGCGGTCACTTACAGGAAATACGATAAAGTATATATTCATTGCCGATTTAATTGCTTTGTTGACTGTAAGGATGGGGGAGGGTGTTTTATTGTGCGGTCGTATTGCCGGAGCATGTCTTGCCAATATTCTTCAATATTCAGCAGGAAAATAAACGCCTTTTATTGCGACAATAATTGTTTATTGGTAGTTTGTGTCGTGTGGAAGTATCCTGTAGGAAATTTTACTTGTTGAAATTTGAAAGTAATTTGAAAACAATTATTTTTATTAAAATTTTTCAATTAGAAAGGCAAAAGAATGTAATCTGTATATTTTTCAGTGGATAATACAAAACTGTCGTTGATTGTAGTTTAAGCTGTCATGATAAACTTTAAATTTCTGATAAAAAAATACAAATGATACAATCATATATTGTATAATTATCTATAATGGTGTATTGAAAATGCTAAGAAAGTTAAGCTTCCATCTCGAAATTAAACATTCAGGTGCTTGTAAATTTTTTTCTCTAAAGGATTCACTTTCATCGATCGTTTTAGTAATCATACCGAGTTTGCTTGTGTTCCAGTTATATCTTGATAATGTCACATGAGAGCCATATATGTACCAAATTTTGTTAAGATCGGTCGATGTGATCAAGAGTTGTGATAGTTTACTTACATAAGAATGGGTACTTCTGAAACCTATATTTCTCTCAATTTTTGTGTAATTGCTTTCTAAGTACCAAACTTTGTTAAGATTGATCGAGGGGATCAAGAGTTGTTATAGTTTACATAAGAATGGGTTGTGCTACGATAAGATCCGCTATTTGGGAAAAATTATGTGTAATTCTGAAACACTAAATTTCTTTAAATTTTTGAGTTATTGCTTTCTAAGTACCAAATTTTGTTAAGCTTGATCGAGGGGATCAAGAGTTGTTATAGTTTAGATGAGAATGGGTTGTGCTACGACAAGATCCGCTATTTGAAAAAAGTTATGCATACTTCTGAAACACTAAATTCTCTCAATTCCTGAGTTATTGCTTTCCAAATAATTTTGAGCAATACCGTTACTTAGAGCTGCCTTGTCTACAGTCCTATCTATGTATTTTCAAGACCATTTCTAAGAAAAAAAACGAATTAACTTGAAACTCTTCTCGATCCCATAAATTTCCTTCAGGGTAGCTGAGAGCACGATAACTGTCTACAGATAACTGCAATAAATGAAGAAGACGGCCAATAAATAAAAACTGAAATGAGTGTAACGTGTAGACAGGAGCAGCAGGATAACGGCATGAAGCCAACGAGCAGCAACGTTTCAATTAAACAATTTAATTAAAATAAACGGCCAAACGAGAAACAGTTCATGCTGCGGTTAAATCGCAATGCAACAACAATAGCAACTACAAATAAGCTAGCAGCAAAAACATTTGCAACAATAAATAAGATAACAGCAAAAACAATAACAACAACAAATTGAATAGACAACATAACAATAACAACAATAAATAAGTTAACTGCAACAACAATCACAACAAATATGCCGCAAATTGACAATCTCACTTTGCTGCATGCCACATTGGCCATAATCAATACTATCAGCCAATATCTCCATTTTACTTTATTGTTGTTGTTGTCTGCATTGCTGTTAATTAAAGCACTGTCAAAATTGTGAAATTCGCATGCTTTATTTGCTGTACGTGCGCCCTGCGGACCACAGCGCCGACAGTTTGTCGACCATTTCCGCACATTTAAATGTGGCATGCAACGCTTCATTTGGCCGTTAATTCACTGCCAATAAAGTGGCAATTGCCCAGGCCATTTAGAGCGGGCATATCGCAAACAAAAACAACGCTGCCAAAACGCTTTTATTGTTGACGATCATAGGCCAATTCACAAAGCAATAAATTTTGATTGCGCAGAGCGGCGGTCAAAGGGCGGAGAGCGCGGTGGCGGAGAAGTAGAGTGCGCGAGCCAACTTTTGCAACTGCAACTGCGGTTGCGGTCATCAAGCGTGACCGCTCGCTGACCACCAACGCGCTGAAAGGATATGCAGAACAACAAACACGCACACACATACACATACTCGGAGGTACATATAGAGGCTCACACATACACACCCACACATACATAAAACTGATTTGGTTTGGCTGGCGTTTGCCGTGCCTTCAACCATTTTTGGTGCTCGAAACTGTTATTTTGACTACGGTGTGCGCTGCACAGCGCGTTGGCGTTACATAACCTCACAATTTATTATATTTATTAAATTTATTACTATAATTAATGCTTATTTGGCGTCGGATGGCCTGTGACCAGCACATAATGATATCACTGTAGCATTATGGCGTTCCGTGCGGTTGCATGTGGCTATTTGTTGGCGCTTTAAAGCCATTGTTTTTATGGAGATGTGCCACATAGCTACCGTTACACTTTTCCTGCCGAGGTATGATACATTGCTGTCGTAGATTTATACTGTTATCCTTTTATCGCTGCCAAAAGTTGTTTACTGCAATGGCATCGGTGGCAGCAGCTGCAATAATTGGCCTTGTCGCTGCTTGCTTTTGTTGTTGCTCGGTTATTGGCTGTGCTTTATTGATTTTGGCTCGTGTGGCGATTTATATTTGCATTAAAGCACTGATATATGTATATATGTACATACAAGGACACACTTCAAAATATATTTTGAAGGCCAGAGTGCTGTTTTCGTTACTATAAATTATTATTTTGCCAATTTTAACAATCTTTGTAGTTACAATAAATGTTGTGACCGCCAGTTGCGTATGAAAAAAATATTTATTTCTATTTGAAAAGCTTTATTGGATATTTTGTAACATTTCACCTGTGTTTATTTGTCAGAAATTAATTAAAATTTTAATTAGTTTGTTATTTGCTATTAAATGTGAGCCAATTTTGCTGGTTTTGAGTGTGTGCTTGTATTGAAAACAGTCGGAAAATCTAAAACTATTTCATATTTGGCAATTTAATTAAGTGTTTATATCCACTTGTGAATTTCAAAAAATTTTTTTTTGTCTACATACATACATATATATATTGTGACAAAAATGTGCCCGAAATGATATTTCAAAAAAATTAATTACTATGCCAAATACAAGCGAAATCAATTAACCAGTTTGTTTACAGCAGCTGCTTGAGTCGGTACCCCTCAGCGGAGCCTTGCGATTCTTACGATGGATAAAAATATCGAACAAAGAATTCTCAAATTTGTATTTCCAATCAAATATCGTATGTGGAATTATTGCGAATATTGAAATAGGCTTTCGCTGATTCAGTTTTATCAAAAATATAAGCCACTAGTGGCACATAGCCTTCAAAGACGGCCGAGAGATTGTTGAAGGCATCACTCGTTCTGGACTACCTACGACCTCTTCAACTGATGAAAATATTAAAAAAGTAAAGGATTTGGTGCTTGAAAATCGTCAGGCTATTGGTAAAGTGATGGCAAGAGAGCTCGACATTTCTCGCGAGTCCGTGTGAATGATTTTGGCAGATATTTTGGGTATGAAACACGTTCTTGGTCAACTCATGCCGATAAAACTGATTTATAACTGCCAATGAGTCATGGGTTTAAGGGTTTGACATGCAAAAAAAGTCAACAATCATCGGAATGGAATTCGTTTTAAGACGATCGAAGAGATAAAACAAAATTCGCGGAAAGAGCTAAAGGCCATCCCAAAAAGTGCTTATAAAAAGTGTTTCGAGGAAGAATCTTTGGCATAAGTATATTACATCTGCTGAGAACTACTTTGAAGGCGACAAAATAAATATTCATGAGTAAGGAAATATTTTGCATTTTATATAAAATTTCCGGTTGTCATAATGTAGATGGAATGTATATCTATTTGTTGATACGGCAAATGGTTTCAGCGCATTTGTAAAAATTTTTGTACTATGAGGAGTAAATATTAAGTTTAACAAACTTTTAACATGCAAAAGTTACCGTCAGAGACTGTAACGACGCATTTTTGAAATAATTCAAAATCTTACATACCCTTAGGCGCTATATTGGGCGTAAGTGGTTATAATGTGGATCGTAGATGAATTCAAGATAAACGTTGCATAGTTTTTGGCGTGGGCGAAATCAAATAAGAACAGTCATTTGGGAACAGTTTGATGACAACGAAAAGGGCTTGTTTACAACACAGTGCTATTCAAACTGCATGAAAGGTATGTCGTTCTCTGGTCACATCTCTTCAAATAACACCTTACTTACCATATAAAGGGTGATCCATTTCAAGGTTCCTTACTATTAAAGAAAAAAAACAAAAACTTAGAAATTTAAATTTTTCAAATGTGGCCGCGGCTACGTCCCAGATGGTCCATCCGGTGAGTTCAATTTCCGATGGCTTGTTTGAGCGTTTCGACTCGTAGTAGCGAATGACAAGCGTGAAGTTTTGATCCAAGGCTAGAATTTAAGCGGGATTATAAGCATAAACTTTAGACTTTACACATCCCTACAGGAAAGAGCCTAACGTTGTGATATCACACGATCTTGAGGCCAAACGACCGGTTCAAAACATGAAATTATCTGCTCACGGAAAGTCTATTAGTTGATCCGATGTGTGGGAAGTGGCGCCGTCTTGTTGAAACCTAATGTCGCCGAGATCACGAGCTTCCATTTCAGGCAGCACATGCCGCGGTAACAGACGCCATTGGCGGTTACGTTCTCATCACCACACCAAACCGTTGTTTTTTTTGGATGAAATAACAGAAATTACATACCCATTGAGCCAGAAAACGTCGGATCTTCTTAGAACTTTTCAAGACCCCATATAGCGAAGCGATGTGGCTTGGGAAGGTCGAGCGGCGTCAGTTCTTGCACAATCTGTATTTTGTAAACTTTCGATTTAAGATCTCGACGTAAAATTAGCCAAGTCGTTCCATACGTTTCACACGACGCAGGCGAGATTTGCCAAAAAAGGCTATTGAAAAAGGTATCTCTACTTAGAACACCCTTTACAATAATAATTATTTACATTCCAGCTTTGATTTTGCTTTGCTTTATAATCTTTTAGTCATATCTGGCTTGTTTCCAGCTAATTTACAACTTATTATAATGGCTCTTAAGATTTTTACTGTCACAATGAAGTTAATGTCAACGGTACCTCTTGAAAATTTTAAGGACATATGTACAAGCACTTGAATGAAGGACTTCTAAGCGGGGGTGGTTGGCTTTTAGAGTTAAAACACTGTGTTTCGCTGAACAAAACCCTCAAACCACTTGAAAAAGTAATTCTCGTTAAGTGGTACTCAATTAACCGCGGGAGGGTTGAACTTAAAAACGAGAAAATATCAGAAATATTTATGTCTACAAGGATTGAAAAAATGATTACAAGATTTCTTAATAGGAGGTAAATAATTAACAAGCCAAATGTCAATACTACATACATAATGAAGAGACATTTAATCGTTCAAGTGTTTGCGAGCAGAAACGAAATACATACGAGTATATATAGTTTTATTTGTGTAAACAAAAATAAGTCAAGCATCAGGGGGTATAATGTTTCTGATAGCTCTGCTTGTCTATCGACCAATTATTTCATAATATTTTCAGGAGGTCGGCCTATGTCGATTATGTTGGGCATTCTTCAGAAAGTTTAACTCTGGATTTTATTAAAATTAAATAAATTAAACAGAGGTTCTAAAAATTGATATTTTCTCTAAACTTGTAAACTTGTCTACAATGCCGGTGGACATTGCCGGTAGGTGCATAGCTGCGAAGGTGGCTATCAGACTCAGAGCATCTGGTTTCTTAAAGGACGTGCATCTGGTCATTCGGATATCCTTACAAACTTTGACTGCATACCGGATCATGGAGTCGCCAATCCGAACTCTGTCGGCTCCTTCTTTGCCCATATACCGACGAGGGAGATGTGGGTGGGAAGAAACCGTTAAAGGAGGGGGGCAGCAAGCTTCTTCACGGATGGGTCAAAGCTTGGGGGGAAGGTTGGTGGGGTGGTTTATTGTCGGGAGCTCTCTATCAATTCCTGTTTCAGCTTCCCGACTACTGCAGTGCATTCCAGGCTGAGGTCGCAGCAATCAAGGTAGCAGCAGATATGCTGCTACGGAGTGAATCCACCTTCAGAAAAGTGACCATTCACTCAGATAGCAGAGCGGCAATACTAGCCTTGAACTCATTCATAGTGCGTTCAGGGTTGGCCGAAGAATGTCTAACGTCCCTATCTCTAGCAGCTAGAGTATTTATGATTAGACTGGTGTGGGTGCCGGGCCATAGCGGAATTGCAGGCAATTGCAAAGCTGATAAGTTAGCAAGGAAAGGTACCCCAGAATCATTACAGGTAGAATGGGAACGGATCGGCGCTCCTGTTTCTTCTTGTGGTCTACTACTAGATAGCTAGGCCACGCGGATGCTCGTCCAACGCTGTGCCAGCATCGGCACTTGCGCGGTTGCAAAAGCTTTCTGGCCCACGATAGATCGCAGGAGATCTAATGATCTCTTAGCCCTCAGTAAGGCTAACCTCTCATTGTTAGTGGGTCTTTTAACAGGCCACTGTCCTATTGGCTTACGTGCGGTAAGAATGGGTATCTTACTGAATGTCGACTGCAGAAGCTGTTTGGATGAAGATGCGGTAGAAACAAGCCAGCACTTCCCTCTTGACTGTCCCGCTTTTGAGAGGTCAACACTCAGACACTTGCGGGCGCATACCTTTGGATACCGAACTGGCGGGTGTTGAAGTTAAGATCCTGTGTAACTATGTATTGGCTACAAAGCGCTTCGCCAATCTGTAAGTCCGAACACGGGAGTTAGTCTACGTGGGATCTTTGATCAGCCATATTACCTAACCTAACCTATTATTACCTCTATCCATATATTAAAGTCCCCTTTTAAACAGTTCTAAATTATAATGAAGACATCTGAAGTTTCCTAGAACGATGGATACAAGCACTTGCCATTATTTACAAGAGCTACAATCCTCTTTTCAATACTGGAGTACAGCGTACAATCCATTACATATGTACATGTATGAAAATCATGAGTTTCGTGGAGAAATAATACCGTGATTACCGCATTATAATGATCTGTTAGCTGGATTAGACTAAACTGCTACTTATCATAACTTGAATCCGATATACAAAACATACAGGTCTTGTCCGGAAAGTAATAGAAAGGCATTCTCCGGAATAGCCTTGAGAGCCGAGGTGCATGTTGCTTGGATTCCCTCTGTCGTCTCAAAATTCTGGCTTTGATCGACCTTTTCAGGCAAGGAAACAAACAAAAGTTCGGGGGGCCACATCTGGGCTGAAGGGCGGCTGCGGAAGCGTGTGTATGCCGGCCTTGGTTAGGTAGTGAAAGACGGTGTGAGACGAGGCGTTGTCGCGGTGCAACTTCAAATCGGCTGCGATTATTGTCGGAACCGATTGACGAAGGGTTAAGTCTCTTGAGATCTTCCATGTAAAACTTAGTATTGACGGTGTGTCCAGCAGGAACAAATTCATGGTGGACAATGCTTTTGATGTCAAAAAAGACAATGAGCATCGTTTTCACTTTGGTTTTGCGCATTGTTCCCTTTTTCTTCCCATGAATCGTCACCTGTCGTCGCGCGAAAATGTTTGTTCTGACTCTCCGGGTGCTTGGAGACAACTGACCAGCCGCTCGTTCGTTAGCTAGGAACGCCCTCTACCAAATACAGTCGGTGCGCGCACGTTCGGAAGTACAGTCGAGACGGAAAAAATCAATCCTATTGCTTTCCTAACAAACTCTGTATATTCCGCATATAATAATCGCTGCTTGATATTCCTACTATTAGAAATCTATCTTCACTAGCTTTGTGGTCTAAGTTCTATAGATGATCTTCAAGGCTTTGCTTTCGGAAAAAAATTTCGACGGTTCTGGGATTATGTAGAGGTTATGTTAGGTTCTATAGATGATCTGTAAGAACTTTGTTTTTAGAAACAAATTTAGATTGTTCTTGTACTATATACAGGTTATGATAAGTTCTATAGCCTTCTTGAAGGTCGGCTTTGTATTAAAACAAACTCAACTATTATCGATTATATAACATATGTATTTAATTTATTTTACAATTTCTTTTCAAGCCACATTTGCTTCAAACTGTAAACCGTTATTTAATATAAATATAAGCTTAAGCTTTATATTTATTTTTAAATTTGTTAACATTTCCATTTCTACTTATAAATTTAATAACACGAACGCTTAAATCTACTTAATAAAATTCGTTGCTCTTTAACTCCGCATTACTTCCAAAACAAGCTCTCCACGAGTACTATATTACACAAAAGATTAAATTTCTATTTACACTACACACGCCTATCCGCATACCACGTAATACTTGCGACCACACAGCGCACTACACCGCTAAACAGCCCAAGCTGTCCCCCCGCCAAGCCGTCGCCATTTCATTCCTCCAAACTGCGTCTCTTAGAATTCGTTCGCTTCGCACTGCCAATCTTGCAACAAACCCAAAATTTGCAACGACTCATACGTATCGAAGTCATCAGCGTAACGTAAAGACCGCAATGTGCGCTTGCTAACATCGAACGTCTCGCTGGCGGCCCACTTGGCGCTGATGCCGTACGCATTGCTGCCTTTGCACTCGTATTCGCGCGGCAGTGCCAGAGTCAACGGTAATTGTTCCGCCATAACGGAATGATGCGTGACCAATGCCTTTAACGATGTAAATTGCTTCTTGGCGCCTTTCAGCTTGTAATGGTTGTCCGCCAGCGACACGACGACGAAATGCTTCACCTTCGTTTCGACGCGCAGACACAGTTCGTAGCTGCGTGATTTGCGGCGTAGCAGGAAGGTGCCGGGCGGCGCCTGTTGTAGGCGCTCAAGCGCGGCTTTGGTGGTGATGCGCGGTTGATACCAACTGCTGGTGAGCAACTCGGCCTCCTCACTGCCATCGTCGGAGTTGCGGTTGTAGCGGAATTTTTGCTTTGGTTTTTGTTGTAGTTTTTGTTGTTGTTTCAGCTGTCGTTTGCGTTGTTTCGTCGGACTCGATTTTTCGCTTATCAACTGACAGCAATCGGAGATGCCAGCATCCGAATCTTCGGCGACATGTTGATAATCAGCGTCCTCGATGCCCCATTCGCCCTGCACATCCTCATCCTCTTCCGGTTCGGTGGTGGAATCTGTGTACTGTGTAATGTTTTGCCAGCAGTTCAACGAGAGCATCGATTTTTGCGGACTAATCGATTTTTGTGGTGTACAGCCATGTTTTTGTTGTTGTTCAGTGCATGCATAGTGTTGTTGTGGCGGAGTTTCCTCGACGTCACTCTCTAATGGGCAAGTGCACTGACTGCTGCAATCACTGGCGTCCTCCTCATCGGCGTTGTATGAAGAATCCAACATGTCAACCTGTGTTAGTAGAGACGGAGAGAGGAGGAAAGAAATGTCGTGAGTAAGCTATAAAAAGATTAGAAATCCGAAAATGTTGCAGCTTTGCTTAGTGCGGTGCAAGCCAACTCACCTCATCATAATCACTGGTGACGTCCTCCTCGGTGTCGCTTTTGCAAAGTGTTGCCGCCATCTGCGCTGCTCGCTGTTGTTCTCGTTCGCGCTGTTGATGTTGCTGTTGTTGTTGTCCATGTCGTTGCTGAAAGAGTTTCCGCCGCAAAAAGTCCTTCATGCAATCGTACACTTTTGGTCTTTTGCCGGCACTAACGAGCAACTCGCGATCCCCGTCCGCTGCACCCCAGCAATGCTGTTGTTGCAGTTCACCATGCGGCTGCTGCAAGTCGGATGTGTTGCCCACCAGCGTCAGCCGACTGTAGTAGCCCGAAGTGTTGGTGGCGGTGTTGTAGGAGCAGGAGTGCGAGCACGAATTGGATTTTTGTGATGATGAAGACGTTGACAAGTGAGTGACACAGTCAGCATTTGTTGCAACCGGCATTGTTGCTATTGTTGTGTGTTTTTCTGTTGTCAACACAGGCATTGTGTTGCTGCCGCCGCTGTTATTGTTGCTGTTGGTGGTTGGCAGAAACTTGCTGCTCCATTGTTGATATTTGCGCAAGGCCAAGTCTAGGCTGCGACTTGTCATCGTTGTTGCCGCCGCTGTTGCTGTTGTTGTCGCCACCGCCGCCGCTGCGGTTGCCGCTGTAGGCGTTGCTGCTGCTTCCATGCTGGCGGTGCAAGCGTAAGCCGGATATAATTCAGCGTACGCTGGACAATTTGCGCCAAATTGCTGTTGTGGCTGAAAGCAGGCGAGAAAAAAGAGAAAAGTGGTACCGTTAAAATTTTCCATTGGTTGCAAACTTTTGTAGTATTTTGGTGTTACAAACATTTCTTTTAATGGGTTTCGCATTTGTAGTTGTGGGCTATTCACCGAAATCGCGCAGAAAATTACCAATTAGTGGGAAATTTTCTTGAAGTGCTTGCCAAAAGTGGTGAGCGTAGCGTTTGAAGAGATTACGTGTTGCTTTAAACTGGTTTAAATTTAAAGATAAAATGAAGTTTTGCAGAAAATTGTTCAATAAAGATTGCTTTAATATGCGGGGTTATATATTTCGCTTAAAAAGGTGACTTAGATATAAGGGAAGTTATTTTGGATTAAAATAATTCTAATTTAAAGTGTTTCTTTTTGTCTAAAAATCAGAGTTTGTGCAATAAGAACTCGTAAAGTCTTAAAAAAGGGATTCGATTACTGATATTTAGAATATTTTTTGGGATTAGTAATATTTATAGTTGAGAATTAAACCATTTTAGTCAAATTCGTGTCATTTAGCAAGGACATAAACCTGTATTCAAAGGTTCATGCAAAGCGTCTGTTACGAGCATATCATGAGTGAACTAGAGTTTCAGTTTGTGACAGTAACAACTGATTGAGCTGATTCGTTTCAACTACGAACTGGTTGGAGCTATTGGGAAAATTACACAGAATAGGTCATTGGAAGCTTTCTAAGATATCTAATCGAAAATAATAGTCTTCTGGTTCTTACAAATTCATCCACTTGTGTGGACTTTGGTGACTGTTATTGTCTATTAACAAGCCTCCTGAGGGAATCTTCTTGTCATATCAGCCTATTATTATATTCTGTTCCCCTCAACTGTTCACTTTAAACCGCTTTCATAAATTATTTAAATAATATCCATTATAAAGTAACAAATAATGTGGTATGTGCTCATTCCCCCAAATATTTGTGTGCTCTGAACAGAAAGCAGTTATGAATTTGTGTTTTTTCATAGGACATTTTGTGTCACAATAACTTCTATATGTCATGCATGACTTGGAAGAAATGGTACTTATATTTATTGTACGTGTGTTCTTCAATGATGAATTGTGGTAATTATCAAAATATATAGGTATATGTGTATATAGCATGTAAGGTATGCGTATATGTACTTCCACTTTTACAATTGCCTCATGGCGAAAAAATCGGTTTCGAAAAATTCGCAGGATTCACAATGGGTGCTCAAAGGAAGAAAACTGCCACTGCGCGATCATCAAAGCAAGCAACACCTACTTTTCTTCGCAGAAGAAAACCCATAGTAGTGTTCACAAGAAATTCCAGTTTGAAGTACGTGTCTATAACTGTTTTATATGCCTATTCAACACACCTTCATGCATGCGTTTCTACGTGCTCTACCTTTTATTTCCCACAAGAGCCGAGTTGTGTCAACAAACCCTGCTGAGTCTACTAAGTAGCTGTGTTTCAGTCTAACACTGAGCGATCACGCCTGACTGCTTTTTTGCATTGAAAGCAGCAAATTTATTGGCGTTACAAAGAAAAAGTTAACTAACCGATATGCCACCGTGGTAGTTTCCTGGAAAGTGATTAAATTAATAGTGGTGACTGTGATGAAAGTGTCGCATATCTATTATAATAAGCGCCTAGAAGGATTTTTCGCTAAAGAATTGAACGGAATATTTTACGTTCTAATTTTTTTTTATTAATTTTTAGCTAAATAATATAAGGAGATTTTTTTCTTACCGACCTCAGATCGTCCGTTAATTATTTTTTTTTTAATATTTGTGATTATATTTTTCGTTTCCTATGGGTTTCACCCTATTTTCCTTTTTGCTTTCAAAAGAACCCTATATTATTTACAATATGTAAGACTTATTTGAAGTACCTTTAATAAGCAGTTATGAAATACCTTTTACAAACAGTTATGGAGTGTGCAAATAGTATGTTCTCAACTAATAATATCTTTATTTATTGTAGTTATTTGAATTTTTTGTTATTAAGCACGTTTAATGTTATCGAATTGTAAAAATGTGTCTTCTTTTTAAGGCAACTTTTGAGATTTTCGATGTAAATTCCTCCTGCATGTAGGCAACAGGTTATGTATTAAGTGCAGTGAGTAAATCGTGGCCTACATTTAGGATAAAGTCTAGCAAAGTCGCACACCTAACTTAAAATGTTGACCTTAAAATAAATACTTTTACAGCTTTAAATAAATATTCGTTAGATTTCATTAATAGACTGATGCATGTTACCTTTGTTTTTATGATATTCTAAATATTTTGTAAGAGTAGGTTTTCATTTTTTGCTAAATAAGTTACAGATAGTGCTATATTAGCCATAAAAATCAGCGTGATCTCAAGTTCATACCAGTGCATTTGTGAAGAGATAAACATACATGTAGAATTGTAGCGACACACAGAAAACATCACCGCAATTTATAAATTTTGAAACTATATTAAGTTAAAATATTCAGTAAAAACATTTATCTCACTTTTTTTCTGCACCACCTCCATCAAGCTGAGTATGAAACAACAGTGTTGGCACTAAAGGATAATCACATTATAGTGACTCCAAAAGGTTTGACGTGCAGACTATAAACATGCACCACCAAATAAGCGCTTATAAGTATGCGTGTGTCACATGTTTGCGTTATGACTTTGCTTTATGTTCGCATATGTTGCACATTGCCTTATTTACTTTAGGTCACTACAAACAAAAAGGATAACAGCATTTTAATCAAACAAAAAAAGACTGTTAAATTTTTTTAGTGCACAGCAACTTAATGTGTGTTGGGGGAAAAAAGGACCTTCGCCATACGTTGCAGTTGCTCTTTTATATTTACACTTTTGCTGACTTTGCTTGACTACTATTTCGTCTGTTTATTTTATGACTTTTCATATTTCTACACAGAACTCATTTTTGGCATTTAACTCATCATTGTCATAATTTTTTGTGGGCTTAGGCGCTTAAAGGCCTTTATATACGTATAAGGATGCATATATCATACGCACATACAACAATAACAACACATCACATTTGCAATTCTCTACTTCTTCCACTATTTGCACTACTTATTTGGCAGTTACTCCGAATATTTTCTCCCACTTTCTTGCAGTGTCACTTTGGGCGTTGATTTTCAACTTAAATAAAGGACCGAAAGGGATTTTCTGACTTGGTGTAAATGACGGTGAGTACAAAACAACGACTTTCTTATGTGTGTGTGCATGTATTTACAACAAAAAATAATCATGTTTTTGTGTACCATTGCAAAGGCACAGCAGGATATTGAATGTTCATATGTTTGTGTTGTTGTTTATGTGGTGCTAGGATTTGGAGTACGAAGTAGTGAAAGGACTTTTGGGAATTACAAAAAGTCAGTTCGAGAAAATTAAAAAAAAAAATCAAAAGTGAGTAGCCTAGAAAGGCGATGCAGGGATAAATGGAAATACTGAGAAAAAAGTGCCACAGAGAATAAAGATTACAGCTGATTGTAGCGCAAAGATTAGTCGGCTTTGTGTGGCGTGGTTTTTTCAGACTTTTCTTGATTGCTTTGTTGCCAAAATAGGTTGGGCTTCTGTGTTTATATAGAAAATTTTGAAACATTGTGTGATAATACCATACATACATACATATATAATATATTTAAATTTTCGGTATAAATTCCTATCATGAATTATAAACATCCAAAATAAATACTTTTTGAAAGCAGATTTCTGACCTTTTATAAGATTTTATATTGGAAAACGTTGATGGGTTCAGCCAGAAAATCAAAATTTTTTAATTGAAAACTACTTTTGTATCAAACTTATTGTTAGGTTAGTAAATACATACAAAACGAACTCGATTTTATTAACGATTTTCATTTTAGTGTTTAACCACAAGGACGAGTTTGTGGTAATTTTGGACTTTAACACAAAATAGAGTTTTTCCAATTCTAGTATTTTAAGCAAAAAATCGAGTTTATGGATAACTTTAGTGTTTAGCCATAAACTCGAGTTTACTGAAAATTTTGTTTAACCTCAAAATGAAAATTTGATTATAGTAGTGTTTAGCTACAGACTCGAGTTTACTGGAAATTTTAGTGTTTAACCACAAACTCGAGTCTATTGACTATTTTAGTGTTTAAGACAAAGTCAAATTTATTAGTGTTTAACTAAAAAATCGAGTTTATTGCCAATTAATTGATAACTTTAGTGTTTAACCTCAAAATTGAGTTTACCGGAAAATTTAGTGTTTAACTACCAAGTCGAATTTAGGGTTAACCTGAAAGTCGAGTTTATTAACCATTTAAGTGTTTAACCACTTTTTTGAGTATATTGAGTTTATTAACTAAAATTTGTTAAGAATTTCTCTAAATAGTCTTAATCATGGGTTTTTTTGATCTTAACAAAGTTATAACCTTGACATTAAAAAAATTGATTATTGAGGTTTTGATTTCCCTGAAATTTATCAAAAAATGTAAAGTGAAAGTCGGAGTTTCTTCAAAAATTCCATTAAAACACTAGTCTGTAGCGCGCAAACACTAAAGCTTAAACTCGAGTTTATGACTTAGCTTCATGTAACAAAAATGACAACTCTGTGTTGAAAAACTATTACTTTGACGGTTTCAAAAATTCAAAATAATTTCAGAAAATTCCAACACTAAACGATTCTTAAAGAGTTGAGTAGCATACTCTACTTAATTTATGCCAAAATTGTGTTCGATTCGCCACAAGTGAAGTTTTCGCGCAAGCTAAGATAAGCTTAATATTACAATACCAATCACATATGGTTTATTGCTGTCTACAACAATAGAAGGCGAACTCTTCCGTCTCCCTTAATTCATAATAATTCAAAAAAAGCGCAGCAAAGAAAAATAGTACTCATTAAAAAGTTAGTGAAGACCACTTTTCAATAGCAAAATACTACTAATTACTATTCGTATATTAATTTGTGAGTGAGTAAAACTGAAAGTAAATATTTATTAAGAGCATGTGGTCCCTTTGTATCGTCATAACCCGACTTTTCATTAAACAAGGCAAAAGGCCATATGCTTTCATCACAGACATTTCCACTTGAGAGACAAAAGAAGCCAGCAGACAACAAGTACTGAATGTCCTGAAAATAGTTAAATGAGAAATGAGAGAAGGGAAAAGGGTGCTCGACTAGTAACTCATCAAAGGATAGTGCAGACAAAGCAACGTCTGGCAGCGCGGTGTGAAAGGGAAGCAGGCCGTCAATAGTAGCAGTACATATGTATTTACTTAACTATATGTACATAAATAATGTATATGTAAGTATATGGTATGCATATCGAACTAGTTAAGCAGTCGGGCGTATGGCCAGGAAAATGGCAAAATAATGAGCGCACAATAGCAAGGATCCTGCATATTTGTAGTACAACGCTCGTACCAGCTGATGCACACACACACATACATATATATGCAAACTGATGTATTTGCCATTTTTACAATTTCCATTCAATCATCAATGCCCGTTTCGCTGTTTGCGCTCATTCGAACTACTTGTTTGTGTGTGTGTGTGCGTGCGTGCGTGTGTGTGTCGGGTACTTGAACTTCCTGCATTGAGCGCCGATACGATTCGATTTCAATTGTCTGCTGTTGAATGGTTTGGTGGTTTATTGGCAAACTGACGCGTCATGCCAAATGGCTTGGCAGGCATTCATCATAACGGAGTATTACTAGAAGCATGTGCATGTCATATGTCCGTCCGTCAGTCAGCAGCACTGACAGCTAATGCGTTCGTTGTGGCAGTTTTGCAAAAAATGAGAGAAAAAAATGCTTAACACATTTGTTCTGCTTTTTAAATATCCGTTATGCTGCATGCTTATATATAATTTATTTCTGTGAGCGTATGTATTCCCATATCCTTATTGAAATATGGCATATTCATAAATATTATAGCCTTATGTGTGTATGTGTGCTTGTTGGGTTCACCAGTTGTCTGTATTGGTGCTGCGGCTTGTCAGTGTGTGGATCGATTGTGTGGCAACTGTTTTTGATGAACTCGTATGCGCAAACATTTTGATGAACCTCCTGCAGAGATTGTCAGTTGCAGGAGTATGAATTTATGATCGAAGTGTGGAATGATATATGGAATATACATACATACATATGTTCCTACACATATATTATAGCTTTAATACGTATAAACCATAAAGTATAATATCATGAAGTTGTTGTATTGGTTTCTGCATAAGACAGCTTACGACCAAAAAATACTAGTTGTGAAGTAGACCTTTCTTTTCTATAAGCGAGAGAATTAAATTTTGATAAACGCCAAACTATTTTTTACACAAATTTCTGTCCCGACCAATATGATTGAAACAATTTCGGTTCGAAATTTGGATAAAAATTTTACGGGATCCCGAAATTTCGATATTTTTGTTTCTTTTATTATTCTTCTTTATTGGCGTAGACATCACTTACGCGGTTATAGCCGTTTCTTTGATTACTTAGTATACATTTTAATAATTACTTTGCAGCAACAGTTGACTGAAGAAATTTCTTTTTCAAAATCCCTGTAAAAACTTCTTCGGAATCCAAAAATTTTAGGATTTGTATGTATGTTTTTATATACCGAAATATAAGTAATTTCATAGTTACTTTGCAGAAGCATTTGATTTAAAAAAAGTTAAATTTTTCGGGATCCCGAAATTTCGGGATTTGTGTAGTTTTTTATTGCATTGGTTGTTTTGAAAATATAAAAAAATTTGATTGAAAGAACAACAAACTTTTTTCGGGATCCCGAAATTTCGGGACTTGTATAAGTTATTTCCGATATGTGAATTTAATTTAATAAAATAATTGTTTAGTGCATTTTATTTAAAGATTTAGTACCAAAGTTTCGGAATTTCGTGTAGTTCTGTTCTTTTATTTTAAAAAAGTTGTTTATATTAATTAATATTGTATGTAAAATGTGTTCTACATAACGTTGAATTTAGCACTTGCCATTAATTATTAAATTAATTATTTTTTTTTTATTAGAAATTCATTTGTACATACATACATACATACACAGTTTGTGAAACTAAACAATGGAATGTTTATCAAAAATAATAATATTATTTATTCACATTATCAATTTAATATTGTTTAGCAATGAATTTCTTACGTGAAGTTGTCAGCATGCATTTTAAGTTTCGGGACTGACTTTTATGAATATCGATATTTCGGGATCTTTTTTCTTTCTAATATTTTACTTAGTTAAAAGTGATTTAATAATTTTTAGTGAAGCTATAAGCATTTTCTAAGTTTCGGGATTGTCATTTAAGAATTCCGAAATTTCGGGATTAAATTTTTGTTATCTAATATTTTGCTTAATTAACAGTGGTTTAATAACTTTTTGTGAAGCTATAAGCACTTATTTAAGTTTCGGGATTGTCATTTAAGAATCCCGAAATTTCGGGACCAAATTTTGGATTCCTAATATTGTGTTTAATTAAAATAAATAAACTTTAATAACTTAATGTGAAGCTGAGAAGCACACATTTTAGGTTTCGGGACTGTCAGTTTCTAATACAGAAATTTCGGGATTATCATTAGACTTCCTTAGTTATTGCTTAACATATAAAAATGCATTTTTGACACAAACCGGAAATTTTCTTTAGCAAATTTGTGCTGTCAAGCGGAATATTTTTTGATGCTTGAGCCTCTGTACATACTACATATACATGTGTACATATGAATACACATAGATGTATTATAATGTTAATGCTTAAGTGATTTGCTAACCACAGACGCACATGAATTTAGTGTTAAATGAAGCATGCAAATAAGAACTCTCCCATTTTCACCTTTCAACAGATTTCCCAAGCACTGCATTAGTGTGGATACACACTTACATACATACACGCACTTCGGTGCACTTTCATTAATGCACCCCAAGAAATAAAATGTGTAAAGCACTCATTACACGCCCATTTATTGCATAAAATGACGAAATTTTATATTCTTTGCACTGAAGGCTTCCTGTCGCCGCTGAAAGCAATAGTTGCTCATAATACAGTGAGTGGGAAAAGTATGCGTGCACATAAGCCGGATTTGTCTATACATAGTATATTGCTGCTTAAGCGTGTGTTTAAGTCTAAGCACGCTGCTGAGCAATAAATAAGATTGCTGCGCACCTTTTGTAGATAAAAGCAGCAAACGCCGTCACTCCTAATACACGCGCGTTCGCTGGTAAAGGGTAATGCCTTTATCCTTTGAATTTTTTATGCTTCAAATGAAAAGCAAAAGTGCTTGGGTGCCTAATAAACGCATTGCGATACAATGGCAGTCCATTTTCTATATATTACGGTGTGCTATGCCGCGAATAGATACGCCTTGCGTTGCGCATGCGCTGCATAAATTCCTAAACAGGCTGCAAAGGTGTGAGCAGCGGCTATAAAAAACACAAAATTAGTTTAGAAACACCTTTTTCGAAATCCAGTGCACATATTTACAAAGGCTACAACCACTCTTTGCGTTATTATCTATACTATACTGGATATTTGGGATACTTAATTTGGTTTGAAGAATTCTTGTATGTATGCGAAGACTTTTTGTATGTCTGCGATAGTAGTTCAGCTATAAAACTCTTGTATTTATTTACGCTGTTGAAAGCAGTACAGTTGGCGTTGAAAGCAGCTGAATTACGTCTAAGAAGAATCTATAGAATAATATAATAAGAGTAGCAGTTGAAATGAATCGGCAATAAGCGCGCTTGCTTCACGAGTAAATAGCGTTCTACGCACTATAATGCTAATGCAATTATAATGATCCTACAACAACAGCGTGAATGCCGCGTGATCCTCACTGCCGCCACGCACCTCCAAAGGTAGCGAAGGTGCACAACCAAAAAGTGGAGTAAGGCATTGAGTTTTTTTTTCCATACACGCACATAAATTTGTCTGTCTGGATCATCAGCATACACATTAAAAACAATAACACCTTTATATCTATTATTTCAGGCTCGAATTTATGCGCGAGGTGTTAAATATTTCAACTGGTCTTTGTTGCTTTGTTATCCTCTCAAACGAAAGTGCAACAAAAGATGCATTTTCATGCCGCGGGCAGCCAAACATATGCATGATCTACAAGCGTATTTATTTTAAATTAATGCAACAACAACAAAACGCATTGTATAGGGTGATTTTTTAAGAGCTTGATAACTTTTTAAAAAAAAAAAACGCATAAAATTTGCAAAATCTCATCGGTTCTTTATTTGAAACGTTAGATTGGTTCATGACATTTACTTTTAGAAGATAATTTCATTTAAATGTTGACCGCGGCTGCGTCTTAGGTGGTCCATTCGGAAAGTCCAATTTTGGGCAACTTTTTCGAGCATTTCGGCCGGAATAGCCCGAATTTCTTCGGAAATGTTGTCTTCCAAAGCTGGAATAGTTGCTGGCTTATTTCTGTAGACTTTAGACTTGACGTAGCCCCACAAATAGTCTAAAGGCGTTAAATCGCATGATCTTGGTGGCCAACTTACGGGTCCATTTCTTGAGATGAATTGTTGTCCGAAGTTTTCCCTCAAAATGGCCATAGAATCGCGAGCTGTGTGGCATGTAGCGCCATCTTGTTGAAACCACATGTCAACCAAGTTCAGTTCTTCCATTTTTGGCAACAAAAAGTTTGTTAGCATCGAACGATAGCGATCGCCATTCACCGTAACGTTGCGTCCAACAGCATCTTTGAAAAAATACGGTCCAATGATTCCACCAGCGTACAAACCACACCAAACAGTGCATTTTTCGGGATGCATGGGCAGTTCTTGAACGGCTTCTGGTTGCTCTTCACCCCAAATGCGGCAATTTTGCTTATTTACGTAGTTATTCAACCAGAAATGAGCCTCATCGCTGAACAAAATTTGTCGATAAAAAATTTTCGAACCGAACACTGATTTTGGTAATAAAATTCAATGATTTGCAAGCGTTGCTCGTTAGTAAGTCTATTCATGATGAAATGTCAAAGCATACTGAGCATCTTTCTCTTTGACACCATGTCTGAAATCCCACGTGATCTGTCAAATACTAATGCATGAAAATCCTAACCTCAAAAAAATCACCCGTTATAAATGGTTGTAAGTGGTTTGAAAATATTAGTTGCCTGCTGCCTGTTGGAGTAGAGGCTTATAGGGCTTCTAAATGATTGTTAAAAGGTCAGCAATGTGTTGGTGTATTATTTTTGTAAGTGTGTGCGTACGTGTGTGTTTTTTGATGTTTTAATGCAATTTGTATTTCACATATGCATGTATATACTTATATGTAGATATGTATGTATGTATACATAAATCATAACATATGAGGCTTTGAATGAAAGGTAACAATGGATGGATTTCCATGGCATAAAATTGTTAGAAAAATGACTTGCTTTGTTGTTGTTCATTACCTGGTAGTAATGCATGAACAATTTTATACAAATTCTAAGTCACCATTCATACAACTGTTACAACATAAATCTGTTTATGCATTGTTTGCGCCCTTGAAAAGCCAGCAGTTTAAGAAGGAGAGGCAGAATGAAACCAGAACAAAAAGTGCTCAAGTCAAGGTGTGTTATAAATGCCAAAGCATATGTTCTTTTTGTTCCATAGAATTTCTTAGCTGTGAAATTGATTTATTTACTGATATGCGTAGACATACGATTTGTAATTTATTTATTTGATTAATTTTTTGTTTATTTTGTGGTCATGTCGGCCATATGGTTTGAAGAATGGCGTTAATCAATGAAAGGTTCTTAAAAGAAATTTAATTAATTTTTTTTTTATATTTTAATGAAAAAGGAAAAATAGTAAAATAAAAATAATAAAATATAAAAAAAAGAAAAAAATTAAAAAGAAAGAAATTTTCAAAAGCTTCTACATTAATACAATTTTATATAAAATTTAGAGCAAATTTTTTTTATAGAAAGAAACATGCATTTTTTATTCTTATAGCGAACTAACGCTCTTTAAAAGACATATGTATGTATATGGTTTTTTTTAAGTTCACTCATTTAAAAAATATTCTGGGACAAAGTCCAACCACAAAACGTAAAAGATAAGTTTTAAATTTTTTTCTACATTATTTCATAAAAAATTGACCCGAAAATCATAAATTATCTGATAATAATGACTTTTGATGTCATAATTTATGACTTTTGATGTTTTTATTCCATAATTTCATTTAATTTAATCTAATACAATCCCGAAATTTCGGGGTCCCGAATTTTGAGTTTTGAAATTTCGGGATTTTTTCGGGTTAAATTTTATATGCGTTGAAAACACTGAGCTACAAGTTATAAGCAGATGAAATCTTTGCATAATAATCCCGATCTTTCGGTATTTCGAAATCTCGGGATTATGAAATTTCGGTATTTTATCGGAAAATTTTGAGTTTCTTTAGTTTTAAAACTATTTCGTTTATAAAAAACATTTCTTTACTTTTCACAAGAGCAGAGGAGATAGAGGATTGACAGACCTAAGAGCTTTTAAACATATTAAGAGGGAACTGGACTTTCTCCCTAAGTAATTTTTAAAGCATGATAGTTAGAGCACAGTTCTCCAAGCATGCTGAAATGTACTTTTTACAATTTAAGGACTTAAATTTTGCTCAGAAATTTACCGGTTAGTACTAGAGCCTATTGTGTTGCTATAGACATATAGTATATAGTATACCATTCTTCTTGATTCTATATCTGAAAAGTGTATAAGAAAAGAAGGTTTCTTATGATTTTAAAGAAAGTAGAGTTCAACAACAAAAAAAAAACTCGAAATGAAAGTGAAAACGTGAAAGAAACTGCACTTAATGACTTGCTATACCAAATTTTACAGAATTTTTCTGGCGCCACAATGCCTCTATTGCCCACCATTTAGTCACTTTTTAAATGAGCAATCCATTTTAAACAAAAACAAAAAAATTTACACTAAAAATACATTTCTGCTCCAATTGTTTAAAAAGCTTTTAATAAAGCAGCCGTGGCTATTAAATAATTGCCAGCAATTAATTTCATAATATAAAATGGCAATCTATTTTGACACTAATTAGCCGGTTAAATGCCGTGAGGGTGGCTTAGCGACGGTGGCATGCGGCGAACATGGCAACACAGAAGCGTGCAGCCGAACTATGCAAGGGAAGTTGACAAAAAAAAAAGTTGAAACAGCAAAAAAATATGTTCAATTTTTTATAAATCTTTTGTGCCGGCACTCTTTGGAACGGCACATGTGTTTTCCATGTCGCTAAAAGCCGCTTTAATGCCGCGGCGGCAAACGGTGGGGGAAGTATCTAACTTCGGCGCGCATGGAAATGCTTTAAGCCCGTTATGCGACAGCAGTGATTGTCGCCGAAGAGGGGGAAATTGTGTGCTGTGTCATTACGGAAGGTAAAAAGTTGAGACACACATATGTACTTACCATATATTTGTACATATGTATGTGCATATGTAAGTATATAAGAGCGCGGTAAGGGCTTGAAATCAGCACCATTTGTTCGCAATTGATCTCTGCTAATACCAGCGGCTACATGAAGAAAGCGAAAAGGCAGCGGGCAGAGTCAGCGCAGCAACTACATGGCGGCGGCCTTGGCGCCGGGTAATGCTATCAAGAGTGATGAAGCCGCTGTTTGCACAGAAAAGCGCATTTACTTTTGAGCACCAGTAACGCCTAGAAACAATCAAGCCGCCAGCGACTGTCGCAAAAGTAGCGAGAATGTAGGTCTGACCTACTACCCACTTTGCTAGAGACGAGCCCATACGAGTGCACACACAACCGTTTTTCGCATAAATCCTTCGTGCTAATACCGTTTTGACTTCTGCACAGATGTTCTCCTTGCAACTTGTCAACCCCTCAGTTTCAATTTTATTTATACTTTTTTTAATCGCTGTTGTGACATTACATTTTTTTGAAAATTTTCAACTTTAGGTCCTTAAAGTATACGCCTGTGGTTTGCCTGATTTTTAAGTACCCGCCAACCCCTCGTTTTCCAACTTTCATGAAAATTGGCTTCATTATTAGCACTCAATACTGTTGCCTTGTCGAACAACCGCAATGCGAAAAGTAGGTGTGTACAAAACATTTTAAATGAAAATTGTGAGGGTTGTTCAGCGAAGTACGCAATGCGTTGAAAACAGTTGAAGAGGCTTGCCACTCAAACAGCTGGTGTCTTTAGAAATTAATTCGATTGTTTGCGCTTAGTTGCGATTGTACGAAAGAGTCTTGAGCTATGAAGAAGAAATTAAACAAACCTAAACAACTGTCGTAAATATTGTTGTGATTGTTGCTGTGTGGTTTTTGTTGTATGTGTTTTGGAAAAATGTGAACATTTTTACTTTGATTGAAATTAGAAAATATTGTCTACATATAGGCGGAATTGGCAGATGTCGAATGTTGATTATAGGCATAGAGCGCGAGAGAGCACGGAATTGTGTTAATTTCCTGCATTATAATTTTTATACCTTTAAAATTTATTTGAGAAAATACCTATCTTATGATATGTACTGAAGAAAAATTGTATTGCCTACATTTAGGGTATATTTTAATCAATTTGGAATGTCGCAAAACTGCTAGAAACAATATATATAAATGTGAAAAAATTTAAAATTATTTTTTAACTCATTTTGATTTCTTTCCGACCTTTTATTGCGCCTAATAGTATGTTATATGTAGACCTTTACTATAAGTTGTTCAATAATTTTTTGAACCTAATGAATTTTCTGCACTTGATTTATTGCACAAATTACTAACAACAACTTGTAAAGCTCATAGAAATTGAAGCATACATTTCGGAGCGCAGATTTCTGTTAAATAGTTTTGAATCGAGAGTGAAAGAAATTAAAAAAATGTAATTAAATTAAAGTAAATTAATTTAAATTAAATTAAATTAAAATAAATTACATTAAATTAAATTAAATTAAATTAAATTAAATTAAATTAAATTAAATTAAATTAAATTAAATTAAATTAAATTAAATTAAATTAAATTAAATTAAATTAAATTAAATTAAATTAAATTAAATTAAATTAAATTAAATTAAATTAAATTAAATTAAATTAAATTAAATTAAATTAAATTAAATTAAATTAAATTAAATTAAATTAAATTAAATTAAATTAAATAAAATAAAATAAAATAAAATAAAATAAAATAAAATAAAATAAAATAAAATAAAATAAAATAAAATAAAATAAAATAAAATAAAATAAAATAAAATAAAATAAAATAAAATAAAATAAAATAAAATAAAATAAAATAAAATAAAATAAAATAAAATAAAATAAAATAAAATAAAATAAAATAAAATAAAATAATTAAGTTTGTGTAAAATAAAAGCACTTAATATATAATTTTAAGAGGAATTAATCTTTTAAGATATCTCTAAATCTTCCAAATTTCTTTATATGTAAAAAACTGAATATTTTATTTTAAGCCCTTCAAATTAATGCATTTATGATATATTTTATTAGAACAATGCCTTTCTGCTTCTTCACGTCGCCGCTCTCCCAAAATACATATATACTCAATACACATGTACATACATATATATGTATATACATATATTATGCATACGTTGTTGTATATTTGTCCAACATATTGCATGGTGTCTGTCGGCATCATTAAAGTCACAACTATATTCAGATTTCATTTTTAGTTGACACTTTTATAGACGCAACCAACACCCACAGGCGCATTATTTACGAATATAAATAAAGCAGAAACTTAATATACACATACATAAACACTACAATAAGCATATGTTCACACTGTGCAACTTGTGGCCGATTTTTCACAGTCCATTAAAAACTTGAGGCTGCTGCTCCACACCATCTCCCACACACATACAAATGCATAATTCATTCACAGCCGCCGAAAAAGTCGCTTTTGATATGCTTCTGATTTTGTTGTTGTTTCCCGCTATATTATTTTAGAACATACATATGTTAAGCAGCATTTAAAATCAAAGTTTATGACACATTTCCCTTCGCACAACTTTCGGTCTTATAAAACAATATTGAAATGCCACAAAATAGACGATAAGTAATGTCAGCGACGGCACAAAAGCTCAAAGCGATGTATGTAGATGCATGCACACATACATATACTTACATGAAACGCAACTAATTTCGTTGAGCTCGTGAATTATAGCGAATAACACGCACACACAAGCATACGCACACACAATTCTCTAGTGGCAGGGGGCGGCAGCGTAGATTTACATGTCAAAAAGCATTGCGGATGAGTTATGTGTGATGCACATACACACGTATATACTTAAACACATACATACATATATACATACATACATACATGCACAACGATATATCATACTTATAAAAACAATGCTGGAGTTATGAGTGAATGGGGTGAAAGGGTTTATACGACAATACATAACAGTAAATCTATGTGTGCACTCGAAAATTTAGTTGCTTTTGTAATGCCTTAATTTTTTTGATTGAAAAAACTATTGCGGGCATATTAAATAATTCAGCAGCAAATCCACTGGCACTGGCTGCACTAACGCACACGCACACACACCAACATACGAGCGCATATTTCACAGTGTCATAAAAGTTTTACGATATGCCTTTTCACGCCTTTCAGCACACATTTCCTTTCAAGTTCTTTTTAATAACGTCTGTTCTTAGCTCTGCTTGTGTTTTAGTTGGCTGCTGTGGTTACACGCTGATTTTGGGATTTAATCAAAGTCGCACACACACACATACATTTTAGTATCGATACATACAACATTCATATATGAACACATGTATTCCTTTTAGCGGTTGTCTCAGCACTTTATTGAATCATTGTTTATCCACAGCTTTTTGGCTTCCTCTGTTGCCTTAGTGACTTGCTTCGGCCGCTGCTGTGGCATCAAATATAAATTCGAAATTTTCAAATCAAATTTTATTAGCCATAAAATGCTTTGCGGCATCACAATTAGTTAAAGTTCCACATATGACATGCCCGACAGCAACAGCTGCTGCCGCTGCTGATTCCCGTGCATTTTACGTAAGTGGCTCGTAAAAAATCCTTCGGCCGCATCGAGCGGGTCAAATATAATGAAATTTGTTGTTGTTTGCTTTTAAGTTGTACTGTTGCCTTAAAGAAATTTAGTGTTTTGCTGCATTTTGAGCAGTTGATTTGCGTAAATATGGGTCATTATAGCACTAAAATAAATGTGTTCGATTTTGATTTTTATTTCTTGACTTTTGATAGCTTCATTACAACGCTTATGAGTTTTGATTGTTGTTTTATGGTCACACTGGCTCGGAAAACATTAATGCTTATATATATATATATGCTATATTTGTAGCGTTTTCACATATTTTGAACAAGAAAAATTATTTCAATTAAAAAATGCGTTTTTTGGGTATGAATTACATGTGAAACTAATTAAAAATGAAATAATAATTTTATAAAAAAATATCAACTTTCTGAATTTTTTAAAAATTAATTTTTCACAGTTGCATATAAATTTTTGTAGAAATTAGTCCCGTTTTAGATTATGTCTCTATAATATTTCGTTTGATCAAAAATTTCGCGAATTTTATTTTCTGGCGAACCAAAAAAATTTTAGGCAATATACTAAATGTAGTTAGAAAGAGTTGCCATATGTTTGTATAAAAATATTAAAAATTATTTTTTAAATAAGAAAAATAATTAATTAAAAAAATTTATTTTATATGAATAATTTTTATTTTATATGTTTTTTTTTTACAAAAATATATTTTTTTATGTTTTTTTATTAAAAAATTTAAAAATTTAAATAAAAAATTAATATAAACATTAATAAAAAAGTATTACTTTTATGCAGGAAAAACAGTTACTTTCAAATTTCACATATACAAATAAGCAAATTTTAACTAAAAAATTTTTATAGGATTGCCATTAATTTTATTTTTTTCAAATATATTAAACATCAAAAATATTTAACATTTCTTTAATAATCATTGTACGCTTTGAATTATATAATGGTACAGTTATTTGTAAATTTTAATTAATATTTATATTGAAATTAAAAAAAAAAAATCTCAAGGGTTGCCAACAAATTTTATTTTTGGCAGAAAATATATTTTTTATAAAATATTAGCTATTTCTTTAATAATAAAATATAAGTTTTGAAATATATAATGGTTCAGTGAATTAAAAAAAATTGCAGAGTTGCCATATATAGTATATTTATATGATATTTAATTTATCAAAGATTGCCAAGTTACATTTTTTTGTTAACTAAATCATGATTTAAGTATATTCTACACAAGTATAGGTAACAAAATTAGATGTTCAACAAGTGTGTTGCCATCTTTACAACATATGCAGTAAAACTGAGTCGTTTTATTAAAGCTTTAAAATCAAAATCTCAAACAAAAAGTTTCAAATGAACTTTTGACCAGCTAGTTGAGAATTGATAATTTGTAAAAACAACTTTCGTATTGTTAGCACTGACTTCCTAAAGAAATTTTTTAAAAATATTAAGAGGCTAGTTTGCAACTAGTTCCATTAAAAATTATTAAGGAACTAGTGTGCAACTCTATTATTGTTAACTCATATAGCAGTATTTTTATTAACTCATATAACAGTATAGTAATAGTAGTTTAAAACTAGTACCAGCAATTGCATTGCAACTAGACCAAAAGTAACTAGTTGCTTTTAAGATAGTCCATTTCAGTCTCAAAAAATAGTCCATTTTCGCATATAACTAGCAGTTTTTTTACACATACTAGTTCAGACTAGTTCAAATAACTACTTTTCGACTAGTCCAATAGTAACTAATTGCTTTAGAACCGCAAATAATAGTCCAATTCTCCATATACTCATACAGACGCTTGCATATTTAACGAATATCACTTGCCTTATTGTGCTCTGTCGCCTGTCAATGGCTTTGTGTAAGCACAATGCTGTTCAATTTTGCAAAATCCACACGGAAGCCATATGAGACAATATTCAAATAGACGACAGCAATATATCGATACAATTGACTGCGGTAGGAAATTGTGAATAGGCAGGAAAAAAAACGAAACAATAAACAATGCGAAATGCAAAACTACGATTTTAACATAGACATAAGCCGGCTTGCTGTGCTGATAGCGCTTTAGGGGTGGGGGTTAAGTGCCGGGAATTATCTATTGCATTGTGGCGTTGAAATATGCAAAAGTTAATGCTTTTGCTTGGCAATAGTAAAGCTTAGAAACTTTGTATGCAAGTGGGACAGCTTGTCTCGCTTTAGAAATAAGTTAAAATGCGCGAAGAATGGCTGCAATGTAAGGGTAGACGCAATAATTCATGAAAAAAGGATGTCATATTAAATGCAGTTTTAAAGGTAGTGTGGTGAATTAAAGGAGAATGAGATGATGATGGAATTTTTTTAAAATTAAGAATTTTTTTTTGAAAATTTGTATTTTTTTTATAAATAAAATATTTTAGAAATTAAAATTTTATGCTTTACTTTCAAAACATATTAATTAATTTCAAAAAAATATATTTTTTTAACTTCTTTGAACTTCATGGAACTCCAAATGATCGTCTCCTCTAAACGGTCCCAGCAAAACCCCACAGTTTTGATAAGGTCAACCATATGAAATTTTTCCAATAATACAGTATATGGTTTATAGCACATTTTCCATGTTTTCCGCGATTTCCCTAAATTTTCCACACATCACCAAGAGTAAAGCGTCGTGTCAATGAAATCTAGCGTGAGCACAAAACTTGAGTACTCATGCTAGGTCTTGACATGGCGAGCGCAAATGCAATGCAATGCAATTTAGAATGCGCTATAGTAGTTCAGTGAAAATCAATAGCATTACTTTATATCGACATATATTTGTGTGTTTGTGCGTGTGCTAGCTTGTTTGCCTTTAAGGCTTTCCGCGCGTGAGATTTTGTTGCAACAACGTCTGCTTGTTAGTTTTCCATGTTTTTCTATGTGCTTTCCTTTGCTTGTTTTATGCCCTGACAGTCTACAAGCGCGTCTCATCCTTGTTCACAACAGCAAGTTAACATTTACAGCTGTCTCCGGCTTAAGCTTAAGGCTTTAAATGGGTGTTAGAAATTTTATTTGCTGTAAAGTCGAAGTGACTTAAGTTTTCACATGCATTACATAATATATTCTTGTATATATGTAAGTATATGGCGTATCGTGGATTTTACGGCTGTCTGGTTTAAGTCTGGTATTCGTTGGCATTTACTTTCGAACACTAGTTCTGAGTTGGTTAGGTGAGGAGTAATTTAAAAAAAATTATCAAATTTTTAAAAGAACTCTCGAAGAATTTAGCGCATTTGAAAGAATCTTGTCTAGATCCTCTGTCATTATCGTATGGAATACTTGTCGCATTTTATGTCGAGAAAAGAAACTGGAAGCGTACAAAACGACCTTCTCAAGCGACATCGACATCTATACTCTTGAAATGTTCTAAGAAGATCCAAGGTTGCGGAGCCCAATTTTGTTCAGCGATGGGGCCCATTTCTGGTATGTAAACAAGCAAAATTGTCGCATTTAGGACGAAGAGTGACCTGAAGGGATTCAAGAGCTGCCATTTCTTCAAGAAAAAACAACGGTTTGGTGTGGTTTGTAGGCCAGTGGAATCATCAGTTCATATTTGTATTTCTTTAAACATGAAACCGGTGAGAACGTAACTGTCAATAGCGACCGTTATCGCTCGATGATGACCGACTATTTGATGCCTGAAATTGACGGTCGTCGTGGTTTCAACAAGACGGCGCATTTTTCCAACACATTGCATCAATCAATGGATTTTTGGAGAAAACTCTTCGGTGAGCAGATAATTTTGGCACGGTTGACCTAGGCCTTAGAGCAAAACAGAGAAATGCTCGAACGAGACATCGAATATTGGACTCAACGGATGGACCGTCTGAGACGGGCCAACATTTGAATGTCCATTAGATCCGTTTCACACACTTTTCTTAGTACTCAGATGAAAAGTTTTCGGTTCAGACCGACTTTTCTAAGAGTTATAATGGCCTTACTAATTATCAAACTTTGGATAAATTCGTAACTCCAAGATCACTTATATCATTTCTGATGGTTTTTGAGATATCGATCTGAAATTTCGCACACGTCCTTTTCTTCCCAAGAAGCTATTTATTTTTCAGAACTGCCGATATTGGACCACTATATCATTATATATTACGAAGTCATAAGCAGATTTTAGTCTACGATCTATAAGCAAGTAGGCGTTTTCTTCAACCTTCATACCCAAACATGCCACGTGCCCATTTGTTGACAATAAATTTTCCGCCAAACGAGTCTAAGCATCAGCGAAGCATTTCAGTAGTACTTTTCTAAAATTAAGGGGCACGTGTCCGGCTTAACGTCCCACTAACGCACGAAGTGCATTTGCCGCGTGCAACAGTTCCGAAGTGTTGATGCTTATGCAACGGCAATGCATTCACCTCGGTGTGCAGAACAATACAGTTGCTGTGAAGATTAATGCGTCTCATTGGCAGAGCGTCTTAACGCAATTAATTTCAATCAATTTAAGATTTCTTTTGCACCGTAGTGTTAAGTGAGCAGTCAAGGAAGTGCATGCTGCCAGTGCCAGCGTCCGCAAGGGAGAAGAGTAGGTGTAGTAAGCAGACGCCGAAAGCACACAAAATAAAGTAAATGTGGAAAGGTCGAAAGAAATATTAAAGAAGGCAGAGCAAACACTCACACAATCAAATGAATAAGAATGCATAATCGCTTTAAATGTATGTGTGTGCGCTCGCGCCTTTTCTTGCCCTCGCGACTCCACGCGCTTTTATGATTTTATGTTTCGGTGTGTGTGTGCGCACACTTTAATACATATGCAAGTGTCAGCCACATTAAATGCTTAGTTAGGAATTTTGCTTTGCCGTCATTCTTACATATGTCGTACAAGCCGTTTGATGTGCATCCTGTTGCATGCCCCAAAACTCCAGCCGGCACAATTAATCACTGCCCTTGAAAATTTTTGAGTTGAAAATAGCAGCGGCTGTATGTAAATAATTTTTCTTCTTGCAACGCATAGTTATTGTTGTTGCTTTTATTTCTTGAAAATCTGCTTAATGCCAGACAGTGCAGCGGAGAGTGCATTATAAGCGTTATGTCTGGCATTTTTATTGCCGCGTGGAGTGATTTGTGTGTGTGTGGGGGAATTATGGTTGAAAGAAGTACGCTTTGCAGCTTTTTCTTTCGGTTTTTTCTGATTCTGTTTTATTTATTTGTGTAACTTTGTATATTTGTGTGTTTTTATTTGAGTTTTTTGCTGCCTAGTCTCCTTTTCATTGCCACAAGTTTAATGCATATCTTTTAATACCAAATTTGAGTAGCCGCTCGTTAAAAAAAACGAAATTAAAGAAAATCAAAATATAAATTTTCTGTGTATGAAGGTAATATTGTGCTGTTTTCATAAAAAAAATTGTTAAGGAAATAGTTTATGTTCTTGTTTAATTTTAATATACATTTTTTTTTGTACTTTTTAAATAATAAAAAAAAAAATTAATTATATTTAGTGGTCGTAGTCCGTATTTATACTTTTTAATTTAATATTTTTATTTTTTTTTATGAATTTGTTTTTGTAATATTTAAAGTTTATTTTTAAATCTAATTTCTGTTGCGGTATACTTGTATGTGGTAAGAAAAGTTATTTTATTTCGTTTTCATAACGCTGATTTATATTATACTTTGTACTTTTATTTTATAATAATTTATTTTTAGTTTTAAATAATTTGTTTTGTATTAGTTTTGGGTTTTTAAATTATTTTTAAAAGCATTTTTCTTTTAAAATGTATTATTGCAATTTCTCTCAATATTATAATTATTAAATATGTTTAATCCGCATAATACCGGTCTATATATACATATATATATATGTATATATTTTAAAATTTTTTATAAATTATTTTTAAATATAATTTTTGTTCTGGTAAATGTGATAAAAAATTAATATATTTAGTTCTCATAATCCCTTTTCAATAATTTTTGGTTTAAAATTTTTCTAAATTTGTTTTTGTAATTTTTTAATTTTATTTTTAAATATATTTTTTATTGTGGTAAACTTGATAAAGAAAAAAAATTATATATATAGTTGTTATAACATTGATGAATATTGTTTTTGTAATTGTATTTTGAAATAATTTATTTTCAATGGTTAATGTTTTTTGTATTGGTTCTATTTTTCTTTAATTTATTTTTAAAGCACTTTTCGTTTACATTTTATTAGTAAAATTGTTTAAATAATTAAAATTATTAAATATGTTTAGTTTCCATAATACCGATCTAAACATTTCAATATTTTTTTTCTAAGTTTTTAAATTTTTAGTAAATTAGTTTTAAATTAATTAATTTTTTTAGTTTTAAAAATCTTCATTTATACTTTTTAATATTTTTTTTTTTGGTTTAAAATTTTTAAAACTAATTTTTATAATTATTTAAAGTCATTCTCAATTATAATTATTTTTGGGGTGAATATGATAAAAAAATTAATTTGATATATAATAAGGTATACTTATTTTTTATAATATTTATTTATATTTTTTTTGTAATTTCATTAATTTATTTCTATTATTTAATTCTTTTTTATACCTTTTATTTATTTAATTTATTTTAAAAAATTTTTAATTTAAAATTAATTATTGCATTTTTTAATTTTTATAATTATTACGTTAATCTTTTTATTTTTTTTTTTAATTTTTGTTGTAAGTTATTTTTAATTATAATTTTTGTAGCGGTAAATCTGAAAAAAAAAATTTATAATTTTCATAATTTTGTTTTTTTTTTTTAATTTATTTTTTTATTTTCTTTAACATTTTCACATCGAATCTATTATTGTTATATTTTTTCATTTTATGTATTTTTTTTTAATTTATCACGAATATTTCAAAATTAATACTATTTTTTAAAATTTTTAATATTCCTTAACTTTTGTTCTAATAAACAAAATTAACAATTAAATACACACATGGATATAATATTTATTTTCAGAAACCCTTCCTTCCCTTCTTTTAATTATCTAATAACAAAAGCACTCCATCACCACATTCCAACACAACCGCCCTTTCCAGCCCCATATTTTTTCTTTTCCAGCCCTCTTTCTGTTTTCTACCATTCAATGTCTGCAAAGGGCTGCTGCTTGCCTTCGGGCTATTTTTGAAAACTCTACGCTTTAATTGCAGGCGGTTGAGCTACTTGGACTATTTATTAGCGGCTGCTTAAGTGCAATCAAAACTGAAACTAAATGCAGCAACAACAAAGCATTACAGAATTATAATTATAAAAAGGAGGAAGAAAGTATACAAAGTATGAAGTCCCAACAACAACAAAAAATGATTCATCTCTTGCATATTTATTGGTTTCAATTAGGCTTGCCGCCACAGCACAACAACAACAACAAGTGCCACACAACGCAAGTGCAGTCGTTGCCTTTAAGAGACAGGAGGCGGCGCGGAATCTGTTGGAGTTTTTTTTATTTTTTTGAAACAACATTCAATTATATACATATTCTTCTAGCTAGTCATAACTGCAATTATCATTGGTCACAGAGAAAAAAAGCTGTTCATCATCATCTCTTCCAGACTTTCATTTCGTCTGTGGCACTTGAGGTGCTTAGCCGCATTCAACGATCGTCGCAACTCTGAACTTTGCTTGCAAAGTATGCTTTATCGATTCTTGTTGCATGCAACGTGACGTCGTGTGTGTCACTACATTCAAATGGACTGTCTGTCCTTTAGTTTCATTCGATTTTTTCTTCTTTCGGTAGTTTGTTTGTGGCGTCTAGTAACATCTGTTTGTCTAAAGCGGCGCTGAGTAGCCTCGACCGTCTGGTGCTCGTTTCGAGTGTTTATTCTCTCTTAATTGGTGTTTGATTGTAATCTCACACACACACAAATGCATATATGAACTGTGGGAGTTTTTTTCAACAAATTGCTAAGACAATGCTGAGCCCGACTCATAAATGCCACACACATGCTGACATACATACACATGTATAACTGTATGTACATATATGTGAGTGCCGTCAATTATCCACTGGCGCTCCGTTGGCCTGTCAGCTTTTTTGTCACCATCGCAATCTTTGTTTACTCCTTCAATTGCTTAGCCATGTACTCTTATCACAAAGTCACACTCACACTCGCACTGCTTCTAGCCATGCTTCCTTCTTCGGTTAGCCTTTCGAGCATTTAATTCATTTGCCTTTGTTTAAGATTGGTTCCAGCATTGTTTTCAACACTTGCGGCTCCGATACGCCATTTGGTCGCTGCACTATCAAAGTCGTTTTTCGCTTATCTTATTTTCTTTTTATTTCCTCTCCACGCTTTATACTCTTGAGTTGGGTACTTTTTATCCGCTTGCTCTAATTGAAATACAACGCTGTTTCTATTTTATACCCAAACAAGTGTGCTCTTGAAATCTTCTAAGTACGTGTAATAAACATGTCAAAGGCCAACTGTTGTCTGACACAACTTTGGGGGTAAAGAAATACAATTTTAAATGCCTACAAATTATAATCCAAAGAGACGTGAAATTCTAATCAGTTTCTCTGTTTAGGGGTAGTGTGTGACTGAGTAGGTTAAGCGAGACTACAGAGATTATGTCTTTAGTTTATATATGTCAAGAAACGAACTAAAACTATAGGCTCTATTAGTGGACCCATTAATGGACTCTTCGTTGTAAATAATCTTAGCAGGATAGAACATGTTTTTGTGGTTTTCTGGAGATAAGTTGGAATATTTTTCTTGGAGATGGCAAGATTCTATGTTTTGTTTATATAAGGGGTTCCCTGAAATTGTTTCAAGATTAAGTCGGTTCTTCTAACAACGGTCTGAATATAGGGAACGGTCTATTCATATCACGAAATATTTTAAGATCTCGGAAAATTACTAATTCCACAAATATGAGAATGGTTGCTCAACAGACCCAAGAAAGTTCTTGCCATTCTAACTTTCTTTCTTAAAAGTTGCCATTAATTGTCGGATCAATGGTTATAGAAAGATTATGATATACTATTAAAACAATTCAGATATCTTTCTTTGGAAATTAGGTCTTCCATCAAGGAGCGCCTCATATATAGATATGAAGAAATATTTGAAATTAATAATGATATGAAAGATGTTTCGAGCTTAGATTCTTAGTTTTGATTTCATCGGATTGCTGATGAAGTCTCCAAAGATGTTATAATTATCTATATCTTCCAAATAAATAGCTGGTTGACTTTTTTTCTGCCATAAAACGTAATATTTAAAGCCTCACCATCGAATCATATATGGTTAATAATTGCTCTCTACTCTCTACTTGATAACAAGAGTCTATTGATTAAGTGCTTGAAAAATCCATAAATTATAAAATGACATAAATATATACATTTCCATTGACTTATGAGTGCTCTCTCTCTTTCTGATTGTTTATTGCAATCATAAAAGTAGTAAAATTAAAATATTTTATTGATTACCTCTTAAGCGCACTTCGGAGAATATTATTTCGAGTATGCATAATTGGTTTTTGTAATGCTTGCCATTGTTATGGATTCACAGTAAAAAGCGATAAATCACAGTTTAATATTTATATTTATTTCCGCATTAAATCAAAAGACATTTTTATGATCGCTTGCTACTTGAAAGGCCTCAGGCAAAACAAACAACACTCGGGTCTGGCACGGCTGATAAGAGCATGAGCTAAAGCTGAAACAGTAGCGTTATCTCTCACACACACTTACATGCCATGCCATGGAGTTTATTTTGTATAAGTATGTATATACTTATATTTAAATATTGCGGTATATTCATGCCTGGCACCAAGTGGGTAATCAATCATTATCGCCAAACCGCAGTCTAAATTAGAACAAATGTTTGCCTTCACTTTTGGCTGCTTTTGTTTTGGCTTTCGCTGTGTATTAGTCACAAACAAAAAACTTATCAGTGAAGTAACATAATCGAATGGCAAATATTTACAGTTTGACTGGCGATAAGCAGCTGGGAAAATCAAATCTCTTCTCAAGTCACAGAGTTGAAGGGAAGCGAAGAGAAGGAAGGACAGTAGGGTTTGTACGCAAGTGCTGGTATTGGAAAAAGTTGAATTGACTTTGAAGTTAAGTACTGACATGGAAGATGATATAAGTCTGTGGCAATAATTGATTACTGTGGTAAATATAGACAAAAAAGGTTATTGATTGCTTTATCTTAATACCAGAACTGAGATTATTGCTAATCTGTAGTTTAAAAATTAGAAAATAAAAAAAAATTTTCTCATTTGAACAATATTTTTTAAGAATAATGATCCGAATTGACTAAGGAACTCGATGAAAATTAATGTGGAGTGTAGTTCGATAAGTAAAGGAAGTTATTACATTTACAAAACTCAGAATTCTAATTATAAAAAATAATCAAAAACAAGTTTAGATATTGTTTTAAATTGCTCCTAGCTTGAATCTCTTAAACAAAAGCTATTTTTTTAGGTTTGTGGTGTTAAATAAAAATTTTATTATTTAATATTGTGGGCGCAAGAATTTATTTTTATTATAAAGATTTATTATTATGTTCTATAAGTGATTTTCGGTAAGTGGCTGCCGCGACTGGCTCGATTTAAACTCTAACTGGGAGGCAAAATTTTTGACCACTCTTTGCAGCAATCGAAGCCGTATATCAACAATAAAGCGACGAATATTCTTTTCCAAGGCGTTATTCGTCTCGGGCGACATCACATAACTCCACAAAAAAATAGTAGAAGTGAAATCAGACGAGCTTGGAGACCACGTCAAGGGCCACGACGCGACATAATGCGATCATCTAAGGTATCCTTCAATAAATTGATTGTTTCATTGACTACATGGCATGTGACACCTTTGTGTTGAAACCACAAGTTATCCACATCAATATCCTCCAATACGAAAAAGTTGTTAATCGCGACTCTATAGCGTTCCCTATTGACTCTAATATTAGAGTTGACATCATTTTTGAAGAAATTCGGATAAAACAGTGACTTTTTAAAAAAGTAACTGCGTCTAAACCCGCTTGAAGAACTACAATTCAAATATGGTGACGAAGAACTGATAAGACGAAAGCATGACCGACGATCGGGGTTTAAGTTCTGTTCAATCCACTAAAAGGGAGACCCCAATCTGCGCCAACTACCCTGGGATAAGCTTCCTCAACATCACATATGTATAAGGTTCTATCGAGCGTAATGTGTAAAAGATTAAAGCCCACAGTCAACAAACTCATTGGGCCGCATTAGTGTGGCTTTAGGTCTGAAAAATCAACAAATCTTGGAAAAGATCAGTGAAAAGAGAATCGCCTGAACCACTTCAAAGCTGCTTTTGACAGAAGGGAGCGGCCTTTATGCCGTTCGATACTAAACGTTAGCTCTGCTTTCTACAGTCTAAATAAGAAAGCGAAGTTGTAGATAAATTCGTCTATCTTGTATCCAGCAATAACTTTAACAACGTCAGCCTCGAAAGCGAACGCAGAATATCTCTTGCCAACAGGTGCTACTTTGGATTCAGTAGGCAATTGAGAAGTAAAGTCCAATCTCGACGAACAAAGACCAAACTCTACAAGCTGAAGCATGCGGTATTACCGATGACAACAGCTGATGAGTCGACTTTAGGAATTTTCGAGAGAAAGGTTCTGCGGAAGATTTATGGACAACAGCGAATAGTCGATGGAACGATGAGTTGGACGAGATATACGACGACTTCGACATAGTTTAGCGAAGTAAGACAGAATTAAGAGGAAAACCTCCACTCCGTTGGAAAGACCAGGTGAAGAAGAACCTAACTTCTCTTGGAAACTCCAACTGGCATCAAACAGGAAAAGGAAGAACTACTGTTCTAAAACGTTTAGTTAGGGGATGCATATTTACTTTTTGGAAACAAAAAAGCCACGAGTCGTTTGTGTGACATCACTTTAGTTGGCGTCAGAAAGCATTACAAACAAATAATTTTTTTTAGCGAAATAACATAGAATAAATCGGTATTTCAGGAATTTGGTAGACATTTCCGAAAAGGCATTGCAGCGGTCATCTATAGTAAAAGTTGATTAAGAAATGTGACATATCTGACTTTTAAATTAAGAATTAAAGGAAAGATTAAAGGAATCAATAGAATGTTTCTTTGTGATGGAACTGCTAACTAAAGTTTTTCCCGCCTCGCTATTCAAGAGAAAAAAATTGATAATAAGATATGAACTTTCAGCAAATATTATTTAAAAGCTGTTAGATAATGCTCTCATATTAAACGCCTATTTAGACAAGTGGCTTTGAAGTGCATTTAAATTCCGACGACGATCGGGTTTATGTAACTGGAACGGGCCCGGATTTATTTATCCGGTCAAGGACTGTCAATTTGGCTGAAATCTGCCGCTACAACAACAGCAACTGCATTTACTCTGTTATTAAATGGTCTTCTTTATACAAAAATTTATTATTTCTAATACCTATACTATTCTTTAGAGTTTTTCTTTGTTCTCATTACCTTATTATTTTTCCAGCCTCCTGTAGTTTGTGTATCCTTTGTGTTGTCCTCCGCCGCTTCTTCACTTCCAACGAAGCGATTATATTGAAATATGCGTCCCATATTCCGCATGATTGCAATTTTTATAATTTGTAAGCGCTTTTTAGAAAAACAAACTATTTTATTTTTTCACCAAATTTTTTAAATTTTTAGCAACTTGCTGTATTTTCAGGAATTTTTTTATTCCAATTTAATTAAATTTTTTTTTTAATAATTTTGCAATTTTTAAATATTTTTCCACATTCAATCATAAATTCACAAGTGTTTCAAAAGCAAATATAACTGCACTTTTGCATGATTTCAAAAGCAAATCACCACACTCACATACAAACACATAAAATCTATTGGAGCTATGTGTTGTCAATTTTTTTCGTACCATTCAACAATGTTTACGTTTTACTGCCCGAATTTCTGCTTCGTTTTGCGTTTTTCGATTTACGTATTTCGTAAAATTTCCAATAGTCACGTGACGCGCCACTGAAATTTCCAACAAGCGATCACCGCAACGTGCACACCAGCAATGATTCAATGAGACGGGCGCACTTTGTTGTAAGTTGTTGATGTTGATGCCGCCGCTGTCAAGTCAATGGAGTCAGCGGAGATGGCGCTGGTGGTGGTGGTGCGGCTGCCATAGTGAGTAAATTACGTTGTTTTGAGTGCTGATGATACACCACCGCGCTGTTGTTGTTATTGCTGTTGCGATTGCTGATAATTAAGTTCTACTCCTGTTGCAACTCAAAGCAGAATAGTCCAAAAAAAAGAAGCAAAACAGATGCAGAAAAAGTGAGCAGAAGAAAAAAGGAAAACACTCGAGCGACTCGGGGTCAGCCAGCGCTGCCGTGCAACGTTCATTGGAACCACATTCAAATTGAGAGAATTTATTCATTCAGAGTCAATATGAAGACTGACAGCAGACGTACATACTCACATACACACACATATAAGCAAACAGGGCACTGCAGGGGCGCGCTGCCAGCGTAAGGCAACAGTTTTCAATAGTTGATGCATGAGTGTATGTATGCATGTGTGTGTGCGCACTACTGCCATTTCCGACTACTGTCAGTTGCTGGCCGAGTCAATAAACAACGAAACTGTGCAAAATATAAAAGTTGCCGTGGAATTGAGAAAAAAGGGCAAAATCTCCTGGTATAGTGGTAGAGTAGTAGTGCCGGAAAGTAAGCGCGACCAAATGAAATATACTCGCAACGCTGGCTAAAAACAGTAAAAAAATCTGCATATATGCCACAATTTTGTTTTTTCTTGCAACCATATGGCGTTGCACGCACACTTACACATGCCACAGCGTGTCATATATGCATAGGCCTCTGCGCTGCACCGGAAAACTACTCAATCGTAGTGAGTGGTGCGGCGTAAAGAGTTGGGTAAACCAAATGAAAACTAACAGTTACTCACAACTCGACCGAATTGGCACTCCAGAAACGGTGTGGCAGCGGTCAGTGGCTGCAACAGCCGTACAAATAAGCGTAGAGCCCGCAAAAATCTACTTTGATGGTGGACTATGCTACTCGAAACTCACACACACACACACACATACATCATCGTTGCACCAGCTGACCAAAGCTGACCGTAAAAATAGTGCTCCTGCCGTCTATCTGCCGTTTGTCGCCCTTCTCTGCCGTCTACGCCTATTGTCTGCCGGCCGTTCGTCATGTTTTGGCCGTCCGTCCGCAATTTCCTTCATTTGCACCCTCATTTTCTTACTCACAGCAAGTCAGCACACTTTTGTTACAGTAACTCACTCGTCAGTTTGTGGCGGCGCGTCCGCACTGTGCTACTTCACTCCAATGCGCTTCATTCCACTCCACGGCGCGGCGACCATGTACAGGGTGCTAACTGGCCGGCCTCTCGACATTTTTAATTTTTCGGTTTTCCATTCTTCATTTCATCATTTCTTCTTTTATTTAGCAATTTTTTGTTTTGCCGCTCAATACTACGCGCTGCCTTCTCGCCTCAGCCGGCGCTCACTCAACGTGCAACAAGCGCTATATGAGTCTACGTGCGGAGCGGAGTGGAGTTGCATGGCGTGGCGTAGTTTTAAGTAGTGTATTATTGTTGTATGTAACTTAAGTGTGTGTGTGCGTGTTTGTGTGGCAACATTTTCAATGCTCGTTGCGGCGCAAAGCAATACAAGTCCAAAGGCATGAATGAATGAGTTGAGTTTTGTTTCATTTTTGACTCATTTTGTCTTTGTGCAACTTCATTATCTTTCTCTTCATCATCATCATCGTCATCCCCAGAGTAATAATTATAATGGTCTTAAAGTGAGCTCAGCTGCGACTGTTACCTTTTGCCAATTCAACTATTGGATTTTCATTCTGCTCAGCGCCTCACCCATACACACTCGAGCCCTGTCTTTATGTCTCTTTTAATCCCCTCGCGGTACGCTCATTGCGTCAACAGTTTGCATTGCTTATATTATTTTATGTTTAATTATGAAATTCACTTGACTTGTGCCACTTACTACCTTCATATAAGCAAGTTAATGCAATTTAGTTTCGTATATACCGTTATATTTATTTTAATTAAATATTTCAGCGCTCACTCTCGCTCGCTGTACAGCAACAAATAGTGTAGTGTCCTGATTTTTGATTTTGTGGCTCATTAGTGTTGTGCTGTTGGCCTTTTGGGGTCATTTGTTAGTGTGTGCGCTAGTATTGATGTGTTTGTATGAAAGACAGTTTAATCAGCATGTGTGTTCTTTTCGGCCTTTTTAGTAGGTTACATTAATTTAAACTACATATAAGTCTATACTGTAGGGACATACTTGAACATATATATAAGTATTTAGTATAAGGGTATAAGTATATACCTTTGTGAGCCATTATCTCTTAAAATAGGTTATGATTGGATTAGTCATATGTGAAACTTTTTATTATTTTACTTAAGGTTTTCCAACAATATTAGAACAATATGTACATATATTTCTACTACCATGCTGCTAACGGCAGCTGAGAGCAAAGGAAAGTTAATGTATACAAATGAAGGCCCTAGGGGAAGACACATCACTGGCCTTCTTCTAAGGGACGTCGTTACGAAGAGGGTTAACTTTACACGGAAGTTCAGAGGTACTCTCCGAACGATTCCAAATTCGACGTGCTACTGAGGTCAGCACTATCCCGTAGTACACTGACGGTTTGAAAACACTTGAAGGCATTGGAACAGGCATTGCGTGAGCGCATATCAAACTATCCATACCAATGGGACGTTTTCCGAGCATCTTTCAAGCAGAAGCCTTTGCTACAAGTCAGTGTGAAGAAATCAATCTCCACCGCAACCAGCGCATCGCTATACTTAGCGATAATCAATCAAATTAAAGACGACCTCAGCATATATTGTACATAAGGCTTAACCGCTTTTAGTGGAGTGCCTATAGTGTACATGTTGTCTAAGTGCCGGGGCATAAAGAGGTAGCCGGCAATGATCTGGCTGACGAACTAGTCCGCACTGCAGGCAGCGTCCAGGATGATGGGGCCAGGACCATGTATTGCGGTGGGGTCCCACACTATGAAGGAGCTGCTACGAACGTATGAAATAGTGGGGGAGAGAACGGCATTGGCAGCAGGAATACGCCAAGTAAAACTACTTCTAAGAGGGTACAACCTTGCAAGGTTTAAGGAAATGATCAACCTCTCGGGAGACAAAATCGTGCCTCCTTGTTGCGATCTATACAGGGCACTGCAGGCTTAGAAAGCACTTATCCAATATATGTATAGTCTCTTGCTCAAAGTGCCGGTTCAGCAATTTGCAGAAGCAGGTTGAAGGGACTAGTTTCCATCTAGGTGGACAGGAATCATATCACCTTAGTCGCGTCCAGCAGGCTCCTGGAATTGTTCAGGACATTTGTGATCATATGTGATATAGGGGAGGACACAATAGACCATAGATCGCAGTGCAAAGACTCAGTTTTATTCTCTATCTATATTTCAACTGTAATGCAGCCACCTTTGCTGCCTCAACTTGAAGTTAGCTTAGGTTAGATAGATTGGTTTTGTGGCTTGTTTGTGACTTGTGAAGGCCGTTATAGAATATTTTAATTCTTTCTAATTTCCAAGAACTTGCGACTAAACATGATTTGATCAAGAAAAGCTTAGTCTCAAGTTACAAACTCATATAAAAATTACTTAGAAAACAACGACTAGGAAGTTTTTCCCCACTCTCCTTAAAACCCGAACCTGACATCTTTTAATTACCATTTGCGCCGGTCGATACAGAACACCCTTATTGGAATACGGCTCATATCAGAATAGGGTATAAAAAGTTGGCTGGATTCATTTCAGGCCGCCAAGTCAACACAGTTCTTTTGGGTTTTAATACTCAGTCCGAAGTAGCACCTGTTGGCAAGAGTTATTCTGTGTTGGATTTCGAGGCTGACATTGTTATTGATGTTAATATTGGTTCCAAGATAGACGAAATTATCTACGATTTCAAAGTTATGACTGGTATCTGTGGTGTGGGAGCCAAGTCGCGAGTGCGATGACTGTTTGTTTGATGAAAAGAAATATTTCGTCTTGCCTTCGTTCACTACCAGACCCATTGGCTTCGCTGCTTTATCCAGTCTGGAGAATACAGAACTAACTCCTTTTCTGACAGTGGCATTTATACCACAGATATCGGCCAATATGTGGGTTATCTTAATAAAATTGAGAGAACCTGGTTTTCTTAGAACGGTGCATCTTAGAATTAATAAAATCGGGTGAAAACTCGCCCTAGATCCCATATTACTACATGAAGAAACTAGCCTGGTTTGAATACTTGTAGGTTGCCAGGGTATGAAATATTCGGTTACCACCGAATTTAGCTCTCCTTATGATGTAAAATCATCTCATCTGAGAACTCTTAAGTACTTGTGAGTTATTTTCAACACTGATCACTTTTTAAAATTATTACTGACTGATAATCAGGGTAGCGTTTGTAGTATTTACCGATTTTTGACGTATTACTACAGTAATCAATTGAAAACGAATTAATTTTGGATATAATGCTTGAGTTCATAGTTTGGAGTCATAGGAAAATGCGCGGCCATTATAGCTAATCTAAAAGTTTTGCTAAAATATAAGCAATAATTCAGTTAACTTGCTTACCCTTGCTAATACCTTCCACTATAGACTCTTGCCTCACTATTTTCTTGAACCTTAATTCACACTATAGCGTATATTCACAAATAAGGACGAACACATATGTCACATTTACTTAAATAAGTTGTAAATCAATGAAGCTCACTCGCGCTCAATCACGCAATGACTTTTTGTTCCAAAACACACCCTGCAAACTTAATTCCTTTAATGACCTCTCATTTGCACTAATTCACCGGCGTATCACACCCACCACCATATCATTACAAACACATACGGTACATCATAAACAAGCGGACGTGAAAGGCTCAAGCAGGATAAAAATTATATAGGATTAATTCGTCCAAGCCTTGCCGGGACTTTTGTTTTGTTTACAAATAAATCAGGCGTATGAATGCCTAGTGACTAGTGCGTGTGGGTGGCCTTGATGGCGTACAAGTAGAGCTGAGGGGTTGATGGACTTTTCTGGCGACACTAGAAAAAGCGAAATATATTTATAGCAATGTTCGCTCGTATGCCAATGTGTCCAATGCACTTGACGTTTAACCAAACCAATTTCCTGGACGACTTTCTATATGTCATTCAAAAAGCTAGACACAAAGCAAATGTGGGGGAGGGAAAGTGACTTCAGCCACCTTTTTGTTACGCTCTCTGCTGTAAATTGACTACTACTATATTGGAACTAACACCCAGCATATTGGCTTTATTAACAAGTTTAGAATAATATTGTTAGCTATGCGATTCTGTGAAGCAAAACACCATGATCCTTATCAAAGACTACCTTCTGTCATAGTGTTTCTAACTTGTGACTTGTCTAGCAATACAATGAGCTTGAAAATAAAATAAAAGAAAAAAAAAACACTCTAAATAAATTTAATATTTTTTTTTTAGTGGTTACGAAACGAGTGGTTCACAACTAGTTAGTTTTGGACCTGTCGTTAAAACATACCACGTGCTAATCTGTTATGCTCCAGCTGTGTATTTTCGCACGCATGGAGTGTAGACGCTTATATATATCCTTCAAATATATTGGGTATACCTCGGTTTGAGCACAAAAACCAAAGAAATTCATTAGGCAAAAAGGGTTCAAAGGATTTCACAGCATTTGACTTGCAAAAGCCCGTGAAAAACCGCAACACTACAAATGTCGCATGCATTTCGGCAGTAACGTAAAATAACAAGAACAACAACTACACCACTGTTTGTCATAGCTCGACAAGATTTGATGTTTGTTGATTGTTGATGCGTTTGACTTGTCAAAGCGACAAGTGGAAAAACACAACAAAGCAGCCAGCGCCGGCAAAGCACCCCTGAAAAATTCAATTTCCAACGCTGGCACATTTTTCGTGGGCGTAGCAAGCGAGATTGAAGTTTGGCGGCTTTGGCTTTTAAGAAATTACCACTCAACTTTTGCGTTTTTCGTCTGTGCGTCATAAATGGAATTCAATTAATTTGAAATTCGCTACAGAGCTTGTGTGGGCGGCGAGCAGCGAGCTGAGCGCTGAATTGTTGTCGCCAACATCACTTTACTACATTGAAATAACCGCTAAGGGGTCTCAGCCAGCAAGCAACCCCGAAGGCGGGCAGTCGCAATGTAGTATAGCATGCTTTTAGGGGTTTCCAACCATTTTTAGTCAAAGTATGAGTGCTTAGATTGATTTCGTTTTTAATGTTGTGCGATTATTTGCAGTAAATTTGCAATAAATCTGCAAATGAAATGTATATATTTAGTTTTCGTAAATGTTTTACATTCTTTCGTAGCCGCAAATATGCTCGGGGGCCAGATATGCATCAGCGTTTAATAAGATGGATTTGCAGCTGAGGGTGCGCGATTGGCTATGTTTTGCCCGCCGCTGCTCTAATGGCAATTTTCACTTAAGTAAACGCACTTTTATTGTATGTAATTGAGATTTTAATGCATTGTGGTGTAATGCGATGTGGTGGGGTGTGGTGGACAAGCGAAAAATCATTTCCGATTTCATTGCCATTACACAGATTAAAATGTGCTCGATTATTGCTTTGTTGATGGCAGTTTAAGATTGTTTGAAAGCGGCGATCAAATTAAATGCTCTATGTTCGAGCAAGAAAATTTATTGTCTGAGTATTTTTGATAGAATGTGAAAATATATTAAATCGAAGCTGGGAAAAACATCTTTATTAAACTGAGAAATGCTAAAAGTGAGTTACGAGCATTTCATATTATTGAGGTCCAGTAAAAATAAGTTTATCTTCAAAAAGAATAATAGTAAACACATATTGTTTTATTTTTTTTTTTATTTTTATATTAAATTGAAGTCTTTTTTTAGAATAGTTAGTATGATCCAGTTTAGATCATAATATGCTGTTATTGGAAATTTCAAAATGCCACTCGCCTAGAACTCTCACTCTATTTGCAAAAAAATGCCACACTCGGTTTTTACTAGCATCCTTAAGGTGAATTTGTCACCAGCAAAATCATTCACCATAGACAGCACCAGGTAGAGATCACTTTATACGAAGTACACACTATAAAGCATAAGAAGAAGCATAAGAACATGCTAACTAAGCTCTTGGAGCTCCTGGCGAGCCGCTATCATTGTGTGTGGCCTGTCGTTGAACTGTTTGAACAGAATCCCTGTCTTATTAGCCGTAGCTGGCCGCTTTGCGGTGATTGCTTCTTTCAGTTGTTCCAATTGTTGTTAGTACAGGGTTGAATTGGGAGTATGGCTGTAGCGGAGCAGCCCATAGTAGATGAGTCCCTGTCCATTTCACCAACCGCATGGGAAATGCTTCCTGAACCACAATCCTGGCATGAGCACGGTTTGCGTAATTTCACTGTGACTCGACTACGAAAGTTTTCGTTTGACGTCGTTGTAAACGATAGACTTTTCATCACTAGTAACCGTCTGGTTCAGAAATGGATCGAGTTTATTGTGATTCAGCAGTGATATGCAGATGTAAGTTCGGTTTCTCTCCTTTAATGACGTAGAAACCGCTTACAGGGTTATAACCGAAGATCTCTCGTCTGAAGCTGTTGATTACTTTTCATTGGGGGCGTTTTTTACGTGGCTGATCCCAAACCCAGCGCACAACCCTGAGTGAGGATGGTTCGCTTTCTCACTTTGACTCGCCTTGAAACGGATGTTCTTTGGCTCCCCAGAGGATACTTGGTCTAAGACCGGTAGGCATGAGCTGCTAGAGCCGTATGTAAAAGAGTCGTTTACAGCCACTCCCAATTAAATGGCGCTTCCGAGTACTCTCTTTACTTTCGTGAACTTCTACACATGACCTCATCCTTCCGGTTCGGTAAGTTGGGCTTTCGAGGTTTTTTTTCGCTAACTCTTAGGGGGTGCCCATACATCCAGCTTCGTTATGTATCTAGCTTTATTCAAATGCTTCCGAAATGGTGCTTATCGAGGATGATCTCCAATATTTTATATAAGTAAAAATTACCGGAAAAAATCGACGAAAGTGAAATTGCACATAACTGATTCCGATAGCATTAGGACCAGAAACACTATTGACATTTTCAGCCGCCTCACACACGGTCGCGTCTCTATCGAAGAAAAGCTGTAAAATATGAAGCATTTTCTCTTTGCTAGTGCCCATTTTTGACTCACACTCAAAGTCCAGAATTCACAAAACTATGAAAAGTTTGTTGGAACAAAATCGTATCTTTCCAATGCCATATATTGTAACCCGGTCGCATTTATACAATCCGAGATTCAGATTTTGAAAACCATGTATTTCTAGAATATGGGATCTATTTACTAGTTTACTAGACCTTATACTAATTAGATGATCAAAGATAGTAGTGCTTCGCGATACGACCGGTTATCTAGAGCTTATGTCAAGAAAGAGGATTATAGACAGAACGGGCCAATATTTTGTTGATAGTTGTATTATATAAGCCAAAAAATCCTTCTGGTCGACAACTAACTTTCAGTAACAAATATCCAATGAAACCTATGCCACTAACAGTCAAAAAAAGGTCCGAAATTTAACTCATTTCAGAATTCCAAAAATTTTTAATTTGCACGAAAAATGTTTCAGGTATTTTCCACACCTCCGCAAGCGCCAACAAACCCCTTTTGATACACATAATTACCGTACAACATTAGCAAATCAACAACTGCTGACGGGCGCTTCATAATTTGCAAACATTTACCGAAAACCCCTACACGTCTGCAAAGTTGTGGCAACCCAAAACAAAAAAAAAATAAAAAAATAAGAAAAAATATGGTTGGAAGCACGGAAATGCTTTTTAATTCACAGAAATATCAAAATTGCTGCGACAATGAAAAAATTTCACAACTCGCAAGCGAAAAACAAAAGGCAAAAGGGAAAAGAAATGCGAGCAGCGTCTAAAAATGACAAAAATGCACATTACAACAACAATAACAGCAATAGTAATGCATGCTGTTCATGTCTGGTGCTGCCACCACGCGGTCTGTCCGAAAGTGTCTGGGCCGGCCTTGCAGCAGCCACTACAATGACCGGCCGCTCCCGAACAAAGCAGACAAAACAAAAGCAGCAAAGAGCGGCTATTTGGGGCGATTGTGGGGCCGCTGTGTTGCATGCCGCCGCATAAGTTCACACCCCTGGGCGCTCCAAATAACTTTTGCCACAACCGCTTATGTGTGTGTTTGCTGGCAACGCTTTCGGCGCTCAGCTATTTAATGTGAGAAATATGAATGTGAATTATTTGTAGGTATTTGCCTTTTTTGTGGAATGCTCTGTGTGCATTGTTGTTGTCGTTTTTTGTATTTTTCCAATTTGTTTTTTTTTTCTTTTTTTTCTGGTTTTTTTGTACATTTGTTCTCAGTCTGGTATGCCGGAATGCCTAATTAAAAGCGAGAAAAATGTTGTTGTTAGGGGTGGTCCGGACTAGGCCGGTCTAGTCTGGTCCATTTCGTGTGGCATATTGTTGGTGGGCGCTGCCATTGTAAACACATACACACTCTTATAATATATATGTGTACTTTTTTTCAGCGTAATGAGCCTTTGTGCACTTTGCCACGATTTGTCTGCATTCTCTGGCAATAAATACTTTAAAGAACGAGTGTGGCACTCTAAAGAATCGCATTAATTCTTCAAGCGATACTTTTTCTAATGGATTTTATACAATTTCCATTTTATTTATTACATCTTACAAGGCACAAACTGCCAAACGTGTAGTGTGTAGCGAGCGATTAACGCTTAGCTGGGCGGCATGGCATTGTAATGGCTGAGAACTCTTTTGGGAGCCCGCGCCTCGGCAGCTGGGGGGCACCGCTGGTGTGAAATATGAATTTCTGTTGCGCTGTCGGCGAGTTCATTTGAAATATGCGAGATTTCTTGCTCATCGACTATTTGTAGAAAACTTAATGATGCAATGAGTTATGGATAATTGTGAAAATTTATGAAGTAATTGATTTCGGTTTATTTATATGAGCTGCATAAATGTTTCGACAAGCGCGTTGGAATTTTATGGAAAGCACATAAATATTTCAGGCAAGTGTGCTGTTTGGGGTATTCATAATTTCATTTATTGACGCATTAGGGTGGTTAGAAAATGGAATTGCGAGCCATAAATGAGCAAATAAAAATTTTTATGTAAAACTGAAATCAATGGTATTGATTAGGGTGCCGTTGTGTTGTTGTTGTAGCGGCAGAACTCTACCGAGTTGACAGTCTTTGGTCTGACAACAATCCGGGTGAGCTCCAGTTAAGTACACCCGACTGTTAAGAGAACGGATTAGAGTGACGAATTATCAGACGGTAAATCGTTGACTCAGTCAATTTTTGGACAAAAGTCACGAAAGCCTTTTATACTAGGAGAAGTAACGAATGTATTCATGACATCTTCTGGAGCGAGCTGGTTACCGAGCGTTTCCGAAAAGATAGTTAGATTTTTCATGCTTCAATGCATACCTCCAATATAGGAGCTGTCATTACATAAAAGGGCGACAGATACAGGATGAAACTTCTTTTTCTTCTTCTTTATTGGCCTAGACACCGCTTACGCGCTTATAGCCGAGTTTGTAACGGGCGCCAGTCGTTTTTCCTTATCCTTATCGTTTCTATTGGTAACGTTTCTTACGCGGCGGATGCCAAACCCAGCGCCCAGGAGATATTTCGCCTTCTCACTTTAGCTCGTCTTCAAACGGATGTATTTTTGCTACCCAGAGGACACTTGGTTTCAGACCGGAAGTCGTGACCTGCTTCAGCCATATATAATAGAACCGTTTCTGACCATTCCTAAGTAAATGGTACTTAGAGAACTTCTTTACTTTCATGAACTTCTACACATGGCTCCATCCTACTAGAATGAAAATAGTAGTTCGGTTCGCCCGACACATCGCACGCTGCGACCAATATTTCGTCGAGATAATCGCCCAGCAGAGTCGATATCTCGAGCAACCATGGATCAGTTTCGCACCAAGTTTACTTTACTGCACAATGCGCATCCTGTGAGACTTCGCACAGAGCGCACCGAAGGCGCTATTGCTACCGTGGAGCAGAGTATAGAAGAAGACCCGAATGAGTCCTTCCTCTATCGCGCGCCGTAATTGGAGCTGTCCCATTAACTTTATGGACGATTTTGCAGAAGGATCTTAGTTTGCGGGCTTACAAGCTCCAACTCGTGCTAAAATTGAAGCCGAATGGCTTCAACGCGCAGCATGTACGGTGAATGAGTGAATTTAGTCCACAGCCCATTATTGACACGCCGATACATTCTCAAAAAGTCACTGTTTGGCAAAGAGAATCATTGGGCCATATTTTTTCAAAAGTGAAGCCGGCCATATTGTCACATATACAGTCAATGGGGAACGCTATAGAGACCCGATTAATTGCTTTTTCGTGCTTCTATTGGAGAATGTGGATGCAGACGACCTTTGGTTCCAACAAGAGTAAATTATATCGCGTAGTGGGTCTGTGGCGTGGCCTCCAAGACCATGGAATTTAGCACCGCTGGTCTAGCTTTTGAGGGATCAAAGGTAATCGCTTGTCTACGCAGATAAGCCCGAGACGATCGTTGCCTTGGAAAGTAATATTCGGCGCGGTATTGTTGACACACGGCCCCAAATTCTGCACAAGGTGGTTCTTAAATGGACCTTAAATCATTTTTGAAAGAAAATGTCAAACCCTCATCTTTATATAAAGCTTTACAATTGTCAACCTAATATTGATTTTTGACCTGCTTTGACGTGGTTTTATTGGCTTCTGCTCACCTTTGTCACGATATTTGGCCGACTGATCGTCTGTTTTCGGGTCCTAAACACTGTGAATGATCTTTCAAAATGGTTTTCACTGCAAAGTCTGATATTCCAACGATGCCGTAGATATTATTGACGTTCATACCAACCACGAAAAAATATTTCGTCGAATCATTAATCATAATATCCTCATAAATCAATAAGTCTTACTATTTTTTGCCCATCATAGTATTTTTTTCATCATAGTGACCACAACTTTGCTATGGCCTTATAAGATTAGCCGCGCTCTGATCAAATATCTTGTAATTCTGCTATGAAAAGATCTGGAATCGACCTTTATTAGCGAACATAAAAAGGGCCTTTAAAAATTCGATAATTTCAACTTGCTTCGTATGAACGTAGTAATTCCAGTAGAGCACTCATACGACCGAACAGCCCTAAAGTAAGTCCCTCTGTGTAATATTTTAATTATTTCCCCATCAAAATGCACTCCTTAAATGCTACTTGCTAAGCGATCGTAAATTGTATACGCCAATCGCCTACTAAATAATTCCCTGGTCAATTCAATGCAGCTGTGTGAGTGTTTTCCGAGAAGAGCATATGCACGAGAGAGTATCAGCCAGTGCGTGTACTAACATGGCATACTTAATTTTCCGAATCATAAACATAATAAACCAAAAAAGTATACAACAAGAACAAGTATGTACGTCGTTACTCCACATTAAAAAAACAGCCTGAATTGCATGGTGCAACATTTAATGAACAACGATGAAAACAATTGCGGTAAAGTGCGTGTCGCACATACAAAGTGCAGCGAGATTACTCATGTGCGGCGGAAAAACAAGGAAAACCAACGAACAACGAAGCGTGAAAAGCGGCTAACACGCTGCGGTTCCACATATGCGGCCATTTAATCGGTGGCAAATGATCTGCTGGCTAACAATAGACCAAATGCAATCGCTCAACAAAAGAACACAAAAAACCACTGACGCCAGTGGACAAAAGCAAAAAATGCAAAACGTGACAAAATGCGACTTTCTGACCCTCGAACCGAGACTGCATGCACTCGTCGTTTCATGCAGTTGCAACACATAACGGATGCTAAGGGCGACTCCACTAACGATCGTAAATTAAACCGTAATATAAGGCGCGCATGATCGAACTGCCGATGGGGAGTAGGGAATAATTTTATGTAGACTGCTTTGCTGGAATACATAAAAAACAGAATGGTGCATATAAATATATTAAAAGCATGAAAATAGTTGAGTTGTACATTGTGGCATTACAAATGAGAACATTATATGCTTTATTGTAAACAATAATTTAAGAATGAACATAAAAAATTAGTTATAATAAATATACCCATATTTTGTATGCGATTAGTGGGTAGTTTTTTAAGTCAATTACTTTGGCGCGATTTATGTGTGGGTGTACTTAGTTCTGCATTTCTTCGGATCTTTATACCAGCGCCTTATATCCGAAACCAGCAACAGTCTGCTCGGATAACGATTGACTAGACTTTGGAGTGAAATGAGGGAGCCATGCTTCGTCTATTGTCGTATATCCACGCCAAAACTCGGGTTTAATACCCTTGGCCATTTTCAAACACCGCTTCGAATCATAAACTCGTCGTTGTTTTTGGTCAAAAGTAAGCTCGCGCAGCACCCACTTTGCCATGAGCTTTCTCATACCCAAATACAGAGTGAATCATGTGATGTTCACATTCAGCCGATATCGTTAGAGTGCCTGCTATCGCGAACCGTCTCACATTACGCTCGTCCAATATTATTTTGCGGACTTTTTTCAAGTTTTCTTCGTTAACAACCTCTTTTGGGTGTCCACAGCGCTGCTGTTGTTTTAACGGGTATCTAGTCCCCATTAAGATGGTAAGGATTAGCGAAGTTGTCGTCGACGTGTCATGCTATAGTAGGTCCAAAAAACGTGCTGTTTTGACGGGGTCAGACCAAAGGGACAGGTTTGTCAGATGAGTAGGGTTAGTGGGACATATAAAGAGGTGGTCAGTGTCATGCGGAGACTCATGCACACAGAAAATGTATTTGTTATGTCGGGGTCTATTTTGGATAAGTAGGGGTTTAACCTGCTACAGTATCCAGAATAAAGCTGCACAAGGGTCATTTCCACTTCTCGCAGCAGCTCGAGCTTCTCGTCTGCAATGGGTGGTCATTTACTGAAAAGAAGCCGGTAAAGGTGTTGATGGCTCCACTGTGAATGGCGGTCAGTGCTTGTCGGAATTTAGTTGCATCCGAAGTCTGGTTGAGCAATGACCACTTGATGCTCCTAGGAGCGATTCCGATCCAAGGGGGAGACTGCACTAATAATTTTTGCGAAGGAACCCCAGCAGAAACCTGCATGGAGCATGGAGAGTAGTTCATTAAGATCCTTAATTCTGACAAGTCCGGAGCTTCCTCGTCTGCGTCCAGTCGACACACCCCTCCGGTGGTTGTGAAAGTTTCCAGATGCATAAATTAAACAATATAAGGGAGGGGACACCACGTTGCGGTATGCTTTGTTTAATTCTTCTTAGTTTTGAGTTTTTACCTCAAAATAGTACGGATGATTGATGACTGCTCAAGCAGTTCATCGCCTACCTCTTTAAATCTGGAAAGAGCGTAGTTTCTTCGATGCTCTCCAGTAGCTTTGTGTGACTGAATGTGTCAAAAGCTTCTGACAAGTCCAACGCTACGAGCATCGTTCTCTCGCAGGGTGGTTCCTAGTTAAGGCCAAGAACTATCTGTGCACTTTTCGGAAGTCATACTGGTGGTTTGCTAGGTTCAGCTGGTGTGTGAAAGTCGAGAGTAGCAAGGCCTCACGTGTCTTCACCAATAAGGAGAGGAGAGTTTTCGGAAGATAGGACTCTCTTTTGTTGGTGGGCTTCCTAGGTTTCAGTAGTATGACCACTCTTCTGAATTTCCACACATCGGGTATTTGAAGAGTTGTTAACGACCGGCTAATGACCTTGGTGAGGTATATAGCTCACTCCCGTCGAGCCTAGATGCTTTAGCAACAGCGAAGGATAGTTGAATGGAAATATTGTACAGACTGGAGGAGTCCAATATTTGCCCGAATAGACAAAAATTTTTTATGAAGAAAGACCAAAGGGATATGTATTCGGGTAAATAACTGGTTGTCCACATATCTTCGAGTTAAATGTATTAGAAATGGTATCTAAAACATATTGTGTAAAAAATATTTCTCTTAATAATAGAACTCTATAGTGTGTAGAATCCTATCTGAAAATCACAGAGTTATATTCAAAATTTTTTCTTCTGCTGAATTTGTAAGACAATCATTTTCACTTCAGGGAGCAAATTCGTACAAACAAACATTACCCGTAGCGCTATGGAAGCGTCTTCCAACGTGTTTACCAAACCCACTTATTGGCGCTGAGTTTCCTGTACTCGGCAAAGTGAGAAATCGATAAGCCACAAAACACACAACAACTTCGTTGCACGTGCGCCTTTCAACAGCTGAAAACGTCATGCTTACAACTCCATTTCAACATCAGCTTAACTGCTACTGTGGCAAAGTGAAAATACACGACCATAGCCAAATATCAGCGTGTTCTCTTTTTTATTTGCCATCGACTTCAAAAAAGGAAGTTATCAACTTCTCATCAACTTTTGCTGTAACAAAGCGGCAGATAAGCATCAGCAGAGGGCGAAAGAGGGCTTGCCTTGCCACTGCAGCAGCCGTGCACAGTCCCGGCGTTTCGTTGTCTTATCGGTGCGGCCAAATCAGCCACAAATTGCAGCGGCTCAGTGAACGGGTCGCACCTTTTCCTCTTTACCTCTTGTGCTCTTTCATTATTTTCTTTTGATATATTTATTTTCACTATTTAGTTTTTGTTGTCTGTTTTTTTTATTTTGCTTGTCGGCAGGATATTCGAGATTGTGGTGATTTTTCGTTGTAAACAATAGATATAAATTACTATTTCCAACAAACAAATGCATTTTTTTACTGGAAACGTAAACCTGTTATTGCTGCTCTGGTTGTTGATATTGATTTTATAGTAGAAACAGAGATAGTGCATAGTTTGTTGGGATAAAACTATAATGGACTATATGTACTTCGGTTTACAAACTTAACGATATGAACCGAGCGTATTGTGGTATCGGAGAGTTCCCTTAAATTACGAGTATATATTAGGTTGTCAAAAAAGTCATGCGGTATTTTTATTGAATCAATTCGTGTGGCACCCATACATCGAGCTTCTTAGTGACTCCAAGCTTCTTCAAATGGTTTATAACGGTTTGATGACTACTATGCCGGTCTCTTTCGACCAATTCATCGATTTTATCGCAATTTTCGACGACAGGCCTTCCGGAGCGTGGCGCATCTTCGACCCCCTCTACGCCAGAACGAAAACGTTGAAACCATCGTTGTGCGGTGGAAATGGAAACTGTATCGGATCCATAAACTGCACAAATTTTACTGGCGGCTTGGGATGCATTTTTGCCCTTATTGTAGTAGTACTGCAAAATATGCCGTATCTTTCTCCATGTATTCGACACTATAACTCACGAACGACTTAAAAGAAACGACAATCAATCAAACACGTGTTAGCGCGTGAAATGAGCTTTCCAAAAAGGTATAGCATGACCCGATGCGACGAATAAAACTAGAGCTACGCGCTTTTAGCGCCAACTAGCGAAAATACCTCAAGACTTTTTTGGCAACCTAATATTTGTGGATCTCTGTTTTAAGTGGAAAACTATTAGAGTTATCTTTGTCGTACTTCTTCTTCGATTCTCGTAGACTCTTTTGATTTTAATATATGTATGTATACTCAGTAACATTACAGGTGGGAAATTCATTGTGATCCTGATCCAAAAATGCACCAGAAACCATATTATTTACTTAGATTTTGTTCTCCAGGTAATCGTTTTTGTGTGATCGTTTTGTGTGTCTGTCCTCGAACAAGAGTTTAGCTAACTAAATTTGATCCATGTGTGGTCCTAATGGGACAGCACAGCCGGCTATGCTCTCACTGCTTATAGGTTCGAAGCTAAGACAAAACAATTAGCTCAATGATCCATCTATGAGCTCACAAGCTGTTATTTAACACACTTCGATTCACCGAACTATTGAGAGTGGCGAAACGAACAAGCTAATTGATTGAATAAAAGATATTTCTATATAATAAGTTAGACAAAGTTTTTAAATCATAGTTCCACTGTTTTATGCGTATACTCTATTTCATTGAATTTACCTAATAGTTTTGTTGGTGATCTTAGCGGGTCTCAGACCCCAGTTTTCGAATAATGATAAGAATTGACTTTTGAGCACTGTGAGCTACAATTTGAGAGCTAAGCATTGAAGTGGAAGGCATTCTCCGGAATAACCTTGAGAGATCGAGGTGGATGCTGCTTGGATCCTCATCATCGGCGTTTTCAGTTCGGAAGAAAATCAGTTACTATTACTTTCCGGACAAACCCTGTGCCTCGTCTCGGAGCTGTAGAGCTCAGTAGCTGTGGTCTTGTAAATTCAAACTATCTGTACTACGAGTATAATCCACTACGATAGGGCAGTAATATTAGCCTTGCGCTGACTGTGTGCTCAAGACTAATGAGGGGGCTCCATATCTCTAGCAACGAGTTACTACGAGTACATGAACAAACTAGCGTGGGTGCTTGGCCACAGCGATATTGTAGGAAACTGCAGGACTGATGTTCTTGTTAGCGCAGGTACTTTAGCCTCAATAACTGCGGAATGGGAACAGATTAGAGCTCCGTTAGCTTCTTGTGGTTCACTACTGGATTGCTGGAACTTAAAACACCTCAGAAAGCGTTAGACAACTATGTACTAGCAGCTCTGCAGCTGACCAAGGTTCTTTTTGTTCAGAGTAAATCGTATGAGATCTGATGAACTCTTCGCTCTCAACAAAACCCATCTTTCAATGGCTGCAGCAGTTCTAACTCGAAACTATTCCATCGAATTCATGCGGTAAGATTGAAAATTTTACCGGCTCCCAGTTGCATCAGCTGTTCTGAATAAGATGAGACTAATCATCTCAACACTTCCATCTCTGATGACCCGCTTTTATCAGATCAAGACTAAAAAACCTCAGATTTCATACTTTTAGATATTCAGGTGAAATAGCGGAAATAGAAATAAAGCACCTAAGCAGATTTTTGAAAGGTTCAGAGCACTTTGCCGATAGCTGACATCTAACTATAGGAGTTTCTCATCTCACTTCACTAAGGACTGTACACTTCAGTCTAAGACTGTACATCATAATCTAATTGTGATCTTTCGCCATGTGGAGAGGTCAAAGGTAAAATGTTAAATCCATATATTCTAACCTCAAATAAATATCAAATTTATACACTCCATGTAAGAACTGTACAAACTAAATTACAGTTAAACCATATAACACTAGTGACAACCGAGAAATTGATTATCAGCAAACACAAAACCGTTAAACGTCGGCGACATGCCACTAGAATCCCACCAACATGCTACTTGACTGTGCCACAGCAATCTTGCAGCGCTTAGACTTCTTTACAAGTACAACAACTAAAAACAACAACATGCAAGTGCGAGTGCGCCCACGACAGACACACCCACACGTGGGCGGGCAGACGCCTGACGTCAGGCATGAGAAATATCTCACAAATGTCTTGTAATTTTTCAAAATAACAACATTGCTTACATGACAGCCATGCTGCTGATAATAATAACAACAACAACGCGTTACAACAACAAACCAACGATTTGACACCACAAACTAACTAAACGCTGCGCCGCTGACGATGAAAAGGTGTCAGACGCTCGCTGGAAAAGCTGCTAGGAACCGCTAAGTAACCGCCATTGAAGCAGGGAATCAGTTGCAGGCAGTTGACAATAACAACAAATACAACATCAGCAACAACGGCACATCATAAATGAACGACACGTAAACGGATGACAGCAACTATAACGACATTGACACCGAGCAACAAAAATCCGCAAGCAATCTCCTAAGGATGAATGTTATGTGTGCGAGTGTGAGTGTATGTATGTGCGCTTGTCACCTATGTATCCGACAAACTAAGCGCGTGTGTGATACTTAAAGGATACTTTGTTGTTATTGCGGATGGTGTCGTTGACGCAAGGAATAACTCCAATGATGATATTTATACACACACACTTGCAGATACAGATAGAAATGTGAGTTTGTGTGCGTGTGGATCGGCAGTTAGGTGCTCATATGCTTTAGTTTATTGTAAGTAATATTACTCGCAACATGTGTAGACAAGCATTTTAACATGAAATTCTCACATAGCTGACATTTTTCCAACATTTTATTGGATAATATTTTCGCTCTGCAGCTGGTTAAAGCGGCAATAGCGGCAGTGTGGCAAGCATACCCAGGAATAAGTACATAAGTGTGAACGTCTGTCTGGCTGTAGTGTAGAGAAAACATCTGCCCGGTTTCACGCTTATCCCGAAGTTTATTAAATTTTTCACTTTTAGACAGTAAATAATCTGCAATACTTGAAATTCGATACTTTTTCCACACATCATCGGTCTTCGGGGTGAAAATGCTAATGCGCCGACGTCTGCACGGCTACTCGAATTTAATATTTTTTCCTTCAATTTTTGGCAGCTTGAAGTGCACTAATGAAATTAATGAACGAAATGTTTGTTTTTCTTGCGCTGCTGTGGAGAAATTCTAAACTGGATCTCTGCATTTTCTCAGCCATGATGAGGGTAATTACTGCTGGTTAACGGAAGTGCAAGAATGCAGAGATAATTAAGTTGTACGGCGATCGTGAGAGATGTGTGGAGTGATAAAAGAGAATTAGGAGGCTGTCTTGACTGAGTGAGTGACTCTAAGGTAGAAGAGTATTTGTGTATATAACTGCTGAGAAAATTATTTTAGAATTTTAATCAGTTCTAAAATTTACTTTGGAACTAAGGATCTATCAAGTGTTCGATGCAGTTCTCGACGGGGAAACCAGAAGATGAGGAAAACCACCACTCTGTTTGAAAGACCAGGTAGAAAAAGACCTGACTACACTTGGAATCTCCAGATTTCGCCAAACAGCGAAAAGGAAGAACGTCTGACAATTGTGCTGTTGTAAACTTGGCATAACCGTGTAAGCGGTGTCTATAACGAAGAAGAAAAAATATCTGTTAAATAAATTTCCGTTATAATATCAATTCCAGCCAATTCGTCGGTTTCATAGAAAGCTTGTCAACTCAGAGGCTTCACCTTAGTTTGGTGAAAGCTGGGCAGTGAGGGAAAGTGACTGAATGATATCACTTCTTCTTCCTCATTGCAAATTTGACAAGTTGTCTTCTCCCAAATTTTTAGTCTCACCATGTGATTGCCAATGGGATAGATGTTTACTTAGAACATCTATTACTACAACAAGCTAATAATTCAATGATCCTTTTACGTCATACTTTGGGTCAGAAGGCTACCTTAAGTGCTGGTTTCTAACCAATGTTTGCCAAGCTCGCGCAAAGCCCATACATCTAGCGCACGAATGCACGAAGACAGTAGAACCCCTGCTCGTTCCCAACCTGATGGAATTTGGGAAAGAGTTAATTTTCTTGTAAGTTCACCAGCCTTACAATTTGCGACGATTCCGTTTTGACCAAGCACCCAGCCAAGTCTATTATGTAAGTAGTTTTCTGCTACTGTTCGCTGTTTTTAGAGAACTTGTCACTTCAACATTCCTCTCGTGCTTTGAATCATCTGTGAAAAGTTTTCTGCGCCTCTTCTCCAATGACTGATCCCCATCCATATATCCTTCGGAGGTATCTGCGAGGAACGGTGTCACTAGGAGTAGGCTCCGCAGCGCAGTCGTTCAAGTTATCAGGGATGCAGTCGTTGTGAGAGAGGATTTCGGAATGTTCTTTGTCGGGACTGCTGCTATATGCTATATGTAGAATATCATTAAGTGTCATCGTTGGTTCACTGATGCTAATGAGCTAAATCCGTTCGTTGAACACGCTACAGCTGTTTCGGAGAGTGTGGCAGACAAAAACAATATAGAACAGAATGGGCTTATCTATGAATTTGTATAACCAAACCTCCACTTTCGTGAGGGTCGTGATTTGTTGGAATTGCATCTGTTTAAAGTGTTCCTTAATTATTCGTGTAGAATGCTGGATGCATAGTGGTTTTCAAGGTGAAAATTTTGGGCGAATGCAGTGACGTGGATCAGATTGCCTTGAGGTTGTTGCTCGCCGATGTTTCTAATGTTATGTTAAGTCAGGTTCTATACAAAATGATGATGTGAAGATCATTTGGCTAGAGACAAGTTGTTTGTGTTACTAGAAAATTCCTGTAGCTGAATCTCATGTATTAAACCAATTTGAAAGCATTTGTAACATAGTCTATTAGCTGAAACTGTGGGATCCAAGAAGTCTCATCTTTGATTTTCTAAAATCGGCTAAGTCAACATGGAACTTTTGTGGACCGAAAATGATTATACTCTGTATTTTTCCAAACAATATAGTGTAATTCTGAAAGCTAATCATCGTGAACGTTGATTGAACAAAACTTATAAACAGTAGAAATGTTAATCTTGATAAAACCGAGGAAATCTCTAGATAACTTGGCAAGAATGTTTCTAGTAAATTTTTGCCAATATGCAGGAAGTTCTCATTGACACATCAAAATTTGGATCCAAGAAAGCTGCTTTGAACTTTTTCACCTCAAAATCGACTCTTCTCAAAAGAGTTAAGAAACCAGATGAGTTAATAACTTCTTCGACCATTTAAAAAATATTGCAAAACAAAATTCAATAGTATTGTAAAACTCTATTGCTAACTGCATTATCTTTTCCAGAACTGCGCGGTGCTCTCCTATTGTTCAAGTTTTGGAACGTTAGAAGGTTCCAAAACATTGAAGGGTTTCTCAATACCGTCTGAGGGAGATTTTGAATGTTTCGGAATCTAAAATGGATTCATATCGAACTTTTATAACCTGAACATGGTATATTACGTTTGCCACGATGTTGATCTGACGATCTGAGTAAATTTTGCTGTCAGTCTGTACAGACGCGAACAGGTATCTCAGTTTCTTATATAACGACCTGAAATTTTTTGTACGTCGTTTACTCACCTAGAAGCTGCTTATTTGTCGGAACCGCTGATTTTAGACCACTATAACATATAGCTGCCATACAAACTGAACCATCGGAATAAAGTCCTTGTATGATAAACTTTAACGCAATTTCTTGTTAGAAAATAAATTAATAAAAAACACTAGCATTATTCGAAGTAAAAAGAAAATCAAACAATATCAATAAATTCCGCAACAACTTAAAGAAAAATGCGCCAACAATTTTCGCAATTATAAATTCTCGGAATTCTTGTATAACACTCGCCATTCCATTCAATTAATCGCTATTCAACGCAAATGTCTGCTATTTACATTTATTAATGCCCGCAAATATTTATGTGAGTTGCTCTTCCCCACCCTTCTCCCTCCTTAGCAGCGGTTAATATTTTTTCATAAAATGCATTTCAATTGTAAATCAATTTATTTCACTTTACTTCAATTCACTTGAACCGCAATCATTATTGCCTTCGAGCGTTATTCACAAACGCACAAACATAACCCATGCACACATCTATAAATATACATATACACATACAAATGCATCTTCTGCGCATCTTAAATTCGCCAGGCGCTTTCGTGTTTACATTCGCTTTGGCTCGCCTGCATTTGATGGCCTGCAGTTGCCTAGCTTCTGCTTCTGCTTCTTCTTCCTCGCCACAATTGCATTATTTATTGTACGTGTTGTTGTTGCTGCTGTTGCATCAATCTGCAAATAAAGCAATTTATATTGGCGCCACATCGACTTATTTATTTCGCTCGCACTAGAAAGCTAGAAGTGCGCTTCTCAGCACACAGCAGCTCCATTTCGCCATTACAGCAGTATGCGTGTGTGTGTCTGTGAAATTTATGCAAATAGACGCACGTCACTCAACGCCAAACATTCGGGTAATGGCTACCCTTATCAACTGCAGCAACCCTAATAAGCATGCATTTTCTTTGATTCCGATAAAGAATTGTGTGTGTGCGTGCGTGTGTGAAGTTGGAGGGCGTGTGAAATCCTAGAAGATGTGTAGGGCATGGAAAAATGAGAACTGAGAAATTCAACATTCAAGTGGAAGTACTGACAGTAAAAGCATCATCATGTAATATTTATGTTATGCAACTGACATTGACATTGACATGTGAGCGGTGCATTAACGCAACAGTTAGAAAGTGAGTGGCTGAATGCCAGAAAACTTTTATAAAGCTTCTGGGAAGTTTAAGAGCGACCACAAAAGTTAGGGAAATTTAAATTAATTTTTCACAAATTTTTTTTTTTTTTGCTTTTTGTAATTTTCAATTTATTTAGAATCTATCTAATTATAAAAGAACAATATTTAAATTTAATGAAAACATAATGGTAGTATGACATTAAAAATAAAAAAAACAAATAAAATAAAGTAAAATTTTATACATTAATTGAGTCTTCTAGTACCTTGTAAACTATTGTCCAGCAGTTGAATTACAAATATATTTGAATGTCATTCGTCCAGATCGGCTTAAGAATTTCTTTATAAATTGGTCCCGCATCAAAGGCCTCTGCTGTTTAAAATTCGTGGGAATCTAGATATGGGCTTATTGTTTTGTTTAGTCGCATTCTAAAGATTGTTTACTGGATCTTCTGGTTAGGCAGCAACCAGAAACGCCTCTAGGGACTTGTTGCGCTATTTCCAGAGCACATGCTTCAGCTCTTTTGTAGCACGTTTGGGAAGTGTAGTGCCGTTAGGATTACCATTGACTTGCTATGCATGCCGACGATTTCTCTTTTCTCTGAGCTTCGTTATAGCGTTATTGGACCGGACATGTCTGTCCCGCTTGTCAAGACTTCCGCAGCATAATCGATATCTGTCTCAGAGGAAATGGCGATGTTGGGACAAAATTTTCTTCAATCCATTTGCAATAATTTAAAATATAATATTTGACAAGTACTCTGGTGGATTTATTCATTTCCAGTCCCGCGTATTTACTTCGAGCAGAAGTGCGCTGTGATCAGATGGGAGATCCGAACAGGTGGTGGAGCGTATTAACCTTGAATTAAAACATTTAGAAATAGCAAAATCAAGAACATCTGGAATTTTCTTTAAGACTGATGGCCAGTAAATTCCGTTACAAGAACTGCAGCTTCGCCTCTTACATTGCCACTAGGATGATTTGATTTTATAAGATCGTCCCCTGCGATTTTAGAATATGACAAATCATTGAAATGAGTTTCTGCTACAAGTAGAACATCAATGCTTAGTTTTGACGTGGCGAAGTGGTTGATTTCAGCTCTGCTTTTGCATAGCCCGTTGGCATTCAATATAGTAATTTTATGCTTTACTTGCATTGATTAATTGATGTCATGAGTTGAGTAATCATTTGTGTAAATTGAGCTATCATCTCCATTTCCATATGTTGAATAAGCACTTTTTGCAATATCAATTCCTCATTTACGGCTGACCCTTTTTGGGCGTCCACAGCACTCGTCGTCTTCGGTGCTCATTTCACCACGTCTAAACTTAGCATAGTAATCCTTGATTGTTGGTTTACCAGAGGCAGTCTACGGAAACCCACCATCGAATCAAGTTTTTGCTTCAACTGTATTTTTTTCCTACAAGAAGCAATATTTTATCAATATGCGAAATTTCTTTTCATCAGTTTTTCACAGTAACACAGACAGCTGTAGAATTTACACACGCGCCTTTTGAAGGTTAAGGCTAATTAAAAATCATCTGGCCGAGGACTTTTACACTGACCTGTTAGTTTTTGGCTTGAGTTCGTTATTGCTTCGAGGGCTGCTGGTGTAGACTTTGAGATACATACATATAAATCTAAAAAAAGGCGTCAAGTGGGATCAAATCCGGAAATATTGGTGACCAGACTCAGCCTCAGCTCAGAATTCCGAAAATTGCGTTGCAGAATTTGATTTATAACATTTTGTTCAAATCAGTAACCATCAAGATCTTATAAAGTCTTTAATATTTTGTCCATAATATGAGCATACTTCAATCGATATCGATTTCTCGATCGATTTTATTTGCAAACTTATAACTCAATGATGGTTGAGGGTTCTCGGTCATGAAACGTTGTCTTAGCGATCTTAAATGGGTTTACTTTCTCCAAAGATGACAATATTGTTTTTGAAAGCTGCGAGCCAGCGTAAAATCGGCCTCTCTACTCAGCAAAATATATGTACATATTTCCTACTTTAATGACTATTTTCAATGTAGAGCCTCACTACCATATAGTGATCAAATCCATCTCAATAGCCGGCTGTTGAAGAAGATGTAAAGCTTTGCACTAACGGCGATTTTATTTCAGTGTGAATGAAATTGAGATCCAAAAATACGTCGAACCAACTCTTGACTTAATAACTGGTAATTTATTTACCATTTAAAAACCAACATAAAATATTTTGCACCCTGTATGTATCATTTATTTTTGTCCAGCCCAAATCAAAAACTGCTGACCAAATGTCATCGCAATCGCATTAATAACGAATTATAATCAAGGTACAAGGTAACCATAGTTTTTTTTAATTACATACAAATGAAAACTCTCTTTGGTTATTGTGAGTAGAGAATGTCACATTTGAAAGAAATGGCTGAGACGAATTTCTGCAAACAATGCCAAAAGGATATCAGGAGAAGCAAACAAAGCCGAATATGCTGGGTACTACATGGTCACAGCTTCAAGTACGGCATGTTTGTGGATAAAGGTCCATTAGTTTCAGTGTGAGTGTGTGTGCTTGTGAAAAGGCAACATAAGAATAAAAAAATATTTGAAATCGATATCGGCAGCTGTACGTTTCAATCAACTGACTTTTTCGGCATTTCTGCAAAAAAACGAAGAGGCAGAACAAAACGTCTAAACTCTGGACGGCATTGTTTCGCCTCTCAAGTGACTTTTCATTCCAATTATTTCTTAGTTATTTTCCATTTTACTTTGTATTTGTACTTTATTGAATTGCGGTTATTATGCCGTCGTGTCTTGGTGGTCAATGCAAACAATAAAGTCTGGCAGCGGGAAAATCACTTTTCCCTCCGAACCAGGTGAGTCGTCTTTGTTCGTCAAATCAACTTTATTGCTTGAAATTTATTTCGTTGGTACTTTTCTTTGCTTTATTGCCCTTAACGCAGGTACACATGTTTATATTTATGATGATACATGTATGTACATATGTACACATGTAAACGCGTAAATGTGTTTGTATGCGTGTGTGTTTTCCTCCTTGAACCTCCCGCCAGTATGTCTAGTGCGTACACTCGAGTTGCATAATGCGGGTTACATTTGTTTGCTCCGAAGGATGAAAATCTCATATATTTGCCATATTCTTCTTGTGCCACCCCTCTGTTCGCTTCCTATTGTTTTGCTATTTGTTGCAGTTTTTGTAGAAACTGAGTGCAGACAATCTTCGCATGTCTTCAAGTGCATTTCTTACGCTTTGTTCTAATACTTCTGATATTAGTTTGTGATTTGAACATGTCTCTGCGTATTCAATTGTTCTTTGAGTACTTTGAAGTATCGAAGATACTTACCAACCTTCAAAAGAGATACTAAATGGAGTCCATGCGACGTGCAGATGTTTTCCTTCGATGCGTCTTTTGTTGTCGTCAGCATTTTTTATGATTTTAACAGCTACTTTTCATGTGACTCTCCACTTGAGAAAATCATTAGAAATCGCTTTAGTTTAAGGGGAATCAAATTCATTTGACATACTTTACTGGAAATTAACTGAAAACGTAGGGGTTCTTTTACGAAATTTCAACCGTTTTTGATTCGTCAGTTCGCTGATCGTTTTAGTTGAGTTGCCTCTCTTGTCATAAAATACACTCATGTGATATACAAGGTAAAAAGGTGATTGGTAAACAAGAAAGTATATGTAGATATTTTTGTTAAAGTAGTTTAATCATTTGATATTATACCAGTGGTTGATTAAGCCAGTTTTTTGCTAATCGAACAAAAAACTGGTATAAATAGTTGTATGTTCGATTCACCAATTCTTAGAGTGTAGAAAAAAGAGAGATGAAACACAGGGACGGTTAATGTAATTCATTTTAGAAGGCTATAACTCAAAATCTACTTGAGATATCAATTTAAATTTTAGTATGTAGAATTTCTAATGGTATAACTTAATGAAATACATGGTAAGACGTATAAAAAGCATACAAAGGGCAGCCAGCATTAGCAAGTATTTCAGAACAACGCCAAGCCAGACACTTAACGTAGTTTTTCACTCATTGTCAACGGTTTGTTCTGTAAGCAAATGTCAGCGAAGTCAGCTAGACTGAGGGATTCCAAATTTTTAGTGCTTAGCAACAAGGGGCACTCTATAATACTTAAAAAGTTCCCGTTTCTTCCTATTATCCTATTACCATGAATTTTTGAAATCTTGCAAAGCTGAATCGAAATAAAATCCCCAATTTTGCCTTACATAACAGAGAAGAGTGGAAAAGTGTCGTGCTAGAAAAGTATTAAGTAACTAACTGATGGCCACAAGCTAGATAACCGAGTGGGAAGTGGTGTCTTCTCTGCTAAACTAGATACCAAAATCGCTTTCTGTCTTCCAAGCGGAGATCACAGCAATTAAAGAGAGCCTTATTGTTTTGACAAGGAGTGTGCTGACAATAAGGAATATATCTATCTACTATATTCAGAGGGCCAGCTGGCTTTGAGAGCACTAAAGTCTCTGAGGGTTTCTTCTGAATTAGTAAATCTCTTGGTCGATCTAACGTCCTATTTCACGATAAACATGCAATGGGTCCAAAGATATAATGATATTATAGGTAACTTTGAAGTGGATTAATTAGCCAGAACAGGCACCACCAAATTCGATTCCGGAAAATAAGGAATTTGTATGCCATTAGATACTTGCAGATATCTAATCGACAAATATTTTATAAATTTAGCTGAGTCTTGATGAAGTCAGCTTCTCACATGCTCAACAAGCAGGCAAATTTAAGAGGAGTGATATAAGAACTAGTGTTCTTATATACTGAGTACTAACAGGTTACTGTCTAATAGGCAAAAATTCCAGTACGCATGCCTTATAACGACTATTGTTGAAGCTATCAGGAGGTAGAAAAAGAGGAAGAGTTTAACACACATCTTCTATGCGTTTGTAAATATGTATAAAGGAAAAGAATCGCAACTATCAGTCTAGGGTTTCTTTACGACGGCTTGGAGGTTGCTTAGGTATAACTTTTCACGTTGATGAGCTTCATAGGAAGAGGAGTCTATAGAAGGAGGGGACTTTGAGCTTTCTAAAGGCCTACGTGCGTCGTGAGACATCCACTCTACCTACAAACCTAACTTATCAAAATGTGGAAACATCGATTTTTAGGTTTTAAATTTCATACCATGTATACTACTCAGTCATAGGTTTGAAGTTAGTCATGAGAGTTATATAAATAAGGATTTATGTTAAGATCGTAAGTGATTTTTGGTATTTTGTCAGTAATCTTTTAACACCAAAAAAAACTGTTCAGAGTTCAGTCTTCTATAAAATCCAACCATTTTAGCGCTTTAATGTAAACGCATTTTTTAATAATCACACAAAAAAACGTTCAACTTTTTGTGGAGAAAAAGCAATCAATTATTTTAAGTATATTACTAATCGAAAGCGGAAGGAAACATTAAACCACACCATCAAAACAAAATCACTAGCAAGCCTGAAAGTATCTCCTTCCTGGGCCACAACAATCAACAATGATATATGAAGAGCTGTCGAAAAAGCTGCTATTGCTTCCCCCCTGTGATATACACCATAAAGGTAATAGAAAATCAAAGCCGATTCCTCGCACCTCAAAGAAATATTTTCGTAAGGCTTTCACAATAAGCCAGCCACTCAGGCGCAAGCGCTTCAAAAACAAATTTGCCATATTGATTGCAAATCCTGAATATTTCGATAAAAGTTCTTCGCAAAAAAAGTGACGTGCAGCAAAAACTTTGTCAATTTTTCTTTGATTTATGAATCTCTTTAATTTTTCTTGTAAATAGTACCAAACAGTGGAGCAACTTGCTCCACGGCGCCTTGGCGCACTTAGAAATTAGCAGTACTCGTTCTCATAAATAAAAAGAAGACGAAGTGGGAGTGACAATGACAGCCTGAGCGCGCACGTATACAAGCGTAAATGTCCTTTTAATGGCGCTGTGTCATCATCATCATCTCCAGCTACCAGAGCACATATGAAAAAAGCGGCATGCCACCAACATCTTTGATTTATGGGCACGCGTATGACTGGTCGGTTGGGTGAGTTGACTTGGCTGTTTGTCACAAAAATGTCTCCGCACCTAAATATATTTTTTCTGGCACCTCAGGAGAAGGAAATTTTTGTTCTTTTGGTAGCCGACCGCAACATTTAGAGATATGCAAAGCTTCAGCGCCCAAAAGCATGCATCAGTTCATACTCATGTCCGCATTTAGCGGATGTAGACGTGTGACCGCATGTGCGTCTTCCACGGTTTCCGGCTATCGCAATCATACGCAGCTTTTGCTTGAAGTCTCCCTCGCCCAAATACATGCACATTCACGCTAATACATATTTACATATACATATATGTACATATATGACATTAAGACATAAGACACACAGTAAAGTTTTCATTTATTTGTTTGTCCCTCGAGCTAATGACAATTTTTCATTTCATTTGTCCTTCTGTAACTCTCCTCCTTGCCTGTATTTGGCTCACACCCAATTTTCTGCGCCGGAATTTTTCTGTTTACTTTGCGATTTCTCGATAATGGCTGCTATAATGATAATTTATATGCTTTGACAATACATCGTCGACTGTGTATTATGAAATGTGTAGATATGTAGATACAGGCATACGAATATATGTATATACAAGAATGGCTATGTATACATTAATTATTTACTATCTTATAATTTATGACGCGTAGATTTTGATTATGATTTAATATTAATGATGTTTATATTGAAATGTGCGTGAATTTATATGTTTGTAAGCGTGTGCGTGTATATAAATTAAGTATTTATGACTTGTAATGGCGCAAAATTAGGTATTCACACATATTTGAATGAAAATTTACTTTAACTATTAATTAACCTGATTTTCTTAAGCTCTTCGATTGGAATTCAATCGGATGATCAAAATTTTTCCTTAGCTTTAATGGAAATATATGCTACGTTATTCACAAAATGCATTTGAGTGTTGTAATGGGAGATTTTATGGGAGAGGGAGCCTTTAGTCGAACTTAAATTTATCCAATTACAGCTTAAGACTTTAACGAATGGAAAGAAGGAGTAAATATAATCAATTTTACATTTGCAAAAGGTTTGCGAAAGAACTTTTTCTTCTTCTTCTTCATTGACGTAGACACCGGCGCCAATTGGAGATTCCAAGTATATCCAGGTCCTTCTCCACCTATTTTTGCAGCGGAGTGTAGGTCTTTGCCATCTTCGTCTGCTTTCCACCGTCGGATACTGCGTCGAATAGTCTCAGAGCTGGTGTGTTTTCATCCATTCGGACGACGTGACTTATAGCGGCCATACACAGGCACACTTGTGCGTTCGATCTGTGTGAATTCGTTTGCCCATACACGACACACAAATCCATTTTGCGTTCGTTCTTCACACAGTTAACATGTGCGACAGGCAAGCGGAACATTTATTCGATTTTATTTCTAATGTAGCACTTTTATCTATTTCTTTGTATTTCGTTAATAAGTTATTCCAACTTTTATTTTTCTCAATTTTATTTTTATATTTATCACTTTTCGTTTGCCAAATTGCCAATTAATTTTTTATAAGATCAATAAATTCAGATACGAAATCTTTATTAAGGGGAGAGCCTGCTTTAGAAGCTTCAAACAATCGCTTAAATCTCTTTAAAAATTATCTAACAACAAACAAAGTTATAGATTGGAACTCGAAATATTGTCGAAGCTAGAAGGGAAATAGTGTCCGAGCGTCAGACAGATACACACAAATATATGAGCGCTTGGGCAAAAGCGAAAAGCGCGATTTCTCGGTTTTTTATTTTTACGATTATTTTAATTGGCGGGCAAAGTTGGAATTGGGCAAAGTTTATTATCTTTGGCATAAATTGTCTTCTATTTAAACTAAAAAAAACTAGGAAAAGTCAAGTTTGAACATATTTTTAAACAAAATAAAGTAAATTTTTTTTGGAATTAGTTTAACTAGAAGATAAGTTATTATAAAACATGAATCTCTTTGAATTTTTTTTTCCTGATAAATGCATATGCGAGATGCATCGGGTGATTGCTTCCTAAAGGCAGAATATCAAAGATTTCGTATTCAAAAAATTTGTGAAAGATGTTCAAATATATGACTATAAAGCCTAGAAATTTCGCTTGAATCAATTATTTCTTTCCCTCCCAAAAAAATCCTCAAAAAAATCGATTTTTGAAGCCTCTAAAGCAGTCTCTCCCCTTAACACTTGCAATTGTCCGCGATCTTCACTGCTCGGCGACACGAGAGAAATGAGATTTTGTGCGCTCACAACGCCATACACGATAAACATGCTCGCGCACCGATCGTAAAAAATCAAACATTTTCGCGAACATGGATCGGTACGCGAACAAGCCCATACACGAGTAAACCGCATGTTTACACATACCGATCGAACGCACATGTGTGCCTGTGTATGGCCGCTATTAGCCAGCACAGCCGCTGTGTTTTAATTCGCTGAACTATGTAAATGTCGTCATATAGCATATCTCGTACAGCTCACCGTTCCATCAACTTCGGTGGCTTGTAGAGTTTGGTCTTTGTTCGTCGAGAGAGAATTTCCAGCTCAGTTGCCAATCCGTCCAAAGTAGAACTTGTTGGAAAGAGTTATTCTGCGTAGGATTTCGAGCCTAACATGGTTGTTGCTATTAACACTGGTTCCAAGATAGACAAAATGATCTACTACTTCGAAGTCATGACTGTGTTCTTCTTGCCCTCGTTCACTACCAGACTTCATCAAAAAAAAAAAAACAAAATTAACCGTTGAAAAGTGAAGCACAGAAGTGCCCATCGCAGGCGGACGCACTAAGGTTATTGTTATGCCCATTAGCCAAATTAAGTCTTCTCCATCAACTTAATTTTTTCTCCCCAGCTGTTCAATGTAACGCATTCAGAACTAATATTGATAACCTTAATTTTAGCTTGGCTGTCCACTAGGAGTCCTCTGTTATGCCAACACTTTCGGCCTAAAAGACTGAATTCAAGTCATTTATTTTTAAGCTGCTTTCTGTGTACGAATTACTAAAGAACAATCAAAGCCTTGTTTCTTTTTCATCTTTTAATCCGTTGATAAAAATATAGATTTCTTCGTTGGAACTATAAGTAAAAAAACAAATGGTTCGTTTTTCACTATTGATGAATGAAAAAGTTGCGTTTAATTTCTCATGGATCTCCTTTCCTTTTTATATTGAAGATGAGAAGAAGTGTTTTTGACATGAGAAAATTTATTTATTTATTTATACAAAGCTTACATAATAATTAATTATCATATAAACTAAAGCAAACGCAGCGCTAGCAGCAGAGGCTTTCGGCTGGACATGAGAAAATTATTATATATTATGTACATATATAGATTCTTCAATATTCGGTATTATAGGTTAGTAATAGTCTTTTACTTCAAACGAAGTCATCAAAATATATTAGTAATTTGTTCCAATTATTATTTCCTCAGGTAATACCTACCCAACCACACACTGTGAATATGCTAGAGATTTATTGTTGACAGTTATGGGTAGATAACTACTGCTAATTACACAGGTTGCTAGCAAATAATATGCCATGAATTTGAATTATTAAGGGAGAAAATAATATGCTACGAAGTAATTACACTTTCTATGATCAATGAATACAATACATAATCATAATAATAACGTACTTCGATAAAATATGACACAAGAACAAGGAAAAAATGTGGCGCTTTGCAAGCAAACATCAAAGATGAAAGATCAGGAAGAGAGGCGTACAGGATTTGGGGCGATGTCCTGCTGCTAAGGTGCTTATGTTGGCTATTTAACGAAAAGAAGGTTGCTATTAAGGCCGAAGCGCAGACAGCAAGTACGCCGTTATGATGGTAGCAAGGGTAGTTCTCGGCAATATAAAAATGTGTGTGGCGACTGAATTATTTATGCGCACGAAAGGCGGTTGCTGCCCATTTAATTTCGAAAGCAAATGCCGCACAACGGTAACTAAAGCAACAAAGGGCAGCAAGTGGGGAGGAGAAAAGAAATCGCTGAAGAGCGCGCATTTGACGAGGTAAAATTATTAGTTTCTGTTGCTAACAACAAAATCCACTGCTGCAGCACTCCTGTTGTTGTTGTAGACAAGGTAGATGGTGGCAGCGATTGTCATCAGATATTCCAACAGAAAAGGTAGCAAGAAATTGCGGCATAAAAGCTTACTTACCTAGATACAAATATACTTTATGTGCTTATTATTGCGATAACAAAGGCATACAACAACACCAACAATTGTTAAATAATATACGCAGTATTTGACAAGCCTGACAAGCTCTTGACAGTATTTGAGTTGTAGATCTCTTATGCGATAAGTATGATTTGTAAAAATTGCGAAAATTTGTATACAGTCACGGGGTAAATAATTGTCAGGTATGAAAAATATAAAAAATATATAAGTATATATACATACATATATACATTTATCACTGACTAAAACGCAATCGACATGCAATGAGAATAAATCAGTAAGAAAAGGAAGCCAGCTGGGTGTATGTGGCAGTAGAAATTCCATTCGCAACAAATTTCCGGGACGTATGCTCTTGATAAATGAAGCCACGTGTCTTATCTTGCGTTGTGTTGTTGGCATAATGAGCTGAACGGTGGTTGAGTATATTTGTATAACGGAAATGTGGAGTAAGCGTACAAGAAAAAGCAGTCAGCTTTAATAATATAGGTTCATAAGTATATGAACGTAATACGTGGGTTACCACTATAGTTTCTGAAACTGGCTGATAATAGCAAAAATTTTATTAGGTACGCGGTTATAACCGAGTTTACAATAGCGGGCCAGTCCTTTTTCCTTTTCGATGTTTGGCGCCAATTGGAGATTGGAGTATATCCAGGTCCTTCTCCCACTGGTCTTTATAACGGAGCGGAAGTTTTCCTCTTCCGAATACTGCGTTGAATACTCCCAGAGGTCATCCATTAGGACGACATGACCTAGCCCTCAATTCGCTGAACTATGTCAATGTTGTTGTACATCTTGCAGAGCTCATCGCTCTATCGAATCCAATCTTCTTTTATGAGAGCTATTTAACTCAGATGTTATTGAAGTCAAACACTCATTTTACCAGACTGTGAGGGGATATTTTTGTGAACTTGCCAACAGATATCATTGAATGAGGAGAAAAGAGTAAAGTTGGAAAATCTCTTAGAATCTCCGTCCGAGCAGAATTAGGACGCAGTTTCTTCTCGAGTAACCCACGTAAGTTAAGCGACATTGAACTGAAGAATCCTCCTTCAAAGAATTCATGTCAAAAAAAGTAATTCAATTTATTGGCGGCCAAATAATTTTTCTTGGTGCTTAGCATACCACCCTCATCTACAATAAAGCCCTCCCATCATTACTTACAGACCTGTGTACAACAAATTGGTGTTTTTGTATAGGCAAATCTCCAAAAATGAGCAGAAAAATGGTAAAGCGCCAAGGAAAATGGCGAAAATTTATGCTAACTGAAGAGCGCACTTCAAGTAGATACTCGAGCTGTCAGGAAAAGAAGTCGTTCGCCGTGCGAAAAGTATTTACACTTACCGGCTGTCAATTCCCAATGCGACAGTGGCAACATGCCATCGACAGACAACAACTGATGTCAAACATGACACGCGCACCAACAACGCTCATCGGTGGTTTTATTTGCTGGTTACATGACATACATTTACCGTTAGTAAGACTTTAATAAAGGGTGCGGCTGAATGGTGGTCGCCTTAAATTTTGATAATTGATAAAAAATTATTTGAGCGATGAAGTATAATGTTACGGAAGTTATTCAACAACTGTCAGACCGTTTTGTAGTAGTAAAGTTGTAAAAAAGTACTAAACGGTAAATACGTGATGAATAATGTGATCATCCCTACATATTTCCTGGAAACTAAAACTATTCAAGAGTATGATGAGACTCCCTCAAGAGCTAGATCTTTATTAGTCAAAAATATTTGATATACATAACCACCAAAAACAAACTCTCCAAAATCTTTGTTCCTCAGTTATAAGCCAAAACAATTTAAAATCCCGAATCAATTGCCTCCTTATAATTCTCAGAATATTCATGTCATACGGATAGTTTTTAGGAAAACTCATGTTAGTGTTAGAATAGACTTATATTAGCAACATGTTATAAGTTGTACCTTGTCTCTTAATGTGGACGGGACACAACTCGAGTTGCTAATGAAGTTGAATTAAGAAAATTAATTGACTCTCTGAGTCTAATGGTAATTTTCGAAACCGTACATCTTCCGGCGATGTCCACGGGCAATATGTGCAAAATGGCGTTAAATGCTAAATGTTGCAGTGGACCTTAGTGTACCACACACGCTGATGAGCGCAAGTGTGGTCTTTTCTAGAGCCACCACCACCACATAAAGGCTCCATAGAACATAATGGGCTTGACTATGATTTCGTAGAGCCAGAAAACCACTTTCGGTGAGAGCCTTCACCTTTTTCCAATGGGTCCTCTACAGCAGTACGATGTTTTTTTTGCTCTCTTTTCGATATTCGGCTTCCATGAAAGCTCCAGGAGATAAGCCCTAGATATATCGCTGTATCGGCTGGCTGTAGACAGATGTCTCCCATTTAGGACAGCGGTGCCGCCGGAATCTTCAACCTTCTAGTGAATAAAACCATCTGAGGTTTCTTTGGGTTGATGGCGAGACCGTTTACCGACTGCCCAATTTGTTACGACGCTGAGAAAACTTTCCTTTGACCCAAGCGCTACATCGTCTGCATAGGCAATCACCCGGCAGAAACACTCTTCACGTTTTTTAAACAGTCATTAACGGTCCTGGCCATTGAAGAGAGGAGAGGACTCAACCTTGTGGGGTTCGCCTACTCACATTTCGTCGAGTAGGTTCAATCACTCTGTTTCATATAAGACTGAAAAAGTTTGATTCAACCCACCCATTGCACAGACGACGTTATTAATAGATCTCTCTATATCAAGGAAGGTCCCAACAGCGAATTCCTTAACCGCAATAGCTTCCTTAAGCCATCGTATGATAGTATGCAGGGCAGTATCTACTGACTTGCCTTTGCAATAAGCATGTTGCGGTCTTGATAAATAGTCCCTCGGAATAAGCCCCTTTATGTGCCAGTCCATCAGTCTCTCCAGAGGATTTAGTAAGATAGAGGTTAGGCTGATGGCTCTGAAGTCCTTGACTGTGACGTGGGAGCCAGCTGCCAGCTTTTGGGATGAACGTGAATGACGTGCGAGGACTGAAAGAACAAAGTTTAGCTTCTGATTTGATAAACACTCTTTTAATATGTAAATCTTAAGACAGTTAAAGGCATGGCTTCTTGTTGAGGAAAGTAAACATTTTGTGAATTTAAACGCAACTGTTTTTCGATCGTTTGATCTTGACTTGTAATCAGAGGCCGATAATCAATAGAAATGGGTGAACTGGTGTACTCAGAATGTGGACCTCGATGCTAAAAATACAAATACTTCAATCGTCTAGCAACACAAACACCAACAGCTGATCTTCAGACACCCTTTATTGAAATTCAATGCCTCACCAACTTGGCCGCTAAGGTTACACCGCGCAACGTGTGACGTGGGTGTTTTCCGACGTGGACGTTGGTGCGCGTGCCACAGCCACGTTTTGAATTAATTCTATTTGGATATTTGGTTAACGCTATGCTAATGACAATGACACAAAAAGTGCGCACCGTGCCACAATGAGCGCTCTGCTAGTGAATGTGTGTGTGTGTGTATCTATGTATGTGTACGCTTGTGCCAGCTTGTGGCAGATCGACAGCATAATTCAAAAATTTCATTCAAAAACATGACGTTTTCATTTTATTCTATTAATAACTTCAATGTGGCGCGGAGAGTGGAATAATTTTGGGGAGGGGAGTAGATAGTAGTGACGCATGAAGCGCTGATGGACGCTTAGATAGGATGTACCGGTTTAGATGTGTGTGTGTGTGCGTGTGCAAGCCAATTTGTTTTTCCTCATTTTCAACACATTTTTCATTTTCTATTTTCTTTTTCGCTGGCTCGTAGCTTAGTTCGTGAGGGTTCGCGCTTTTGTCTTGAGTGTGGAGAAATTAATTATGTTGAAAATGCAACAATTGCTGGCGCACGGACGCTCTCTCACAAAATGCATTATAGGGCACGCATGAGCAGTTGCCATTGTTGCTGTAGCGGTGGCAAGTTGTTATTGTTGTTGTAGCAGTCACTGACTTTGGTGTGTTGGGGTGGCGCACCCTCATTTCAAAATTATATTTGTGAATATTATTTTCGAGGACCAAAATTATTATTATAACGGGTGATTTTTTTGAGGTTAGGATTTTCATGCATTAGTATTTGACAGATCACGTGGGATTTCAGACATGGTGTCAAAGAGAAAGATGCTCAGTATGCTTTGACATTTCATCATGAATAGACTTACTAACGAGCAACGCTTGCAAATCATTGAATTTTATTACCAAAATCAGTGTTCGGTTCGAAATGTGAAAATCCGCTTTTTTATCGACAAATTTTGTTCAGCGATGAGGCTCATTTCTGGTTGAATGGCTACGTAAATAAGCAAAATTGCCGCATTTGGGGTGAAGAGCAACCAGAAGCCGTTCAAGAACTGCCCATGCATCCCGAAAAATGCACTGTTTGGTGTGGTTTGTACGCTGGTGGAATCATTGGACCGTATTTTTTCAAAGATGCTGTTGGACGCAACGTTACGGTGAATGGCGATCGCTATCGTTCGATGCTAACAAACTTTTTGTTGCCAAAAATGGAAGAACTGAACTTGGTTGACATGTGGTTTCAACAAGATGGCGCTACATGCCACACAGCTCGCGATTCTATGGCCATTTTGAGGGAAAACTTCGGACAACAATTCATCTCAAGAAATGGACCCGTAAGTTGGCCACCAAGATCATGCGATTTAACGCCTTTAGACTATTTTTTTGTGGGGCTACGTCAAGTCTAAAGTCTACAGAAATAAGCCAGCAACTATTCCAGCTTTGGAAGACAACATTTCCGAAGAAATTCGGGCTATTCCGGCCGAAATGCTCGAAAAAGTTGCCCAAAATTGGACTTTCCGAATGGACCACCTAAGACGCAGCCGCGGTCAACATTTAAATGAAATTATCTTCAAAAAGTAAATGTCATGAACCAATCTAACGTTTCAAATAAAGAACCGATGAGATTTTGCAAATTTTATGCGTTTTTTTTTTAAAAAGTTATCAAGCTCTTAAAAAATCACCCTTTATTTATATTACACTAATGCATGCACACACACACACACGCATACAATTTATTGGAAAATTTGTTTTCGAGCAGTTTTGTTTGTTGCATATTTCGTGGAAAATTGTAATTGTCTCTTGGTGCGCTGAAAGTCTCTAATAAACAGTAAAAGCGTTGTGACAAACACACGTTGCAAGCACACGGCCACTCATACACATACACACACACAGTGCTTTAGACACGCGCTTATTTGTATGCAATTACATTTGAGTGTCATTATTACTCATTCGTCGTTTGTTGCTTACTTGCTGTAATTGTTGTTGTTCAGTGTAGCATAAAATTGCACGATAATAGAGAAGAGCGACGCATCGAATGCGTGTGGCAACAGCCCCTTGCAACTGCTATGAACACTATCTTCTTAGTAAAATGTAATATTTTGTACAAAAAACCGTTATAAATGTGTGAGTTTTATGGCTGCACCGACGTGCGCAATTTATTGCGGTCGCACTCCTGTCTCGTCATCAGACGGCAGCAATCAACCGTTGGCCTTCAGTGTCAGTGGATTCGGCAACTCGTGCGTCTACTAGAAACCCTGAGGGAACATCAGCATATGGTTGTTGTTATGCGGGCAGGGGCAAACCCATCGAGGGGAGCACGCACACAGTCATATTTAATTATCTAAGTGTGAGTGTGTGTGTTTACGTATGAATAATAATGTTATGCAGCTTCAAGTGTTGTTCGGAAAGGGGTTCGGGCTGAGCATCGCTAATCGTTGAAAAATTTGTTACTCCGCTGATTGATAGTTGTTAACATCTCTGTTAGTCGCACGGATGTTATGTAAGTAAATAATTAAATGTGTTTACAAAGTGATATATTTTAGAGACTTGCATATGCACTCCGTCCATTAGGGAAAGACTTTTGAAGAATTAATGCCAGGAGGCTTTGTGTAGATTAATATTAATATGCTCTACTTCAACATTAAGTTCCCAAATAAAGTAAAGTATTCTAGCAGAGTAAAATAGACAAGGTTATACTATCGTTCTTAGCGCTAGGGGCAAATGTGTTTTTTCGAAAGTACTTCCTAAAGGTTTTGGGAAAAAACTGTCAATCTCTATTTCTGTTAGTCCTCGTTTTCATGCCTTATAGCTTGGGACTCCTTTTGCCTTTTTATGCATATGTATATGCCTTTTGATTTTCTTAGCATCATTGGTAGCTCATTCCTTCCGTCTTCCCTTTTTAATGCTAGAATAATTCATGAATTCATACTTTGACTTGATTCATCATTATCAATGCATTCGATGAATATATGTTGCGCCCTCTGCACGACGTTCTTTTTGCATAAAATTCAGGCCTTTGAGTACGAGCCTAGCATTGTTATTCATAGCTTAATACCCAAAAAATTAACCAAAACTTGTTGGGTCGATCCATGAGAAATGCCAAGATCCTCTGATATTAACACGACGATTTTGAATCTATCGATCTTATCATCATTAACAGAGCCGGTTGGCCTATTCGTATGAGACAAATTTTTGGATGACTTCACAACCTTTCCTGCATGCTTTGCCCCACTCTAATAATTGCGATATTTTAAACGATTGCGTGTCCGTTTTCCTTAATCTGAGATAGCATCCTGCTAACTAATAATAATACGACTAAACAAATCTGAGGCAAATATTTGCGACTGATGTATTAAGAGGTCTCTGGGCTATTTGAGGTGTGCTGATTACGAATTTGAGCTCAACAATTTTCCATCACCTACAGCTAGTTTTCTCACCCAGAGGAACGAACTACTGAGGTTAAGAACCTTCAAACCCTTCTGTGAATTGGTTTGGAAGTTGAGATAGTTGGGTAGTAGTTTCGAGCGTACGTTTTTTTTTACATAATGTTCAAGTGCCTATAAGTTCAAGAATCGCTCGAAGTAATGAAAATATTGCTGCCATTCTGGCAAGTGTTTCTGCAGACCGCATTTTGTCGGCTTGTAGCCATATAAAATTGTTTTCGTTCATGAACTGAAGCCATCGGGCCACCGTAAATGTCGTCAATTTGCTGATTTTGCCTTGGAACAACTTGAAACGAGAACGATTTTCTGAACAGGCTCACTTTCATAGTGCGGTAAATAAACAAAACTATCGATTATAGTGCGAAGAAAATCCATAATTTATTCATGAACAACCATTATATTCACTTAAATTGAAAGTTTTGTGTGGTTTGTGGTCTGGTGGAATCATCGGTCCATACTTCTTTCGAATTGAAGCTAGTAACACCTTTTCTGTCAATGGAGAGCGGTTCAACAACTGGTTTCAACGACCACACATGCAACCACCGAATTATTGTGAGTTTGGGGTTACGATTATTTCAAGAAATTGTGACATTGAATGGCCTACAAGAAGTTGTAATTTAACAACATTAGTCTACACTTTTTATGCGGTTATCTAAAGTCATTGGTCTTTCGCAATAAACCAGACAGTCTTCAATCTTTAGAAGTGAATATTGAACGTGCTTTTCATGCTATACGACTTGATTTAGAGGAAAAAGAACTCGAAAATTGGGTTCATCGAATTCATTCCTGCAAAATAAGTCATGGAGGCCCTTTGAACGATATTATGTTCAGATTATAATTGTATTGATAGTACTTCACACTAAATAAAATATGTTTGGATTTCCTTAACAATTAGTGTTCTTTTTATTGAGAATAAATCAAATCATTCTTATTTGAAAACTTTGTATTACTCGTCTTTATATCGTCTTTCGGTAAAGAAGACTTGAATATTTCGGTACGTGGTATCGGTTGCACCTAAGCGGTCTTTGTCAAATCAATTATTTTGAATTTAAAACATTTAGCAAGCTTCTTCCTTGGCCAGCTGGTAGATTCCAAGTATAGACCCAGTTCGAAACTCACTATTTTTGGAAAGATAGGATTCGAAAACAATTTTAAGTTTAGATATTACCTATATTCCAAAGATTTAAAAATCATTTGAAGCTAAAAGGCATGTTTAAATGTAAAACTCGTGCTTAGGAGATTCGGGTTTGAAGTTTTTAAGCATGAAAGTCATTGATGTAGAACTACGATTTTTAGTGCCGACTCTTAGAACAGAAATCTGTTGATAAGCAATAAAACACTATTATGATAAAAGCCGCAAAATTTTTCAAGAACCTCACCTTAAATCGTTACTAAACAAATTTTATATAGTTTTGAGTAGCAAATCTTAGTTGGTAAACAATAAAGAATAATTCTTGAGAAATTAAAAAAAAACGCAAAATCTTTAATTTTGTCCAGCTAAGAGCTAAGGCGAATTTCATCTAGAGTTGGGGATTAGTGTGCTGCAAATAAGTTTTCTTATGGCTTTTATATTTGTCTTGAATGTTTTATTTAACGCCCAATTGAAAAACCAAGTACCGACAAGACACATACACGAAATTTAATTCACTTCTGCAACTTTGAGAATACCTAAATTATTCAAAACCACTACCAAATTGTGTAGAATGCTTGTAGTTTAAATAAAAGTTCGAAAAATAAGAAAGTGTGCGGCTTCAAAACAAAGAAGGGAAAGCAGAGAGAGGGAAGTAACTTTGTTGACATTTTACAGATTCAAGCAATCACGGTTGTGTCCATAAGCGACCAACAACAACGCGCTACTCTGTACAAAACATTAACGCGCACATTAACGCAGCAGCGACCACCAAACGGCACCGACAACAACAATAACAGCAATAATAAGTTAGAGACACTTTCGCGATGATAATGTCAAATAGCGGTGCAGGTAATGACAGCCAACAGAAAACACACGGACGGAGAAACCAAAGCAGGCACACACATACAAACACAAATGAAAGATAACAGTAAAGTCACTAAAGGAATCTGTTGGAAGAAACTGCTGTGGTATTTAGATTTTTGTTGACATTTATAGCCACTGCCTGCGGTCCATTACCTTGTGGTCGCAGCACCGTCACACAGTTACACACACACGCTCACATTAAATACACAAACACTTACAGTGCGTACACAAATTTATGGCATTAATAAATTTCCATAAATTCGCAACAAAATACAGGCGTCAATGTGCCACAACACCCCGGGGCAGCGTCGCATTTCCGCAGTTATCCTCAAGTGACACATTTTTCTTGCGCCATAAAGAAGTTCAAACCGCAAGTTGCTCTCGGTTGACGATGTTGCGCTGAGGCTTGCCGGTTGCAGGGTGAAGACAGGCGATTCCAGTAAAGTTGTTAAGTGAATTTTTCAAAATTTTTACTTAGCATTTTTTTCTAATGCCCTGATTTATCTGCGTCAAATATTACCGCGTAGACATAACAGCACTTTTTAGACGCAAGTTTCTCTACAACTTTCTTCTTTAAATGATTACGGCCGCAGGACATTGCGCTTGGTGTCGTAGTAATATAAATTAACTGCTTATGTTGAGCCGCACTGCACAGTTGTAACGGCATAATTTTAATATTTCTGGGCAATTTGTATTATTCATTTTGTGTGAAATGCTTAACATGGTCTCCCTTTAATCTCTGTTGCTCTGCTCACGCGTTCTAACTAATTACAAATATCCATATTTTATTTCAAGGTTGCACAGAGCTAATATAAATTAATGATAGTAATTAGTTTTGTGCAAGAAAAATCACTAATTTTCTCTCTTTAATTCCCTTTCTGATATGAATATACTAGATATACTCTTGGGACCATCCCAAGACAGTGTTTAAGCTAAATATAGAAATCGCTCAAGATTATTTGAACTTATTTCCGAGGATCCTCAGTAGACTACTACTCAGCGCTATTATACATATTCAAATGTATAGATAAAAGGAGAGAACTCAGGAAATCGACTCTGGTAAATAACGTTTCTCAGACCTAGATAGTTGTTGAATCAAGAATATCTTTGGAGACTTCAACCAGTTTATTAAAAAATTGATCAATTTTGTCTAAAATAACTACAAGTGAGCTGTTGTTGCAATGAAACTACTTCAACAAAGGCTCTGAAAGTAATCCGTGACATCCGGCCAATACACATACAAGTGAGGATTTGAGGTAATACAAGTGCTTACGGCCAGCCAGCTTATGATTTCAGGTTACTGGAGGCAAGCTAGACGTCGTTATGTTCATAGAATTCTATTCGTCCTTGTTAATGAACTCGGGTTAAGCAGGCAATGCGACCAAGTAAAGGAGACTCACGAAGAACTAAACACATCGTTTTAATTATTCAGTAGAGAATGGCTCAATGGCTCTTAGATCGAAAGTTTCAACGGCGATTTCTACATATTCACTGACGTATCGAAGTGTGTAACTGGAACAGGGGAGGGCTTTCTCTGTAGTAATCCATACATGGAATGCACGTTCCAACTAAACGACTAACATTCTGTATTTTAGAGAGAAATTGTGGGAAAACAGAGTGTGCCAAGTTGGCTTCTGCTTTAAGTAGTAAATCTATACACATTCTAGGATAACCCAGCGTTGGGTTGTGCAAGTGGGCAATCAGGAGACTTTTATTAGGAAACACAGGAATAGAAGGATATGAAAAGGGGACAGCTGGAGGTACAATATTCCTAATCTGCCTTAGAAAATTCAACTCCTTCAAGGTTGTTTGAAACAGTAGACCCTAGAGGAACACCTCCGGTCTTGGATCACAGGGTATATCACAAAGTTACTTCGGGGTAGTGTTGATAATGGGCTGTTACTTTTAGGCGAAATAAAACTTAGCAACATTGTAGAGGTCATCACAAGGCACGTAACCTGAAGATTCCCTCTTAGCAAAGTGTGAAAAATGGTTTCGGTGAAATGCAAGACATGTGCTGAGAATGATAAGACGCTGGAACATTATCTAAGCGAATGCCCAGTCTTGAGCCGGACGAGAATGATAATATTTCACGGCATCCAATACACCAACTTAGGAGACATTGATCAGATGGGGTGGAAAAGAATCTGCTGTTGTACCAAATCTGCTGAGTAGCTGGATAAGGCTTAAATTGGTTAACTCACGAGGGCACAATGGGCCTAACGCTGGCCAATGGGGCCGCATGCTGTCCATAGCTCATATGTATATGATAATACTTGTATAAGATATGTTTTAACATTTGTATTCAAAAATATTAACATTTTTGACCTTTTCATCGTATAAGCCCGCCGTAGAAAATGTGTTTCCTTGTCAACTACTTTTTCCGTCAGTCAACTAAGATTTCTCTAATATTAAACTTTGTATTGTTCTACATTCGATCGAATATTAGCATACATACTTTAACTACCTCAATGAGATTATATTGTAAAACTTTAACTGAAGACTATCGTTGTTCAACTAAGGCTCTGACATCATTCTGACTATACTCTACAATAGCAATGTACCTACATATGTATAATTCCTTATGTTTCTTTCTAGAAATCGTTAAAAAAGTATAATATAACTTAATATATAACAATAACTCGTAGATTTTCTAATTTCTCCGAATATGCAACATTCCAACGTTCCTTGATTTCTGGTTACAAAATCAAAACCCACCCAACAACAATCCAACGTGCTAACCCAAAGTTAAAAATAAATTAAACAATAAACCGTTTGAATAATTGCACTTTTATTACAATTACTCGTTTTTTCCAATCAACTTTTTTCTTTACACTTTAATTTTTGGTCGTCAACACGCATGCTTTTAGCGAAATCGCTTTAGCGGAAGAAAGCCTCCTTTATATATTCCAACATCCTGCGGTGTAAACTTAATTCAGATGGATCCACATCCGCATATCTGCGAACATTTGTTCTACGCTCTTCTAGTTTCTCTCTTAACGCCTGTTGACACAAAATGTTGAGCAGCTCACTTTCCTCCTCTTCTGTCATATTACCGTTTATCTCAAAGTATTCCTCGTTTTCCGCGATATCTTCCAAACTCATCTTACTTTGGTTTTTTTGTGTTGTTTTAATTTTCAATGCACAGCAACTCACCGCTAGTTTATGTCAGAGTGAAGACACTAGCACTAAGGTTGATACTAACTTAAATTCAAGATTTGCGTTGCTTTTAAAGCGCGGAGAGCAGGTAGCAGCACTGTCAAATAGCCTTTTATCGTGAGTCCCGTGTGGCCGTGAGATTAGCGTAGCGTAGTAATTAGCGAAAATCCGTCTTTAGGAGTTTCCCAAAGGCAGACTTTTGTTGTCTAAGCCGCTATTGAATATATTTATTTTTGTTACCTTATTTTGTCATTGCACCAAACAGATCTAATGTAATGAATATCATTCCTGGAAGGTTAGTGACAATATTTTCGCGAAAAATGCTGCACAAAATACTAGCATACGCATATTTTTGTTTATGAAAGAAAGTGACGGTATTTGCTTAAGGATTAAAAATGTTGAAATATTAGTTTTGCTCATGCGAAGGCAGTTTGGCAGTCTGCTGGTTCTAGTAAAAGACTTTGTGATATTAAAACAATGAAGGCACTACAGCAAAATTTAAAGGAGTTGCTGACAGAGACGATTAAAAGAGATTAGCTCAGTCTTGAAAATAATGTAAATGGCCTAGAAGGAGACCAAAAGGTTCATAAACATATGTGTATACATACATATCCATGTATATATGTATGCGTATCTACGTATGTGTATATTTAGATATTACATATTTTTTTGGAAAATATTTTTATGTTATTTATACTTTTGAGAGAAACAAATGATGTCCTCAATTAAACTAAAATAATTTTTATTTTAAATTGAAAAACGATTATCACAATTAAAAAAACTCGAAAATCGTTGTTATATAAAATAACCAATATATGTATGTATGACCAATATTTAAATTTTATTTCAACATGAGTGTATGATAACCAATATATAACAATTTAATAAACAATTTTTTCCTTCTGGGCCATTACGTACTCGTATAATTAGCTTGCTATGAAGTTTGTAATAATCATTTGAAAACGTTGGAGACTCCATAAAGTTCATATGCAAACTAGTCACTCAATTATAGAGATATTGATATGAAATTCTGCGACATCTTTTTCTTCTCAATGTGCAGCATAGTTGTCGGAGCAATATGGGATCACTATAAGACATAGCTGCCATACAAACTGATTGATCAAAGTTAAAACCTTGAGTGGAAAGTTTTTATTTGAAATACTATTTTCATGAAATATTTTCAAGATCGGTATACCATATAGCCATCTTTGTACAGAAAATCCATTTATTTATAAATTGTCATCACGAAATTTCGCTGCATGCTCCGGAAATATTGTTCAAATCGGACATATTGTTTAAACCGTAATGTTTTACGGTATACAAGCTAGAAAATCCTTTTTTATAACTCTATCTGTGAAACTTGTATTACGATTTTAGAAATCACACGAATGTGCTGTACTTGTGTATTCAGTGTAGATTATTTCAAGGAAACATAAATTGATATATCCGTCCCTACTTTTTATTCGTTAAGAAAAGTTTCGTTTTACGAACCAGAAGTTATGTTTACTTACGAGTATATAAATTGCAAAGTCATACGGTGATTTTATTTTCTGCTTTATTTCCAGCTTGATGATCATTTGATAAATCAGCTGAACGAATGTGCATCAATCTTCTGGTTTGATATAAAGTGATTGATATAAACAACCACTATGAGTATTCGAAACTTCTTTTTACGGAAAATCTGTAATAATTGAGCTGTGTTTTTGATTAAGAGAACCAAGATGTTATGAATCTCGGTGTCCTGTGTCTTACTACAACTCGGGCGTTTCTTTAAAAATACATCATAATTATTATATCATTTGGCAACATAGTGACACAAACCTAGTTGGTTTTTATGGCTCCGGAACTCATCGGCTGAAGAATCATCATCTTGTCAACTGAAGGATAAAACGAATTTGTTCTCCTAACTGGTTAAAAGTAACTAAAACTATTCAACTTGAAACGACATTTTCTTTGGAACAAAAATTTAGAATATTGTTTATCATATACACAAGGTGCGTTCCAAAGTAAGCAGGACTTTTTGAATCTAACGCGCCTGGTGGCGCCTTCTATATGTCGACTGGTGCGTTAGAATCTGCTGTCTTTATCGTTTGTCCAGTGAGAGTAAGTCTTGGCATTTCATCGATTGGAAGTGAAGTTATTGCGTTTTAAGTGCCAGTATCCTTATGTTATTGGTGCGAAAATGAGCTTAGAACAAAGAGACAACATTAAATCTCATCGATCGACGCATGTGATCGATTATTTTACCTAAAATCAAATTTTAGGCATCAACCACTCTCCGTATTCATTTGATATGGCACGGTGCGTCTTCTTCCTGTTCGGAAAAATGCATTTGTCTATGAACGGAAAGCGCTATGCAGACGAAGAGGACATTCAGAAGGCTTCTTGCACCGGGCATACTGGCGGCCACACCGGTCAATGAGCTAAAACACTCGTTCGACATGCTTTTGGACCGTGCAAAAAGCTGTATTGAAGCAGAAGGAGACTTCTTTGAATAAACTAAATTGATTTTTGCCGAAAAAATAATTTTTTCTGTTTTTACTTTGGAACGCACCTTGTATAGTATATATGTATGTGATTTCTGTACTATATTACTATATGTACAATCAAAAATATGAACTGGGAATAGAGCAAGCATAGAACAAAACCCAGAAATGAGAAGTTTGAACACAATTTTACTCAACTTAATACATTAGTCAAGCAACATTTATCAGTTTTTTAAGGAGTAAAACGGAAGGCAAAGCATCCGTTCTGACATATCCTTTGCTTACCTTGCTTTGTGGTTGAAGTATGACTTGTCAAACCCAACGGGGAAAGTTTTGTATGAATCGGCCAGTACGATTTCTATATAGTTTTGTTATTCACGTTAAAATCTCGAAGCGTTGGTTGAGTAAGGACACATAAGCTATTGAGCTGAATGCAACAGAACCGGTAGCTGTCTTCGATTTCGCAAGCATTCCAGAGTAGCCAATCGAACAAACAAATGCAGCATGTTTTCCTTTCATGTTTTTTTCAAGCTGGACTTTTTGGTTTTCATTTCTATTGTCATTGTTTTTAGTGTTTGGAATCAAAAAATAAAGTGCAATTTTTATATTCAATTATTAGTTGAACCGTTAACAATAGTAAAACTGATACAAAATATTGAAAACAAAACTTGGTAGCATTGAAGGGCTGTAAACTACGTTAAATGTGGTATCCGCATACTTTCTTGTATGAACTCAACTTTGTTGTTGCTTTTAATTGAAAATTTTTTTAGAAGAATCGAAGACAGCTTGAGTATTACACACATACGACTGCAAGCAGCCACTCTGCGGGCATCTTTAATCTGTTTCAGGTTTAGTAAGACTTTCTATTGCTATATTATAAAAATGAAATGTAAAACTCGTTGATGCTTTGAGTTGACGCACCCTTCACACCGCTCAAATCAAATCAATCGAACGAAAAGCAACTCAAACAATTGAGGTGAAACAGTTATTTACTTAAACATAATTTATTTATTCAAAATTAATCATCCAACAACTAGTTAACTGGTTTTTACAAAACCTTTGTAGACTCAATATTTGAAATATTACTCAAGCTTTATACAAGCTTACATCCTTCAGGTAAGCTTCGTGTAGATAAGCTTTCAACTCATCGTATTTTCCGCATGTTGAATCCACATCGGCTCCAATCGTCGGACATGTGTTCTGGCTGCCTTTCATTTCGTGCTTTTCAACCTTCTCTAAAAACACCTGCGCCAGCAAAGCGGCAAACATGGTACCGTTACTTTTCTCGTCGGCTTCATTAAAATATTTATTAATTTCAGCTTGTTGGGTGGCGCGTTCAGAGTTGCAAGACATTTTTTGCGAATTTTTAATTTGATCAAATATCTTTGGAATTCTCTGAGTGCGTTGTATGCGAGATCAGGCTTAAGACACTCGTACTAAACATCAGTTTTTGCGGCGCTTATAATGCAAAGGCAGCAGGTAGAGACGTAAGCGTCTCGTATTAGGTATGAAATTTCTAAAATCCGCGTTATTAGTTTACCTGCCGGATTTTAGAAAGATTATCACTAACATGGTAAACACAACATTTCCACAAATTATTTATGTAAATGTCGCGCAAATGTGGTGAAGATTAATATAAAGGTTGAAGGGAAAAACTCAAGTATGTTAACATTTTCACTTTCTTATTTTACTTAAATTACACTGTCCGCATTTTGTATAGAAATGGAATTACTTTGGGAAATATTTACTTATGTTTATTACGAAAGTGTAAAAGGCAAGTTTCCTAAGAAAGAAAAGATAAAAAAGTAAAGAAGAGCCAAGTTCGGGTGCAACCGAACATTTTATACTCTTGCAAATTTATGGTGTAAAACCAATCATATAAAATAAAGTCAGCCGGATGTTCGAAAATCCTGGTAATCTTTATAAGGGGGCTAGCTCAAGTTTTCGCTCAAATTTATCCATTTCTGGCACAAAGATACGAGATACCTACACTGTCATGATTAAAATACGCTCTCTAATTTTCATGGAGATTACTCATATATTGGCCGATATAAGCTGTACTGTCACCCGGAAGTACGAAAATCTTTATAATGAGTGTATGAGTGTATGCCACTACTAAATTTTGTCGAAATCGGTAGATCGAGTCCCGCAATATGGGAGTTTACCAAAAAGTGAAACGTAACCGTCAATGATGACCGCTATCGCGCCATGATAACCGACTTCTCACACATCGTTTCAATCAATAGATTTATTGAGAGAACACTTCGGTGAGCAGATAATTTCACGCCTTGGGCCGGTCGATTGGCCATCAAAATCGTGTGATATTACACTGTTAGACTTTTTCCGGTGGAATATGTGAAGTCTAATGTCTAAGCGGACAATTCCGCTTGGACTCAGGTCTTGGAGCAAAACTTCACGCGTAGCATCGAAGTGCTCGAACGAATCATCGAATATTGGACTCAACGAATAGATCATCTAAGACGTAGTCGTGGCCAACATTTGAAATAGATAATTTTCCAAAAATAAGGGTCAAGGAATGTTCTGTCGAATGATGAAAATATTCGCCATTACATATGAAGTTTCTGTAGAGAACCTCGGCTATCTGTGGCTAGTGCTAAACCTGTGATCACATAAGGCAATCATATGTATATGACGCAGATTTTTTATTCAGCAGATTTTACTCGTATATGCAAATAGTAGGCCTGCTGTTGTTGTTGTATCTAAAATTACACGACTCAGAAGCTATGTTTCCCAAACAAATTTTCTCTATCCAAAGCTGTACTTAACATGTGAACTACATGTATTTTCTAAAAGAAAAATAAAATTTATATGCCATCCACAGCGCCATCTAGCGCATTGAAACGCTTCTCTACAACAACGCTGCGATCGGAGAGAATGAGCTACGAAAGCCTTATGACTGGTTCACATAAATGCATTGCTTTGCTTCAAACGATAGCTTTGGCAGAAAAGTTCGACGTAACATATAAAAGAGTATGTTTACATCGAAGTGAAAAGCAGCAGACGTCATCGTTTTACACTTTGCCAAGCAACTGTCGCCATTTTTATTAGAGAGAATCACAGCAGGAAAAGCGTCCATTCTCGCAAATCTATTGCTTATGAATGAGCCATTTCTGTGTTGCTTCACTAAAGTCGTAAAAGAGGCTTGGAACTTTGTTGTACAAATCGCTAAGTAAAATAAAGCTATTTTATTCGATTTGCATACTTTAGAAAGATTTTGTTTATTTCTAAATATGTTACATATAAATGTACATACTCTTACATTTGCAATGCTTTTCTCCGAGGCTTTGAAAAACGAAATGTTTTTTTTTTATTTTACAAATATAAAATGTATCTGTATCTAGGGAAAAACTTGTAACCACTCATTTATCTGCTGCAAATATTCGCAACAATCCGAAAAGCTTGACTTGTTCCTCGACAGTTTTGGTCCGAAAACTCTCAACGTCATTTCGTCATCTTCTTCATCAAGTAACATTTCGTCTGACTCCCGTTTTTGTATATGGTTATCCTTTTCATCAAAAGTGATTTGATATTCGACATTCGCTGCTGCTAATATCTCCAGCAGACAGACGTTGAAATGCCATTTGTCTAAACCCAAACAACGCTCCACCCTTTCCCTTAATGACCCGTTATATGGTGCAGATGACATTTTTATAAAATAACAAAGTTTTCTGGAAGATGTGTAGATAGCTTAAAACTGTTGTAAAAAATCCGAATTCGTGGTATTTATATAGAGCTCATACGTTGACAATTTATTCAGAGTTTGTTAGGTTTGTCTGTAAAACAATAGATTTATTAGAAAAAGCACTTGGAAAGGTTCAAATTAAAAACTACGAATTAAATGATGGCATACCAATATATTGGTTCCCGAAGTGGACCGGGTTATTTGTGGAAACTTCTTCGAGCTTCAGTTATCTGCTAAGGAATCCTAATAAATTAAAAAATAAATAAATTGCATGATTATAAAAGCAAAGTAGCCTAATGGCTATATATTTTTTTGTTTACCGATTTATTACTACACGCCTGGGCGACGTGATGTCCAAAATCCAACTGGCGTTCCCACTTTAGCCATTAATATGATATGTTTAGTTAACGGTGACCGACAAGCATCAGGTGATGATGCAGTCAATATACTTTATTATAATAGCTTAATTAATGTATGTGAGAGAGATGACAATAGCGTAACTCTTATGATGACAATGTAAAGTAGAATGAGGATAACTTAACCTTTAGTTTTACTATATTAAATGAACTTAATATTAACCTGTGAATAATTGAATTACATAAATGTATCACAAAATTATGTTTAATTGATATGTTGGCATAAATATATCCAATGTAGTTAAAAGGAGGCAAAAAAGTGCTTAAATTGATATATAGACGACATATGTAGGTTAGGTTGTACTTCCAGGCATCACGCCATACATAGGCCTCCCGGCCCTCGGCAATGTTAGATGGAGATGATGTTTAATTTGAGCTGCGCTATTCATCAGACATTATGTCAATGCTGTTTGCGACCTTTAGGCGCGACTTGATGTATAGTTTTGATACTTGACCTAGTCCCTTTAACTGCGAAGCTCCTAAATGTCTAAGACGACTTATAGTTTAAGCTGGACAAAAGCAGCGGCGATATTCCAGTGTCTCTCTCATGAATACTTCTCTGCACTTTTTGCTTATATAAGTATGTTCAATCGGGTCGCATGTGATGCCAGTAAGTTGTGATCTGTCATTAGGTCAACAACCATCCGAGAGTTCTTTGGAGACCGTCTGGGTAAAAAGTATGAGTGCTGGATAGAGAGCAGTGTTCATTGACTTTTACTACACATGAAAAAGAGCCTTTTGACTTGATGGCGTTTAGGGTTTCGTAAAAGCGATGTTGAGAAATAAAGTTTTTCTAAATGTTTTGCATTGCAGCGTTATAAATTGTGACAAAAAGGACCCGGAAATTGTAAATAAAACGCAAAATATTTAAGTATTCATCAATATTTATTTTTTCGCCTTCAAAGCAATTCTCGCCAGATGTAATACACAATTTTCATAAGTACTTTTTGAGTTGGCCTACAGCCCCTTCAACGACTGGGAATAAGAAAAAATCACATGGAGCCGAATACAGTGGTTGATAAAAGGTATTCATTGCGTTTTTGGGCCAAATAGACCTGTTCACAGTACTCTTTATAGAAAACAAAACACCTTTATCGGGACGAGTCGAGCAAGGACGCGCTTTATACTCAAAACATCCCATAAAATCATTCAAACGGACTCGCGAAAAATGTCGAGTTTTCTTGCCATTTCTTTAACACTTGCCTGACGATTTTCACACCTTCACTTTGTTAATATGTTCATCATTTGGAGAGGTCGAACGAGGCATGTCTTCAACGATCTCTCCATCGTCTTATAAGGCTTTTTATCACTAGGCTTGTGTCTAACATTCGATTCTGTACTCGAAGTTTGATCAGAAACTCTAAATTTGAGATAAGTTTTACGTGGAATGACAAAGGTTTTAAAAATATTCGTTAAGATGTAGGAAAACACATTTTTTTGACAATATTTGTTTTTTTTATTCTACATAGTTCACTTCCCTTGGTGAAATATCACTTTTCGGTGATTTCGTCCTTCAAACGGTCCAATAACATTTCGTTATACTCACTGTAGTTGGACTTTTTTCTAAAGTAGTTAATAAAAATTATTTAGTGCGCATCCCAAACTACAGACGCCATAACCGTGACAGCTGACTGTTCTTCCACGCTTTGAAGCGGTTTCATCGTGTGCAATTCACTCGGGTGACTGTCGGTTGGACTTCGAAGTGAAATAATGGAGTTATCTTTCATCCACTATTACATATCGATGCAAAAATTCGAATTCATTACATTTTAACATCTCAAACAGTGCTCCAAATCATCAACTCGTGCTTGCTTTCTTGTTTTTGGTTACAGGCGATCTCGTGCAGCACCCACCTTGCGCAGCGCTATCGCATATCTAATTATTCGCTATTCATATGATGTACACCTTCGGTTTATATCTCAAACAGCTACACATTATGGTCGTCCAAAATTATCTTGTGGATTTTTTTGATGTTTTCGTCAGTAACAATCTCTTTTGGGTATCCACTGTGTTCACCGTCTTCGGTGGTCTCCTCGTCTATACTTGGCATACCAATCCTTGATTTTTGGTTTTCCTGGGGCATTGCTATAGTTTAGTTCATCTAATCCGTGTTATCACATCGCCAGCATCTCGTCCTACTTGCTAAACTTTTCTTATATACTTCTGACCTAACCTACTGCGCGAAGCCCCCTCAACTCCTATTTAACAAATATCTCGCTCATCTTATTTGGCGCAACTGCGTCACAACGAAGCTCCACATTTTCGCCAGCACTATTTGCAATTCCACTGAATCACTACCGACAATTGTAAACAACTACCGTTATGCGTGATGATTCATATCGCTCTTCTTGTGGCACTGCAACTCAGCACAGATCCATTAGCAACGCATACAAACATATGTATGTATGTGCGTACGAATGTAGCAGCTTGCAGACGGGAAAAGCGCATGCAGCTTGTCAAGGCAACCGCACATTTCTTGGCAACTATACAAACTACAGCAACAATACAAACACAGTGAAAGCAAGCATCCACAGTAATGCCATCACTCAGGCGCTCGCACAGAACATCACTCAAGTCAAGCACTTGGCCGCACAGGCAGTCAGTTAGTCAATCAATTTGAGTGCTTGACAGCTTTTTGTGTGTCGAATTGAAACTTCTGCGATCAGCACTCGGGCGTTCTGCCCGTCAAACGGTAGCTGCAAGCGAATAAAATGTGGTGCGTTGCGTGGATGATCTCCACATCTGCTCACTAGACGAGCATCCGCAATGGCTCACTTTCGCTTTGTTATTTTAACAATTGAAATGAAAGCAGAAATCATTCGCAATGGAATGTAACGACTTTTGTGGTTTGCACGAGTACTTGTAACGGTGCTGTAATAACAGTACATGGTGATGACGTGCTCGGTGCGCTGCAAAGGGGTTCGACGCATCGGTCGGTGGGTGGATGTGAGTGGGTGTGTAATTTTAAGACGTCCAACAAGACACTCTGCGGCATTGATGTACTCAGCTGATGCCCTCAGCTCTCAGCTGCTGCTGATGACGACGTTGATGGAAGGCGTTGCAGCTATCGTTAATACTACCCTACTGTCGCTGCTGTTGTTGTTCTTATAGTCATCTTCAAGTGGTTTTTGCGCTTAAGCGAGTACCGTGGAACCGCGTAAGTGGAAATGGCAGTATTTGCGTAATTGCGGGAGGCGTGTCAAGTGCCACCGAGTCGTGTTGTGGGTGGCTAAAAGAGGCAGCATCGCTTGGCATAGCGTAGCGTGGCCGGGCGACAGCGACGCCGAGCGTTATTCAACTTGACATAATGAAAATGACAATCACACTTGAGACAAATTGTGAATTTATTCAAGCAGTCTTCGTCTTTGCGCCGCGGGACGGAGCTTTTAATGACAGCGCGCTTTTTCTCGATGGCTGATTTTTGTAAACTCGTTTATGGCGCGTCGGAATGCGAGTTCAAATAAATGACATACTTGAAAGCATTGCCCTGTCAAATGCACTTCAATCACGTATCCAAAGTGTACTGAATTAGTAATTGTAATATAATGTAGTTGACGGCAGGGAGTCTACTGTGTATTTGAAATATTTCAATTTATTAAACTTAAGAGAATTAAACTGGAATTGTCTGCGCCTTCTGGGTTGATGGAAATGACCCACTACGTTTCGAACGTGAGGAGAGTTGGGAGTAGTATGAGATCTTCGTTTCGAATAGTTGTAATGGTTGAAAAAATCTCGCGATGAAAGGTTCAGGGCCTACCGTATTAGTGGATGCTGCGGAGCGGGTGAGATCATCATCCAGTTCATTCTCGGATATATTTTTGTGACCGGGCACCCAGACGAGGTGGACTTAGTTACGTTCCGCTAGGCTATTCAGCTGTTCTCTATACTCCTACACCGATAGTGATTTGATCTCATAGGTAGAAATTGCTTTAAGACGCTTGACAGTTGCCGCTTGATAGTTGCCTTGAAGGTTCATCTTTTTTGCACTTATGGCAAAGCTTTCTACCTGAAAAATGCTCGCAAAACTTCCTATAGGTATGGAGATTTTGGTGCGTGGTCCTGCGACCCCTGCACCAATTCTCTCCGACGTTTTCATGTCGTCGGTGTACCACATGATTGTACTATCTCTAAGCAGTAGCTCGAGAATGGAGTCATTCCATTCAGCCTTACTGTTAAACACAAGCTTGAACTTCTTGGTGAAATTTACTCTTTTGGTAATGCTTTCCCTTGGGAGAAGAGCCAACGGTTTACACCTCTTTACTCTTTCATCCCCTAGGACGATATTACTTTACCTCTGCCACTCCCCTCTACTGTCATTTGTAGCAGCGATTACTAGGTGAAATGGTGTGAGCTCAAGCATTACTTCAAGTGCTGCCGTCGGCCACCGCTCCATACGTGATTATCGGTCGCATGACCATGGTGTAGAACCACCTAACGATCCTTGGCTTGTAGTTCAGCTTTTACCGCAGAGTAGAATCCAGCGGGAGACAGAGATATTTGACCATGTTAGTCATCTGCATTTCTCTGATCCCGAGGGTAAGGTTCCTGAGGCCGGACAGGGTCCTACGCCTCGTGAACGGGACGATGGTCGTCTTGGATGTGTCGATAATACATTCAACCTTACTGCATCATCTCTTAGCCAGGTATAAACCTCTTTGTACTAGGTCGCAGAGAGTATCCTCTAACTTACCTTTTTTATAACAACAATATCATCCGCGTAACCTTGACAGCGGATCCCATTGTCATTTTGCAAACCTAGTAGGTCATACACGACAAGGAGACATATCAGGGGAGATAGCACTCCACTCTGGTCTCTTGTAAAAGGGACGTAGTGCCGATAGCTGGCTGCTATTCTGGAGCGTAGTACGGTCTCTGTCCATCCGCGTACCAATGCTGCCACGTTCCTTTTTCCGGTGCCCTGGCTAAGCTCTTGTGAGACGTGTTGTTAAAACTATCTTCGATGTCTATGAAGGCGCATAAAATCACTTTCCCTCCTTCCAACGAACTCTCTATCTCCGAAGTTAGCAGGTACAGAGCAGTATTGGTTGATCTGCCTGCTCTGTAAGCAGGTTCCTGGTTCACATGCAGGAGTGCAATTTTCAGCGTCTTCGCAGGAACAGAATCTGTCCTTCAATCACCTAGAGGACACTTATGGTTTAATATAAGAATAGCTTAGAAGACGTTTCGTTGGATACTGCCAGGTTATATTAATTTGGTCCAGAAATTTTTAACACCCAGAAGTAAACGTTGGAGACCATATAAAATATTTACATATATATTAATGGTCGACATGGCACGCTGAGTGGTTTTCGTGATGTTCGTCAGTTGTTAAGATGTTTTTCTGAGAAAAGAAATTGGATTTCCATTATCATCCTTTTGTAGATTATTGCCAAATTACTATATTTACATATGTATACTATTCTTTCCACCTTTCTTTATTCTTTATGCATTTGTATGCATCCAGTCATCTATTCCACTGTCAAAAGCAGCACACAGTTCCAAAATGAATGGGTCTTACTTTTAATATTCAACTCAAAACGTGCCTCCCAGCGGGCAGCCACTCGAAATAAATTGGCATACTTCAAACACGAACGAATGTACGAGCGTAAACTAATTCATTATAAAAGGGACGAACAGAGCAGAGCAGTGATCCTGCAGTGCGAGTCTTCGAGCATGAACCCAGCGCAACCAAGTGTGAAATATGGGCGTGGACAGTTAGCACACCCTGTCGAGCGGCACTTACTACCAGGCACTGCCAACAGTATATTACCGCGATGATTTTCGACGAATTTCCTTCGCAGGACGAAATGAGAGCGTGAAGAGAATGCTTGTTCAAGCCAGTGTTAAGCACTCTGAGCGCAAAAGGAGGGGAACACATGTTTGACAAGGCTTACAAGTACAAATGTTGCATGTAGTTCATAGCCTGCTTGCACTGCCAGACACTGCGACGCAAACAAACCGCATGCAGTGTTGCACGCAAATGGATATAAAATGGAAATAAAAGATGATAAATAATAAAAAGTAGCGGCGATGTGAGCGATGCCATATGTGATCACTGCAGCGTCGAGAACGCAGCCGCTTGTGTGGGGTGTGAGCGTAAACAATGCAGTCGGTTAAGTGTGTGTGCGCGCGTGTGGTATGCAGCATTTGGCGCGACTCCTTTGAATTTTTCATTTGTAACAGCATAGCGCATCTAATGCAAATCAACTGTAACCCACTCGACACTCTGCGGTGGCGTTTTTTTTCTGCCACACCATGTATAATCTGTGTGTACCCATGTTTGTGTGTGCATTAGTGGTGGAGAACAACCTTTTTACTTTAAATAAGAGCGCGTCTGCTACGTGGCGGTGTCGCGCCTCCATTTCATCTTTGGGATTAACATGCACCGGCAACATGTTGCATGTAAGTACCGCATAATGGTAACCGCAGTGTCTTTAAATGGACACATTTTGGTTGATATACTTGTACATACATATGTGTAAGTATATATAAGGGCGCGCAAGTATATATAAGGGCGATTCCATGTGGATCATAACTTAGAATAGTTAATAATATCAATTCTTCGGTTCCAAGGAAATTGGAAGATCGCAAAAATACACTTACAAAGTAAAGCGAATTTGGTACAATTTATGATAGACTTTTTTTCTTACTCGTATATCTTCGCTCAGAGCATGAGAAAAACGAATTCATTCACTACAGCTGCTCAAGATTCCAAATCTGACTTACTGATGTACCTTAATAAAAGCTTGGAGCGGCGCGTTTCTTACCGCATAGCATTCACGCCGATAAGACATCTGTCATCAATATGGGAAAATAGACCTTTCTTCACTAATATCGCTGTTGATTACGCTGGCGGTGTATATCGTATAGTTTTGTGACTTCAGCCCAGCTACCACCTTATTCGAAGCAATCTATGGTTCCTGGACTAAAGTCATGTCGTAGCCGCCCTTCTCTAAATTGAGAAGAAGGTCGTCAGAGACGAACTTACTCTTGTGGAGGATTAGCCCCAGCTCTCGGTTTTGAACCGTAAGGCTGGTGATTGGTTTTTTCTCTCCTTCCGCCTTCCCGAACCTCGCGTAAAGAAGATCCTCGGTCGCCTTACTAATGGATGTCACTTTGGCCTCCATCTTCGTTGATGGATTTCGCCACACAGTCGCTCGTTGGCACGTCCGGATTCTGCCTTTTTAGCAGCTGCAGAGCATGTTTCGGGTCCACCACGCGAGGTATGATTGCTTTTGCTTTGGGCACCGAAGGAATAACTGCTTCGGTCTACCACCTTCAGCTTCGCTTTTTCACACAGGTTTGGAAGCGTTCTGTCCACTTCCCTTACACATGTTAGCGTCGGGTTGTCGTTGCATTTCTCTATGAGCACGACGGTCAAATGAGGTTTTGCAATTTCATAGGCCGCCGCCGCTCCCTTGGACGTTGTCGGTTTGTCGTCCGTGTGCTTTTCTTACCAAAGCGATGTTGTGATACTTTTTAATATAATTACTCATAGCTCTCATCTTTCGGATGGTGAATATCATAGCTGAGGAGCTGGCGAAACGGTTGAGGTCGACGGTATTTCACACGAGGGTCGATACTTTGTAATTGGAACGGAATCTGCTGTTGACACGACGGCAGGGACCACAATTTTTTGGCCTCTTCAATAACAATAATACTGTCAGAGTATTAAACGAATAGAATATAATGTTGAAGGGATTCTAAGCCACTGTTAGATGGTTTTTGCATTGTGTGCTGGGGCTGGAAAATCCAACGCTGTCGATGGAAGAGAGTACTGGTTAACGGTTTTACCGCGCTTTCTAAAAAGTCCTGCTAGTACATTATTGTCCCGGTTTTAACCGTTTTTTTCACAGAAGTGAAGAGGTGTAACGCCCTTAAAGGAGACTCCCTACCAAACCAATAGCTGGCTGTTGAACATTGAACTCTTGGAGGAACATTTTTACGTCTTTGAAAATGTTAAGGTATAACACACAACATGTTTTCGTTTTGCTTATTAAAAACTTTAGCAATAGTTATCTTTTTAATAAATATGTATGTATTTTATTACATTAGGCTTCCAATACACATTAGAACTAGTATCAATAAAACAGTAAATTGAACTAAAAATGTATAGGCTTTGATTTTGATAGAGTATAGTGGTTCGAAAAATCGGTGTTTAAATTTTGCGCTGATTCCCAAAGCGTAAAGCGAACGGTATTTACACATATACTCGTACCATTTATAATTTCGTATCAACTTTATTATCATTCTTTGTGGAATGCCCCCCATGCACTTGTCCGCATATTGTGTGGCAGTGAGCACATTTGCTTTGACTTATTTCAGCTGCACTCGCATTGACATTGCCATAATTGCGCTGGCAGCGGCACACCGTTATGCTTTTTATTGCCCACAACACGAAACAAAAATTGATAGAGCTTTTGTTTACCATTCCATATATGACACATGTCAACATCTGGCTGCCTGCCACCATTATTTGTTTGTCGTTGTACGCAATCCGTTACAAACAAATGGCTTGCAATGCACCGAGCACAGCTAATCAATGCTTTCGAGAATGCGCGATGAGCTGGTTGGGCAATTATTTGTCGTGGAACTGTGGAGTGGGTAAATCAGTGGTCTCGTACTTGCCGTCGCTGACACTAATGGATTTTTCTTGGCGCTGGGGAAGTTGCGCTTGACAGTCGCCACTTGATGCGCGGAAGTGAATTTATATATTTATTCATTTGTAGTAAGGTATGTATGTATATATGTCACATGTTGTGATGTGTGTAATTGCTTGTTGCATGTTTTTGACGTGTTGACACTAATTGAAATTTGACACATTTACTTTGTACCGTTAATGCGCCAAAAATACACATAAAGTGCACAACTCAAATTTAATGGAATCGAATTGGCTTTAGTTGGCACGTTTCAGGAAACATATGTTTGTCAGACGCGAGGTCTCGAAATAAAACTGCAAATGGTATAGTCTTTTTGTAGAGATTTGCCGGAGTGAGTGCGCATTATATGCGGCTCTCAATGAATTCTCTACAGTAATTGATCAAAGCAATGCCAGCGGAATACCATGTTGAATGGCAAGCAAAAACAACAATGAATCGGGCGACGAGAAAGTATCGCGGCGCAAATGAAGACTGACAAGTGCCACACAGCAGTGGCAGCGGCAATACCAGCTGGAATAGCAAAGTGAGGTTAAATTGAGATAAACGGAAGGTAAAAAGTAAATAAATAAAGTAACTATGTATGTGTATGTAAGCAACATGAAATCACTGCCAAACAAATGACTGACTGCAACATTGACAGCCGACAATTCAGTTGCCACGCTCGAGTTGCACACGAGTAAAAGTACAAATGCAGAGAGCGCGTTATTTTTGTTTTTGTTTCTGTAAATGTACACCAATATCGGAAATCCTTTACGTGTATGTACTCGGTAGGTAGTGCTCAGTGACATGTGGTAGCAGGCAACAACTCTCAACCCGCTCACCAATAAAGCACGTCTTTTCAACTCTCTGAAAGGTGTCACTGTCAACTAGTGCTGATGGACACACGCAAGCATTTCTGTTGAGTAATGTTAATGCTGGAAAGGATATATCTATGGTAGAAAAAAAGCGTAGAAGTCACTACGGATACTTCGTTTCGATTGAATCAAAGCTGAGTGACACGCGGACTGACAGTGCTGTCGGAAGAATTCAGGATATGTGCTCTTTTTTATGGAAACGCTGGAAATTGTGAGAAAGAGTTATAGGAAGCACTTTAAATGGAAACACATTTTTAAAGTTCCCCTTAGAATATGAAGATTTTTATGTTTAGTAGAGTATATAAAATCTTATTTTCTTTTTGACATCTCTCATGCTGTTTGTATTTATTAAAAAGTTATAATATATTATTGTAAGAAATATCTTAGAGTCTCGAACATATACTGGGTAAGCAGAAGAAAAGGTAATGAATGAAGAGAGAAATTTCATCAATGGGTAGAAAGAGAATTTGAAGAAGTCAGACTTGATTTCATGCCTCATAAGAAAATTTGGAAATGGAAATTTGTGCGCTTCAGTTTAATTTTCTGTATTTAGAAAACAGTGTGCTCTACATCCTAATCAAACAATGTTATTTCCTGTCGGTGAGCCTAGGCCAGCTGTATTTGCCGGAAGCAGTTACTTCGTATCCACCACAGTGCATTTTTTCGAGTGCTATACCTTCGACCATATATTAATATCGATAGATAAGGTGCGATAAAGTACATCACTTATTTGATTAAGACCACATTTTGAAGAGGAAATTAGATAAACAGAGAGATAAGCCATGTTATTTATGAAGAACAAACAAAATTGAAGAAATAAATATGTGACGTGGATAATATCCAACTTGCTTTGGGATGCTTTGGGTTTCCAAGAGACATGGTCGAATATTGACATTTTGTCCTTCTCGGGGATTTTCATCTTGTCGTGCTGGGTAGGCTCAGTAAATACAATGATCTTGAGAGCGATGCCGGTAGTAGCTTAGCTAATGATGGGCCCTCCCAAGTTCGTAAAATCGAAAGTGGCTACAGAAACTAATCACACATTTTTCTGAAAATACTGGATTGCTGAAACCAACCCTACGCTCGAACAGGATCTAAAGAAATATGTGGTTGTCAAACCAGTTGTCAAAGCAAGCGAGGATGTATCGCAAATTAGCATGAAAAGGCTTATGTACATACATATGTCCATAGAACGTTTGAGAACCATCGAAATTTTATTTAACTCAGGTTCCTTGGCACCTACTCACCTAAGTTAACTGCTCTTACAGAGCCAAGGAGTATAACTTTTGTGAAGATATGTCGAGAGGATGATCTTCATAAAATCGCATTTGTGGTGGCTTAGCGGGAAGCCTGTTTTAGAAGCTTAAAAAATCGATTATTTTTTTTTGCTTTAAAAATAATCTAAGAATATGTCCCCAAAGGTTTCTTTGGAAATTTGAAATATTTTCGAAGCTAGAAGGGAACTAGTGAACGAGCGTCTGGCAGATATATTAGCGATTGGGCAGAAAGCGAAAACTTTGACGCGCGATTTTTCTTTTCTACTATTTTTCTTAATTTCCGGGCAGGATAGAACAAAAACTAAACGCCTTATGGAATTGGGGTGAAGTTTATTATATTTGGCATTAAATTATCTTCTATTTAAACTAAAAAAAACTAAGAAAAGTCAAGTTTGAACATATTTTTAAACAATATAAATTAAAATTTTTTTGGTCGAAAACCATTTTTTTTTTTAGTTTTTAAAAAATTTGTAAAATGTTACACTTTTTTTTGGAATTTTTTTAGTTTGACTAGAAGATAAATTATTAAAAAATATGAATCTCTTTGAGTTGTTTTTCCGATATAAATTGCGACCTTCATCCTGCCCGCCGTCCGTCAAATGCACAAGCGAGATACAGCGGGAAATTGCTTCCTAAAGGCAGAATATCAAAGATTTCGTATCCAAAAAATTTGTGAATGTTGTTTAAATATATAACTATAAACCCTAGAAATTTCGCTTTAATCACTTATTTCTTTCCCTCCCGAAAAAACCCTCAAAAAATCGATTTTTTGAAGCCTCTAAAGCAGGCTACCCCCTTAGTGATAGAAATTGGATTAGAAATATTTGCCCTTTCATTTCTTTTCAATATTTTTCTCAAAACTCACAATCTACATTTATCTAATTAATGCAAATAACACATGAAACATTTGTTTATTTAAGTACTGAACCAATGGGTTTATGTAATAATATTGTATTTATAATAGCTCTTGTGTTTGGTAGGATTGACAAAGCCATATTCAATTACGATGTTTCCATTTACGGTTTTTGTCATTCTTGTTCCATTCCATTAGTACTTTCGTGTAACATCTGATCAAATTCGACCCTGACCCTGAAACAGAAAAAGTTACAGTGGGTGAAATCTAGTGAATGTAGGGCTCTCCTTGTATGACAGCACAGTATTGAGGTGAAAAATTTATGAATTTTCAGTCAAAAAAGCGGTCCTTTACAATGAATCGCTTCACGTAAGGGCATCAAATCAATTAAATAGTATTCCTTAATGAATATTAATCCTGTGGAACGGCTACATGGTGATGCTTACCAAGAATATCAAAGAAACCGATGAGTATAAGCTTAATTTTTTATCGTCTTTGACGTGTTTTTTTAGGTTTCGGCTCATTTTTGGCGCTTGAATCTAGCTTTGGCATGTTTTATATCCACAATTTTAACCAAAATATGAATATATATATATATATATATATTCTCAATACTTTTTACATTTTTAATATGTTTATTTTAGAGAGTTTTTTTTTAATTTTTTGTTTTCATACATGGAAGCAAGACAGAGCTTAACCATACATATTTATAAATTGAAATATAATCTTATCGTCAGTTGAATTAATATTACTGATGATTATTGACCTCGGTCCATATACATATGTATGTACAAACGTTAGTATCTAACTTACATGGCAATACAGCGTTATGTAAATAATATTAAATTAAATAATAAAAATTAAAATTATTTTGTCACTTTAAATGGATTAGTTGAACAAAACATTGCCAAAAATCCACAATTTTGAAATCGCAAAATAAAATTTTCGTAGATTTATTCGTAAGCCCAGCAGCTTAGCTCACTTCAGTGTAAATTCGAGAGTAGCTCAAATAAATGTTATATTTTATCAGAGATAACAGTATTTTAAGCAACTTCCAAATCAAAATTTTGCATGCAAAACACACACGTGGAAATTTTTCAATTAAAAATATTTTTAACTCCATTTTCCATTTCGAAAAATAAACCGAAAAGCTTGTGTGTGTGTGTGTAGATTTCCATGGCATATCAATGATCAGTTCATTTGCTGGATATGCGGAATTAAGTGCAAAGCAAATAAATAAAATGCAGATTTCAACAAAACAAGCTCTGCTTCTTCTTATTTTGCAGCAATGTGTAGTTTCCACAGAAGTTTCCAAAACTACAAACACACACACTAACACACATGCATGTATCATTGCGGCGGTAATGCGCCGCTTCGGGGAGCAACAAAAACTAAAAAAGTTTATCTAAATGGCTGATATGCTAAATGGGATTCTCACATTACAAGCGAGCGCATTTCACTCCATATTTTTACACGTTTGCACTACTTTTTGCGCAAACTTCTCTGATCCTGTATGTGTGTGTATGCGTTTGTGTGTTTCTATTATTTCATTTAAATGCGAATGAAAAATGCGAGATGCGAAATTGATTTATTTCGATTTTCCAAGTTTTTGTTTATTTCATTTTATACCGTTACTTTGTATCGCCTGAATGTGGAGCAAAATAAAAAACGAAAATAAATTTACTCATATGCAAATACACACACACACATATGCAGTTGTTTTTGCATTTGCTTATATATATTTGTGCATAAAAAGCTTATCTCGCTGCCAGCGAGCGCATGAGTGAGCGCATGAGTGAGCGACTCTCGTTGGCTTGGCTGGGCAGTGGTTGGGGGTCGGGGTTGTGTTTAACATATTTATAAAGGGCAAGTCGACTTTGTTGCTGCGCTGGCAGAAGCTTAAAAGGCTTTGTTGTATCTGCCGGATAATTGAATGATTTGAATTTTTATATTCAATTTATTCGCAACTTCCTGCTGCCGCTGATCAGCAGCGCCGAGCTTGCGACTCAGACTTGAGAACACAAGCAGAGGGTGTATTTTTTGAAGATGCGAAATAAGCCTCTTTCTTACAGCATTAAGTGTTTGAGTAGGGTTTTGAGCATATACACAAATGTTCGCAGACTTTCGGATACCTACTGGTTAGTAATAGGTGATACATTAGTATAGACTGAAAACTCTGCAAAAAGACATCTAACGTAGTCTAATCAAAAGGTAGGGATACTATGTCATACTGAACTCATTCTTCGCGACTCTTTTGCCAAAAGCTCAACCCATATCTTTCCGAAAAGACCGCATTTGCCTAGTTTGGCTTCATGCGACTACTGCCTATTTGAAAAACTCAAGAGGTAGATTTAAGAACGCCATTTTATCACGATTGAGCAGATAAAAACCGAAACGAAGAAGATTTTGTAGGCTATAACGAAAAAGATTATTCCGACTTCCGAGGGCTGGAAAAACCGTCTACCAAAGTCTGTTTAGTAGCACTTGAATTTCTTTGAAGGGTCTGAAATCGATTTGGAAGAGTTTACTTTGTAATCACAGATATACAGGGCTTGTCCGGAAAGTAATATGATTGATTTTCTTCCGCGACTGTACTTCGGAGCGTGCGCATACCGACTGAATTTGGTAGAGGGCGTTCCTAGTTAACGAACGAGCAGCTGGTCAGTTGTCTCCTAGCACCTGTAGAGTTAGGACAAACATTATCGCGCGACTTTCTTCTGTGAGTGGTGTAAGCCGAAAATGCAGCGTTTGTTAGAGCAGAGGTACGCGATTAAATTCTGTGTGAAACTCGGAAAATTTCACAAGCAGGCTTATCCAGTTGTTAGTTTGACAAGAAGTGGTGTGTTTCGGTGGCACCAGGTCTTTTCGGATGGCCAGGAAGAGGTCGCTGATGAAGACCGTGCAAGAGTGAACAAATTCAAAGTGAAAACGATGCTCACTGTCTTTTTTGTCATCAAAGGCATCGTTCACCATGAATTTGTTCCTGCTGGACAAACCGTCAATGCCAAGTTTTACGTGGAATTTCTCAAGAGACTAAAAGGAAGGCTCAAGCGGGTCCGGCAATACATCGCAGCCGAAAATTTGCACCACGCCAGCTCACACCGCTTTTCCGATGAAAGACAAGCATTTTGAGACAACATAGGTGATCCAAGCACCATGTACCTCGGCGTTCAAGGCTATTCCGGAAAATGTCTTCCGTGACGCCTTCAATACTTTTAAATCGCGCTGGCAGCGCTGCATCGACACAGTAGGATCCTATTTAGAAAGTTTTTAAAGAATTGTAACGATTGCTTTAATAATTTTCTTAAATCGACTCAGTTCTATTACTTTCCGCACAAACCCTGTATCCAAAGCAAATAACCAACCATCACTTGTGGAAAATTGGGGTCCAGCGTAGCATCGAAAAGCGGACTATGAGGCGCGCAAAGCAATAGAAATCAAACGTAGTAAAATTTACAAAGGAACACTTCTCAAAGAAACCGGTCATCTACTCGTATTAAACTGAAGGCATCGGCACCACAAAAAAATGGAAAGTTTTTGTGGATAGACTAAGTTTCTAATTTACATTTTTAGTTAAATAAAAAGTGTTAATAATAATAATGTTTTTCAAAAAGTACGTAAGTTTTGAAATCCCTTTGATTTTTAAACTTGTTTAAATTTTTTTTCGCTAAAATAAAGGCAATACTATATGTCATAACCTAAAATGCAAAACAAGGTATCTCATCAAAAATATCGAAACTGAGTTTTTTATTGCTTACGATTCACTGCATTATGTTAAATATGTGTAGCAAAAATTTTTTAGCCTCCGCTGTCAGATTTAATCAAAATATGACCAGTTTATAACCAATATGTAAGCATTCTATAACCATTTTATAACCTATATACATATAACCATTTTATAACCAAAACTGAAATTTTCTTGGAATATGAGTGGTTTATATTATATAATATTTCCTTGATAGTTTCACAGTTGTGAAATTCTGTATCACTAAAAAATCACCCTATTTAATCATAGCGTAGTATATGAACATCTCAGCGTCTGTTTATCATAAATTTCTTTTTATTCGCCTTCTACTTTTACTATTTAAATGGAAATGTAGGTGAATTGGAAAATTCTTATCCTGGCACACAACTTCATATAAGGTATATACATACATATGTCTATCAATATACATGTATGTGTGCGAAATGCAATGCGATTGATTTAAGCATTAAAATGTCGAATAAATGTAAAACTCATGCGATACAGAAATAAAATACGCGCTTGTGTGCATGTGTGTGCTGAAGTGAATGAATTCGTTTGGTGTGCGAAAATCTTCCAGCTGCTAAGCTCGCTTTAAAGCGGAGCATATGCAGGCATTATTTGAAGCTATTTGCCGCATTAAAGAGTATTGGCTCGCACACATTTTCTGAAACATTTATATTTCTGTGAGTATGTATATGTGTGTGTGTGCGTTGAGTGCATTAGGCAGATCTCTTTTGTGCGTGGCGCCCTGTTGTTGTCTGCGCTTTGTAATTAACTGAAATTTAATTAAATTTCAACACCACTCGGTTACTTACATAATTGCAACTCGTCATGGCTAATGTGTGTGGCAAATGGTTTTTGCTCTGCCGCCACACACCGATACAGTTGTTGCTTTCCGGTCGTCGTCTTTTGCTCAGTGAAAGAAGCAGCAGAATGTGTAGTGTTATTAAGTAAGATAAGCGCAACAAAGAGCTGTGGGAAAATTTACAATAAGTCTTGGCTCATTTAACAGCGGTTTCACTTTCCTTTTCGATTTGAGCTATCTTACAAAAACAACAACTGACTCAAAACCATATGCGTGTACACTTTGAAGAAATACTTGCATTACTCCCATTATTGTTGTATAAATAGTGTTAGCAAGTGATTCGAATATGTTATTATGTACAGATTTATATATGATAGATGGATGGAAATATAGTTGAAGCGGCTGATCAAAATTCAAATTTTTTCAGTTGGAATTGAATTTGTATCTTTCTTAACTATCAGTTTGCAAATTAATATTACATATTATTGCAACCAAAACAAACCAAGAAAGCCTTGCTCACCAGGCGAAGATTTCACAGTTCGTTTATTTAAAAGCTTTGTTGGTATTTTAAATTGTCATTCAACCAATCAATGAAACTATATAGTACAACTACGAATTTAACTGTAACTTTCTTATTATAGACCTTGGTAGTTTTGTTGTTGTTTGAAACATGAAGTTAGTATTTCATTCTGAACCTTTACAACTTTGGTCTTATTTCAGCAAAGTTCATATTCCATCCTATATGAAAGAGTATACGAGTCTGAAGAACTTGGTTATGCGTGGATTTGCAGGTGGATATTATCAGTGCTTCAAGAATCGTCTACTCTTTCAACGATAAATTGTTAAATTAGTACCTATTTGAATAGATATTTGAAAATTTGAACGTTTATCAATGAAAAATATGCTCTTCTGGAGCTATAATATTTTCCCATCTTTCTCACTGTGGGTTTCATCCCAAATGGAGTGGATTTGGCGGTCAAGAATGAATTAAGCAAATTTTTGAATACCCTGTTTTGATGTGAACCGTATTCCATTGAGAGATTCCTGTGTCGACCGCAACAAATAGTGCTCAGAAGGGTGAAGGTCTGGACCTAAAATCGGGTAAGGCAATAATTCCTAGCCGCTGTTTTCCAAATAGTGTTTAACCAGCCTTGCAACCGAACCCGAGCGTTAACATGATAGACACTTATTACCTCGTATCTAGTTACAAATTCCGCGCAGCATTTCTGTCATGCAAAATTTTCTTTCAACGTAAAGTTGAGAGTTACTTCAAAGATTCTACGTGGACTAAACGTTTAAAAGCAGCCGGTTACATTAAAAAGGCAAGGAAATTTCGTATAATATGAATTCAAAACAAAGGATGTTGAATCTTGCAAAGATTCTCCGAGGTCTCCTTGTGTTTGACAACAATATTCATCGAGTACTGGTTCCAGTTTCTCATTTTAAAACTTAAAATATTGTCCAATAGGCATTCATGCGGTAAGGCTAAATATCTTGACGGTCATAAGTTATCAAAGTTATTTGGAGGAATGTGAGATGGACACATTCAAGCACGTTTGACTCCAGGAGACAGGTCGGAACTGATATTAGCCGTCGCTACAAGTTTGTGAGGGGCTCAAAGTGCTTTGTCTATTTGAAGAGTCTTATAATCTATTATACAAGTTGGAGGTAACAAAACGGACCGACATTCTTAGCTGTTCAAGTGAAATATTTGCGAGAATCGACCTCTTAACCTAACCTAGCGCCTCAACAACACACGGATCAACGAGTTTATTTTATACACCTGGTCTTCAAGAGACCTTCCAGAACGTGGTTCATCTTCAAGATTGAAATTTTCGAAATGAAATCTTGCAATGCTATTTTGGCATTGGTGTTTGGTCAAAAAATCTTCTTCATATATCACATAACTTTTGCTTTGCTTGAACTGCGTTTTTGGTCTTTTGACAGTCTTTCATCTTCGATAGGGTACAAGATCAGCTGTTGTCATCAAACGTAAGTAATTGCGAACGACCAAATATCTTCTAAAGTTAATGGAATCTATTACTTTGCAGGGGTCGCAGGTCAAAATATTTTTGCATTCGGTAAAGCATACTTTGAGCTATATATTTTTTATATTCAGTTCTTGGGCTTTCCAATGCGAAGCTCTTAAAAAAGTATTACACAAGAGTAGCATTCCCGAATTGGAGAAATTTATGCATTGTAGAACATCTAGACCTTATAGTACTATTAATTCTAAGGCCCTTACCAAGGAATATCTAATATATTAATATTATGTTTTAAAGACAATAACTGGCTATGGTTATAAGCGATATAAATGTATAACCCTCTGAGGAAGACTGGCGACGATTATTTACATTCGTAAGAACTTTTTGGTAAAATGAAAATGTTTTTTCATAAGTCAAAATACATTTTGTTCCTAAAATTTTAACGAAAGTCGTGAAACTGGTCTTCAATAAAGTTTTTTATACTCTCAACACTATTTTCGGATTAAAAATCTTGATCAAAATCAAATATAAGGTCAGTGGTGTCGTATAAGAATATTCAATTAAAATAAATTGTTTATTCGAGAGAATTTTTTAAATAATGGTCACTTTATATAAGCATCAAAATTGTTGGCCTGCTCGCACCACACATTTTTCCGTAACTTTGCATTGGAACTTCAACCTTATGTTGAACTATTATCTTTATATATAATCAAAATTATCAAAACATAACTACAAGATATTTTGTAAGTTGAGCTTTAATTTTTGTCTGAGCAATTAAATATTTATTTCTGAATACACTCAACAAGCACAATGTGACGAAAACATCCTTGAAACTCTATTTCTTGCACAAATAATTACATATATAAATAATAATTACATAAATTTAACAATACCTTTCCAGCAATGCGTAAATAAGGCGACTCTGTCCTGCGTAATGCAACTTGAGATCCTTGAGTGTAACTCTCGCGCCTCACAGCTACTGCAACACCGCAAAGCAGCTTTGCGAAATGCTCTTAACACACACAGATACAAATCAGCGTGCACGAAGTGGCACAATGTAATGCACTTTCCACGGCAGTGTTGCATGCGGTAAGCGGCAAGTCTTTGAAATGTTTCACCTACTTTCCTTACAGCCAACAGGCGCATTGATGACAGCAGGGGCGGCAGCAGGAGCAGCGACGGCAAATCCGCTTAGCGATGTCCAAACCGTACTGATGCTCAGCATCTTTGATGTTCCACTGTTCACTGTCATAGCGAACGGCCACTAGTTGCCGTTGCATGCCTCCTACTTCAGGATTTACCGGCAACGCATTGTTTGCTTATTAGTGGCATGCACCTGGTGTGCCCGAGTGTGGCACACAATAAGGATGTTAAGCAACTCGAAGCATGTTTGTCCTTGTGTGTATCTGACGGTATCTTTACAGCAGAGATTTATCTGTATACACACTCACACTTACAGGCATTTATCCGCTCAATATTGACTCATGCAACTCAGTTGCATTGTGTTGCAACTTCATTGTCTATGCTGTCACATTACACTCAAGATGCAAATCTGCTTTTTATCTGTAGTCTTTGCCGCTGTTTGTTTGTGTGCTTTGCAGGATTTTCATTAGCGTTTACCTTGTTCGGCTGCTTGAGAAGTCATTCGAGCGTGATTTTGTTGAGAATAAAAAAATGCAATGCTTCGAAATCATTAAGAATCTTTTAAGTTGGGAAACTCCAATTTCGCTTTGCCGTTTGTTGCAAATTTTTAAAGCGATTTTGGTCGATTAGTTGTAAGGAGTGGCAGTTGCATTTATTTAACTATAAATAACTGAATTTTTAAACAACAACAAGCAAGGGAATTTGTATCCTGCTTTATATAAATTAATTAAATTTTTTTGTAGCTCTCATTTCATTTTCAAATTTATACAATACATACATAGGCTTTGGTTTGCGTTGTTTAACTAAAGTGCTGAAAATTATTTATATTGAGTATTGTGATTCCTCAATGAATGTAAGCGGGTGAATTTGAACATTGGAAGCATCTGTTTTTCATGAAATAGTCCACTTCGTTTTCATTACGGAATGGTAACTCACTGTAGTTTAGCCACCACAAACCTTCCTTGAACGAACTGGAGAAATACAACGTTTTTCCAAAATTTTTAAAAGTGTAAGATTCCCGTTATTCTACAAAAATCTCAAAATATTTCTCACACCCTGATGTAGTTTCCCTTTTTCATTATTTTTTAACCCGAAGTATTTGTTGGAAGCCAAACAAGACAGTTTCAATGAAATAATAAATAAAGAAACTAAATTGGCTGAGCAGAAATTCTGATTCCCGACATTAAGAGGCACACTTAGTGTGAAATTTTAAAAATTCGGTTGTTTTCATATATCGATAGTATACCAGGTGGTTCAATAAGTTGTGTCGTTTGATAAGAAAAACACAATTTTATGATTTAAAATACATACATTTTAGTATTCAGTATAATCTCCTTGAACTTTAATACACTTCAATCCTCCCATCTGTTGATCCCATCCCTGATGTCGAAGCCGAACAACCAGGTTCACACCACTCTTTAGCCTCTTCTTTTGACTCAGGATCATGGTGATAGATCCAAGTCCATAGTGATGAAATTAGATATAAAATCCAATTAAACCTTTTAAAAACACTCCAAATGCTGCAGAGAAAGTCGCATTCGAATGTGTTTTTGATCCATTGTTAGCGAATGCGGCACCCATTGCGCACACAGATATTTAAAACCTAAAATTTCACTTAAAATATGACTCATACTGCCTGATGAGAGGTGTAGAGTCTCTACTAAATCTTGCTCAGTCAATCGACGATCTTCCAAAATCTTATCTTGTATTTTGACTATGATTTCTGGTGTTGATGCACTTATTGGACGATGGAAATATTTATGGAAAAAAATAGATCATCATCGATGAGTCAGAAGATATGATATAGTACACTAGAAATAATCAGAAGAAGCTTAAACGGGAACAGCGATGAGGAAAATGCGAAATTTTGAAATCTCCTATCATGGGCGGATTCAGGGCTATAACCGTTAGTAGCGCAGTAGCCTCTAGTCAACGTTGAAACCACTAATAAGCCTAATACGCGTCATACAAAATAAATAATTTCTGGGTATTCGTTTCAGAAATAAATTTCAGAGGTATTACTAGGCTAAAAAACAAGTTTTTGAGTAAGAAAAAAAATTAATATTTAATATTCACAGAACTTTAGTGTTAATGTCAACATAATCTCTGTTGAACGTAGAATAATCCAAACATGTCATTGCCAGAACTTAATTTCCTGGGAACTTTTGTAGCTTCTATGGCTTTAAGTTGTGATAGTAAAAAATCAATACTTGCTTGAAATAAAACTAAACTTGTTATTTTATACATAAAAAATATATTTTATTTGAATTTTTTAGTTTTTTATTTTACTGTACACCGTTTTCGTGAGTGGCACGTGTTTGTTGTGCTCAGTTGACAGACAAATAGTTTTTCGTTGCGCTCGAATTGCCACAGTTACACTTTGTTTGTTTTGAATTTCATTTATTTACTTAGCATGTGATGCAGACATGCCACTGCCGTTATGTAAATAAACACATATGCTTGGATATCGTATACCTGTAAATAAAACAAAATCGATTGGCGTAAAAATTAAAGGGAGAATATTTTGATAGTACGTTTTTTAAAGGTAGAGTCAGACTCTTTACTCAAAACTGTGGGTGAAATTTTGTGAGGTTAATAAGCTAAATAAATGGATGTTATGAGAAGAGAACCATAATATATATAAATATATCGCCACCTAAAATTATATTATTTCCCGTGAATTTATGTTTTTGTTTTTAAGTGTAGGCAACCACTTTCGTAATTTCCGAAATTTTTCAAAAATAGGCCTAAATATTGTGATCACACTATACTTATATGTACATCAAAACGCTTGCTGTGAGCAAAAAAGTTACAAAAAAAAAAAAACAAAAATATATTGAAAACACATAAAAGCACTTAGCCAACATTATTTAATTTAAATTTCCCTCGGGTGAGAAAATATCGAATAACTTATTTAAAAGTGCTGGGCAACAAAACCCCGCCCACCGTAACAGCTTAAAGAAACTCGATAGTTAAATAAAATTAGAATCAATGACACGTTAGGGAACAACGGCGGTGAAAAAAGTATGCCACGAAACGGAAAGCAAACTTTTGTAATAAAACACCAGCCATCAAATAAGGGAAATTATTCGCAACGCAGCAGCAGAACCAACAAGTAAGGCAATATCTAGAGGGCAACTCACACAACCGTGGAAGAAGTTGCGCTGATGGCGGAGAAAGAAGGTGGATAAACAATAAGCAAACATTGATAAATCATTAAAAATTCATTGACAACAGCATTTCGCTGTTAAAATGATAATAAATACATTTGATGATAACACAATTACTGCGCAGCAGAGAAAGAAATTTGAAAGAAAGATATGAGCTAAGCCGTATTCTGGAGGCAAGTTTTAGTTGAGAGAAGAAATCGTGATAGCTTTCAATGTCCATATTAAGACATCAATGATGGACTTTACAAGCTTTTAACTGTTTTGGAATAAACGTGCTCAAAATTAGGCATGGATGAGGTGGAATTAAATCAAATAATCAGAGCTTCGTTATTCGTAAGTATCTGAGAAAACTTTTAACTTTTCAATGATGTCAACCGCGTTTTTAGAGAAGTGATTTTGAGTGATATGAATATTGTATGTATATATTATTATAAATACAGTCTTAATCAAAACTTGACCATCCTTCAGCAAAATATCATTTTCAACGACAGACGGTACATTCCAATATCCCCAGTTATATCATCGTATATCATACAAAATTTTTAAGGGGTTAAACAAGGAACGATAGAGATAGAAATTAAGACAAGATTAGTTTTTACTTGTTATGATGTGAGAAATGTAACCAAGAATTACGAAAGGAAAATCGTACCATAAAAATAACGGTAGCATCCTATAATTCATAAGTGTTTTCGTTTTTGTTTTAAATTTTAAGCCTCTTGACAGTCTTTCTTTGTTGTCTCTGTTCATTCTATAATCTAAAACGTCAACGGTATTTGGATGGCGCAATTTAAATTCAATAAGAACTCGTACAAAATATTACTAGGGAGGTCCTAAAGTTTTTCGTCGAAGTCGTAATAAATATGGGTCAAAGAGAGAAAACAGAACTGGTTTTTGAAAACGCTTCTTGTAGGGAGTCCAAGTTTCTTAGATGAGGTCATTGTTATTAATTTATTTATAAAGGGTGATCCATTTTGACATTCCCTACTATTTTTTTTAAAGAAAAAATACAGAAATATCAAATTTATTGTGGAATGTTTACTTTCATTGGAAAGATCATTCTTTGACGTTTATTTTTTTAAGGTTATTCTTTCAAATATTAGCTGCGGCTACATCTCAGATGGTCCATCCATTGAGTCCAATTTTGCATGATTCGTTCGAATATTTCGACTGGTATACTGGCAAATGGCAGGAGTGATGTTTTACTCCAAGGCCTGAATTGAAGCGTGTTTGTCCGCATAGAGTTTAGACTATACGTATGCCTAGAGAAAAAAGTTTATGGAGTGATATCACACGATCTTGGTGACCATCGACCGGCCCGTCTGCTCGCCGAAGTGTTTTCTCAATAAATCCATTGATTTATGCGATGTGTGGGAAGGGACGCCGTCTTATTTAAACCAAATGTGGCCGAGAGCACCAGCTTCAAATTCGGACATCAAATAGCCGGTTATCATGGTGCGATAACTGTCGGCGTTGAAAGTTACCTTCTTACTGGCATCATTTTTGAAGAAATATGGACCGATGATTCCACACTAAACCGATGTTTTTTCAGGATGAAATTACAGCTCTTGAATCTCTTCAGGTTGCTCTTTGTCCCAAATGTGGCAATTTTGCTTGCATTTGTAGCCCACAAACTTATGCTAAGCTGATTTCACAATATTACCACAACTGATAAGCGTCTGTGGTTATCAAAAACAATGACTGTATCCTGTGAACAGCAAAACCACCAGTTGCATGCAACACAGTTTAGCATAGCAAAACCACGCAATCAGCTGAGGGTTATCTACAATCCAAAAACAGGAACTTCAACATTATCTATCACTGAATTATACCTGCGGAGAGCTAGCTTTGTGTATCCTGGAAGTTTGGCGCCTGCGCACCACACAAACACCTTCAATCGGGCAGTGGAAGGCGAGTCTTGAAACTTGGCATTGCGATCCACAAGCTTCAGCTTGGACTTATAAGCGCCACACCAAGTTTCGCAAAGGCAGCATGCCACCAGTGAATTGTGCTGCTTGTGTTTATAAAATGTTGTCCTGGCGCAAATTGGCGAAACAGTTCCTTACGTGCCGCGAAGTGAAGCAGTCCGACGAGCTGAGTGCACTCGCGTTCAACTAAAATTCTGGCAGTTACCGTTAACTTACGACAGTTACTGTAAAGAGCGCTGCTTGCAAAGGGTATTAAAAAGTTAAAAAGAAATAAGTCGAAAATTTTCACTTGTTTTTGTTGTGTTTTTTCAATATTTTCAGTTTGGCGCTTATTTTTAATTTTTTCCGCTTTTGTTGACACTGTAAACTTCCATAAGCTTAAATGCAACGGCAGCTGTTTGCCGAAGCGTATGTGTATTCAGCGTTTCGGTGATAAAAATAAACATAAAACGCGCGTGTGTGTGTTTGTGTAATCAAATAAATAAAGTGACAAGAAAAAAGAAACAAAAGCGCGCCACACAAATCGCTTGGCGTGAATTTATTGTCGTTTGTGCAGCAATTGTTATCGCCTGGTACGCGCGTGAAGCTCCTCTGTGTGTTGCCCCAAATTTTATAGCCTACATTCAGGCGCTCAGCTGCTGATTTGCCAACTGTGCGCTTATCCTTGCGAGCGTGTGTGTGTATGAGTTTCGTAAATTTTGGCGCGCAAAGCAAACGTTTTTGCATTGTTATTGTTGTTGTGATTTATAATATTGTATGTTACTGTTATTGCGCACCAATGTTTATTGCCATTTCGACGCGTTCAATTGATAAGCCAATAAAACGGCTGCCTAACATTCCGATTTGCGTGCGGAGACTGTGAAATTTAACGGAAAATAAATAAAAGCAACACACTGCTGCGCTGTAGTTGTTGTTGTTTTCTCTGTGTGATCGAATCAGCGCAAATGCTTTGCATTCCTTATCATTTTTCCCCATGAGTGCGTTGACTTGCCTTCAGGCTTTCGGGCTGCGAGTGAAAGTGAAATATCAACAATAAAACCGAAATCGTTTGTTTGATAAGTTTCAATTACTCTCGGCAGCCATCGCTGTTGGCAGTGCGTGTTTGCTTGCGCACATGCACACATACATATATGCTAGCTGTACAGTTAACTCAATGGCGCTGCCAAAACATCAGTGACTCAATCAATTTAATGGAAAGCAATCAAGTAAGTGTTGGAATAATAGCACAGCAAGCTCAATTGAATTTGTTCGGAAATTTGTTGTTGTTGTTGGTTTAGAAGTAATTAATATGTACAAAAGCACAAATATGTGTGAGAGTTCCTGACGTATACTATACTTCCAAAATTTTAAGGTTTTCAAATTTTCTTGGTATTCTTCTACTGAAAAAAAAAAAAAATTTTACGGAAGAAAATGCTGACGCTTTTGATATAGATAAAAACTATTTCTATATTTCAGAAAAACATTTGTTGTTCACCGTTGAAGAACCTCTGTTTCTTTCGGCATATAATTACACAAAAGTATTTTTAATTTCTATAGAAAACAAGTAAGGAAGTGCTATGTTCGGGTATAACCGAAAATTTCATGCTTTTGCAACTTGCAAGGATTAAAGCCAGGGAAATACCTAAAAGATATAAATCTTAAAAGCCCGACATGCTCTCTCAGTTTCATAGAGATAACATATTGACCGATAACTACGCTACAAAATCAACCGGAAATTCGAAAATCTTTACATTAGGTATATGAGTGCTAAGGAGAGTGTTCACCCGATTCAAATCATTTTTGACACACAGAGAAATTAATATCAGGATAGTTTTCTAATTGAATTTCATTACATATCTCACACATTGGTCGATATTTGTGGTAAAGAGCCAACTATAAGCATTGGTATACACATATTCGGTACCTATGAACAATTTTGGTTGGATTTTGACGATTTTTGGTCATACTTTAAAATACAATTTTATCCCGTTATATAAGATAATTCTGGATTTTTGTTTGGGAAAGTCAAAGAATTAAGAGGAATTTAAAATTGTGTTATATGAGAAGTAGGCGTGGTTATAGTCCGATTTTGCCCATATTCGCAATATGATATAAGAATATGAAAATGTCACGTATGAAATTCGGTTGGTCGAGTCCCAAGATTTCTAATTCCATCAAAAAATGGGCGGTGCCGTGCCCATTGTCCAATTTTCACAACTACAATTTTTCTAGAATTGTACGTACTTTACTAATAAGTTGTATACATGTAGATTAGGCAGGTATGTAGATAGGTTGGATGTCACCGCACCTAGACCTGTAAGATGCTCATCTGCTTCACTGTTACCAGGAAAATCACTATATCCTGGAATCAATGCAGGTATATATTATAGATTGAGATAAATTTGTTTTTATCCCTGCAAAATGTGATCGTAGAATCAGCATTGGCATAAGTTCTCTTGAAAAGCGTGTTTCTGAATATTCGTCCAATAGCTGCCAATTTGCTTCAAATTGCTTCAATTTGTCGAATATAACTTTTCTCACAAATGCCCGCTTAATTACGCCTGAACGAAGAATGACATTTTATTCCCTTCTTCTTAGTCAAACAATATATTGTTAAGATACGGTGTTTTTTACTGTTCTAATGCTTCAAGTACAATACAATTGTTATTTTATTAATTATTTTGATTATGTAATGGTTAGCACCAAAGTATTGATTGGAATAATAAATTTTATGAAGACGAGAATTTCTTTCAAACGTTATCTTCCGAAACGTTTTGATTTTCGAAACTCAACAACATAATAAATAATATTAAATTTAATATTAGGTGATGATGATTATTATCAGCATATAAAAAAATAGTAAGGCTTTGTTCATAATTTAAAACTCATTCTTCAAAAACTATGACGTCCGCTCAAAGTAATCCCTCTTGACCCCAATACACTTGTGCCAACGTTTTTCCAATCCGCGAAACTGTTGTTAAAGTCAACAATTCCGGAATGGCGCGAAGCGATTCACGATTAATGTCTTCAATTGAGTCAAAGCAATTTCCCCGGAGCAGTCGTTGAGTTTGCGTATACGGTTAACGAAAATTTGGCGAAAAATGCACGAAGAATCAATGCAGTATCCGATAGTGCGTTATCGTGGTGCAAAAGCCAAGAGTTGTCGGCCCACAATTCCGGCCTGTTATTACGAATAATTTCACGCAAACGAAGCTTTACACTCAAATAGTACTCCTTGTTAACATTTTGGCATTACCTTGATTTTTTACCTGCTTTGACGTGTTTTTTTCGGCTTCGGTTCATCTTTGCCGCGAGATTCGGACGATTGATCATCTGCCTCCAGGTGATAAGCATAGATCTAAGACCCGTCGCCAGTAATAAAGAATACGTTTCATGACGTCTTGGTGATCGGACAGCATTGTTTGACAGACGTTACCGCGACGCTGTTTTTGAAAAAGTTTGGTGATTTTGGAAGCAATGGTGCTTTCAATTTTCTTAGGCCCAAATGATCTTTTATGGATGGTATTTACTGATCCTTCCGATATTCTAACAAAACCAGTAAAGTGCCCTGGAGACGATCAAATAATTGCGTCAAACAGTGCATATGTGTTAGTGATGTTCAATCGTGTGTTGCCCGCAAACGTTCAAATTAACACGTCAAACATCAGTTTATTTTTGATCTCGTAGCGAACGGTCGTCATGTCATCGTCGGATGATGATTATCTTTTATTGGCATGTGCTGCAATTCTTATGAAAAAAAAAATTGAAAAATTTTATTATTTTAATTTATTTGATTTGATTTTATTTTATTTTAGTTTATTTATTTTATTTTATTTTAGTTTATTTTATTTGATTTTACTTTAATTATTTTATTATTGTAATTTATTTGTTTTGATTTTATTTTATTTTAAAATTTTACGCTTATTTCACTTAACTTTTGTCTCCTTCACTTCACTGTTTTTCGCTTCACTTCACTTTTCCTCAAGTATGTATGTCCTCTTCGCTTGAAGTCTTCACCGCAAATGAGTCATGCTTGTCAAACATGAGTGGAGACGATCAAATTATCGTCCGTCAAATAGAAATATCAAAAATTTTTGATTTTCATCAAACAGAGCCGACAACAAGTCGGTGTAGCGTACGTGTAGCCGACGAGAGCCGACGACACCAACACAATTAAAGTGTTTGACGCAATTATTTGATCGTCTCCAGGGCACTTAAGGCCACTGACTGCTAGTCGTAGATTCTCAAGCATCAATTCCTTTATTTTATTGGCGTGTTCATCCTTAGTTGATTTTGATGGCTGTCCTGGACGCGGTTACTCGTCAATGCGTTTTAAAGAAGTCTTACTATTTTTTGTCCACATAAGTACTGAAACCATTCAAAGGATATGGTTACAAATGCAAATATATATAATAAACTGGAGTTTTTAGTTTCAAAATATATAAACGCGAAAACACCTTTAAAAGTGCAATAAAAACCTACCAACCGCAAACGCCTTTATTATGAAAAACTCCAACAAGAATATGGCTAAGATATGCAGAAGTCATACTGCAGTGGCGCCACACCGCACAAACACACCGTGAGAAAAAGTACGGTGAGGCACCACGATGCATGTCAACACCGCGGATATTTAAATAAGCAAGCGCACATACTTTTAGACGCCTGCAAATTGCGTTGAGCAGCAGAAAGTTGCACATAAAATAAAATAAAACTTTGTAAAAAGCGCAAGAGCGGCAAGTTGAATGCCACAGCGGCAACTGCAGTGCAACAATGCGGCTGAAAGTGACTGTCACACGTCTGGTGGCGCCCCCCGGTCCCAGCGGCGTGGATATGTGGCATTTTGCAAACAGAAAACGGAAGAAAAAACTCAAATATAAATTTCTCACAACAACGGCAACCACACACCTACACATACACGGACACATACATACGTACTGCTTAACAGCTCATTTCTTTAGTTGCGCACAAATAATTTCATACCCCAGTTTAAGGTGAGGAGTAGCGCACACGCGGCGTGGGGGCCAGGCTAATCAACTTCGCACACGGTTCGCACTGTGGTTTCCGCTGTCGCTGCTGTTTTCGCCGCGCAGCCACTTGCTGTTGTTGACAGTTTGTTGGCGTTGACGTTCCACCACACCGTCGCGCCTTGATTTCCGCGTCAACAAACTTTCTCCTCTGTGGCTGTTGTTGTTATTGTTCATTTTCTATTTACCTTGGCAGCGCGGCGTCTCCGTGTAACTCGTTTTATTTACAATCTTCTGTTATTATTTTTGTTGCCATTGTCAACTTGTTGTTGTCGTCGGTAAATGCATTGCTGTTGTTGTTGTTTCTGCTGTCGTTGCAAGTAATGACAGCGTCATAGCCTTCGTGCAGCTCATAGACGTGCAGTTGCAATTTTGGAGCGACATACGCGCTTATTAAATTGTGATCTCTGAAGCTAAAAATTGAAGGGTTGCTATGAAAGCCCTTAAAGTGTAGAACTAATAAGTTAGCTTTAAGGTGCAGAATTTAAAGGGCAATTTCTTTGATGAGATTGTGAACAAAGTATAATTATGTCGGGAGAAATCAAGTCGGGTTTTAGTTTTAAAAAAATGCACTGATATTGTATAGTCAATTTGCTTTCCTTATCCCTTTTATTTTCTTTCCTTTCTTTGTTGAACATTGTTATAACCTATTGTTATTAGAAAATAATGTTTAAGTCATAAGTGTTTTTTAATAACGTTCTCTGATGAAATTGTGGTAACTATTTCAAAAATAGAATAGAATGACTCATAACGTCACTTTATACCTCATACTCATTTAGTTCTTGTAAAAATATTTACACTTCAAAAATAATCCCTACGAACAATGACAACTTCGTCGTTCTTTCACTAAGAACTTTGAACTCAGTTTTTATAATTTTTTCTACTCTCGATTTCTCATATTTTAAACAAGAAACGTGTAGACCCATCCACATTGGAGATTGAAACTAAAATTTACTGTTTCTTTAATATTTTCCATGAAGATCAGTGTATTTTTGCTGTTCCTTCGAATGACTTTTCAAAAGACTTAGTCCAGTCAAAACAAGAAAATTTCAAAACATGCTTTTAGAAGGCATCAATCGTTTCTAGGTCATAATTTTCTTCGACGTATTTCGTAGTTGAAACATTTGTGTTCGATACAAATTATTATACAATTTCCATGGTTTCTCATATACATATATTGACCGAATTAGTACAAGAATTTTTCGAGCGTTTCTACAATCGTGTAGGACCCAACAGAAGAAGCGTTTTCATCACAAGAGGATAATGCAAAAATTTAGCTCATATTTGTCTCGTAATAGACTCAGAGATATCTATATCTTATGAAGTGTAGTATTTTTATTTGAACTGATAGAATTCTAACCTAGATGTTCTGTAAAGATTCTGCAATAGTTTCACAACTGATCTGATTATGTCTACGGTAAAACCTAAGCTTATTGATTGAGTCCTCAAATAGCGCCTGAAAGCTTAGTCATTGTTTCATTATGGATCCATTTTATTTATTTATTTGAAAACACACATCACTGGATTTCCGATGTTGGGAGAAGCTGCGAAAATATGTTGATCGAAAAGCTGTCGCTCAGGATTGTGAAGCGATCAAATTTAGCACGCTTAATCGCTTTCTTATCGCAATAATGTGTGGAACGATGTAGATCGAAATGTGTAATCAAATAAAGGTGAGATCGATAATTCAATCTTCAACTTGCTTGGATGCTTAGGAGTATTTTTTCTGTGCTGTGTTACGGTGGTGTTTTCTGGTGGGGTGTGTTGTATTACGCTGCGCCAGTTATTATGGATCAAAGAGGAGTGGTCAGTACATGTAGTGCGAGGCTTAGCTCATTTAAACAGTCAGTCAGACGTATATACTATAAATATATTAGAACTTTAACTATATATTGTTTTTTTTTTTTCAAAATTTGAAGTTTTAATTAAAAATAACTTGCCTTACGGTATTATTCAAAGTACATATTGCTTATCGGAAGCTACTACAGTTTTCAGATCTCTTTGGCAATTAGTGGGGTCTATCTCAAAAGAACTGCACCGACTTGGCGGCCAATAACGAATTAAGACATTTTTACTACCCTGTGCTGAAATCAACCATATTACAGTGAGGGCGTTTGGCATCGTCCAAAACAAATGGCATCTAGAAAGGGTTAGATCTGGGTTATAAGGCCGGTGAGGCAAAACTTCACAGCCGCTAAATATTTTTTAACTGGTCATGCAGCAGAATGTTGGGTGATTTCATAAATTAATGCATTGTGTCAAGTTGACGGGCGCTTTTCGGAAAACGGTCGCTACAATTTGATCAGTCGTTGTTGTCGTCGTGAATATTTTCCTTTGTCATTGATTTCGCTGTTTGACTGGGTTTCAAATCTGATATTTTACATTTAGTGTTGTATTAGTAAAATGCATCCATTTTTCAATCCAAGTCGCAATCCAATGCAAGTATTCTGCGCTTTCTTTTTGTGTTTGGCAAAAGCCATAATTTTCCTTAAAGTTTAAGCTCTTAAGCGGTCACAAGGGTTTCCTCGGGTAAAACACCAAAAGTTTTTCAAGAATTTTTTTTTCACGTTAAAATTAAGTATTTTTTTAGATTTTTTTTCTGCAAACATACACTATTTTTATTAAGAGTATAATTAATAAAAAAGGTAATCAAAATCCATCGAGTTTAATTATATGCTATAAGCCCTGAAAGTTATTAAGACCAATTAACTTGAAAAATACTTTTCTTAATAATTTTGTGGATAAGTTTTGCCAATTATAAATTTTTTACACAAAATGTATGAAACATTTTATATTTCGGACTTGCCTTACTAAAGAGATGTATTAAGTTCTATGCCAAGTTCCTACCTGACAATTTGCCGTTCATTATTAAACATTACCAAAACCTCAAATTTAATACCTTAACACTCGTGTATTTGCACTAATCCCAGCGACTATTGGTTGCATGCTACATTTTCATTACTCATTTCAGTCAAAATACTCGCTCATGTTCATTTCAACAATGTCGTTGTTTTGTATAATAACGGTTGGTATGCAAATCTCACTTTCAAAAGCAGATTTAGCCGCTTTATTTCACTTTCCCCACCCACATGACCACATATATAAATGCACATGTGTGCGTGATAACTCCTTTATATCTAGAGCCGCGTGTGCGCTTTCACTTTGCCATTGTTTTGCTATGCTTATGCCACAGCTATCTAGAGTTAGCGCGTATGTAATGATGCTAGCATATGAGTAGCAATCCCTGCACGTTGCTGCCACGTGCAATAATTCACCGTTATACCACTGACATACGTTTCGAACTCTTTTGTCGAAGCCCAAACCAAAGCCATAGCAGAAACTGAATCCGAAGCTTCTACTTTCCCAGAAATACGGCGGTGTACTTTACTTATTATTGCTGTGTTGCCATCATCACCACCCGCAGTGCCACCGTTATATTTGAGCTGCGTTGCGTCGAGCGCCCGCAGCAGCGAGCGAAGTCTTACAGCGAGCTTGCTACTCGTATTATTGCAGATTCACGAGCTCACCGTTGACATTTCCATTCATCGTCGTGGCAACCGTAATTAAAATCGCTTTAATTTACTTCTACTCAATACACACTCAGCGGTGTACTTGGCTTTGTGTGTGTATGTGTGTGGGTATCAGCAACATTCCCTTGTCATCGCGCCAAATCCTCGCTGTTGCTCGTCGATACAACTTTTTTCATTATACAACTGCTGGTTTGTGTGCCTGTCTGTCTGTATATATGCATGTGTGTGTGTGTTGGTGGCATCAGCACCCATACCAATGTTTTGTTTTTGTTATTTGCGTATGTTTGCTTTGCTGGCAGTCAACATTGGTTGTCACGACGTTTACATTTTGAATTGATAGCGCCAACTCAGCTGGCGGGCTGCTGTGGCAAGGTGCAAGGTTGCACGGCAGCTGAACGAGTTCACATCGCAACCGTAGCCTAGCAAACAGCAGCAGATTTTAAGCACACAACATGCACACATACCAACGCAAATGCGTTGATGGTTGCTTGGCGGATGGATGTCGGCGCTGCCAATGAGCTTGGCGCCGCGCGCGCTTTTGCCGGTTTAGTAGCTGCTGAGCATTTAATAGCGCAAACTCTGACTTAAGTTGCGTTAATGAAGTATCGTCATGGCGATGATGTCATAACCACCAACGACAGCACCGCTCATCTCGCTGTGGCAACTCCATCGACGACTGCCATATTTTCTACCTGCGTTGCCATTGCTACAAATCCGTTGCAGTGCTTGCCGCAGCTACTCAGCCTCCACTTTGTTGTTGTTGGCTGCTTTCATCATGTGGCTGCCGCCGGTTGTTGTTTGTCGTTGTTGCAGCTCTGATTGCGTTGGTATTTGTTCTGGCCATGCGGCAGGAAATGTCGATTGCAGTGCGAAATCGAAATGGCAAGCGCTGCGTAAGGCTGATCACGTGGGTGCATGTGAGTATATGTGTGCTTAACACTGTGTGTTTTTATATTTCTATGCGCTTACATAAGGAATACTGTTTACAGAGCAGTAATCTAACATCGGTGTGGTAAAGAGGATACAAATGTAATCCTTCAAGTAATAGAACGGATTACAACAACGGAAAACAGTGTTATAATTGAACAGATTTCCAGTATAGATGCACCCTATACACGATGAGTTTTAGATATGGTGATGATAAGTTAGCTGTTGTCTGAACTAGCATGACATTTAAATTTTTTAAGTTACTGAAGCTTCAGACTACTTTGTTTTTCAAATAATCTCATGAAGATTTCTATGTTCGGCATTATTACTAAAATTCAAAAAAACCGGACTGACAAAAAAGACTACATTTTTACGTATGGTAATACACTTTTTTATAATCGCATTCACAATCTGTTTCCCTTGAGTCTATAAAACCCAATTTTCCAATAAAATTTTATAAGATTCGTCTGGGATGGTCTTCAGCGATTGACTGTTAAAGGCTTCAATAACTCATTGCGGTTTCGAAGTAACGGATTCTTCAGTTTCGAAAACTGAAAAAGTCACAAGGCATCAAAGCAAACAAATACGGTGGCCGAGCGATGACTCTCGATTTGCATTTGTCCAAAAGTCAATCACAGTCATGTTGACATGTGACGGTACACTTAGGTCTTTAAAAATAAGTCTAGCATCGACACGCTTTTTAATCAAATTATATTTATTCGTATATATGTATGTACTCATTTTGGATGAGTTGAGCCGATTCATTAGACGATTTTCAACCACCGATCTTATTGTCATTTCTTGGTATAGATAGGAGCCTCACATGGGGCATGTTTTTGATGATTTCGCGTCTTTGTCTGAGTGCTTTCTGCACCTCACTTACTTGTGTTTAAGATAAAGAGTCCTCAAAATATTTCTGCGACATTTTCAACATTTCTGTAGCCGTGATTCCATTGGAAATGCAAAATTTCAAGCAAACTCTTTATTACATTGTAAAAATTGCCAGGCACACAGTTGTTAAATATACACTAATTGACGTTTTGAGATAAACCTTCACTCGAATATAAAAAACCAAAAAATCTTATCTATTCGGTTTAGACACGCAGTTTAAATTTAGTAAAAATAGGTACAAAAGATTGTATCCCAATCAGAGTGGGAAAATGTCTGAAATAGGTCTTTTAATGTCATTGACATCATCGATGGACTTACTAGAAGTAGGTCTGAAATAGCACCTCTATTTAAGGCCCACTCTAAAAACGTTTCGTTCCTCATAAACTATTTCAGCAAATTTCTCAACATACTCAAAACACTTTATTGTAGTTGTAACCACGAACAAAACTTGGGATCAATAGTATTAAAGTCTTCACTTTTATCCAATATTTTGATGAAACAAAGCTTCCTTATACCCTGAACAGATGTGATGAGCTGAGTCTCTGTTCAAAATTTCTCAAGTTTCGTCGGTGGCTTGCGTGGCATTCTTCCCTTTTTTATTCAAAAGTTTCAAAATACTATATAGCGAAATTCTTCATTATTTTCACTCATTTTTGAACAGCTGTACATTTTTCTCGACTTACTTGAATGAAGCTTAAGATCTCACCTTTCCAACACTACATGGTATGACACACAGTAATTGGTAGCACTGGAGATATACGACTGCAACCACATATATTAACAAAATACGAAAATACGACTGCCCAATATATGCGAAGTAATTCTTCATTCAGTTCATCGATCTGAAATTTTGTACTTCTAACTCCAAGGAGGTTGGATAGTTTTCTTAACATCTGGAGTTATCGTACCACTATAGCCATACAAATGGAACGATTAAATTCATATTCTTGTATGGAAAGTTGCTGTGAAGGGTATTTTTAGCATTTGCTATTGTTTTAGGCACTTTCTCAATTCAAATAACATAATTTACATTTTTCAATGAATCACTCGGCTTTAATGAAATCAAATGAAAATCTTTAGATATATACTAGTGTTCATAAGAAGGTTCTTTAAATTCAGTTTAAGTTCGGAACGATTGACTAAGTAAAATTGCTGAAAGTTACAACTGAACCTACATATATTTTTCGCTAATAGATACCGCATGAATCACTTCGACAGCCAAATACTTACGGCAGATAATCCAGTACATGCTTTATTCTTCAGAACTATTGATAACAGAGTAAAGAATTAATCGACATAATTTTTTAATACAATTTTTTATGGATAATATTCGGTTTCACTTGAGCTGAACTCTTTCTCGATACTGTTTCCTTAAGTTTTTTTAAAGAAAAATTATTAACCCACGAATAAAGCTGCTGTATTATATCAGATCATCGAAAGACTTTTTGCTCCTTGTACACAAAACTGAAATAATATATATTTGTATAAATGTAAAGTTATATTGGGCATATAACATTTACTGCGCGTATCATTTTTCGTTCAACACAAACACGTGACCCATATTCCAGCTATTATATCTATGAACTTACCTATTTATTTACATATATTTATATATTTATTTTTAAATATGTGTGTGTACTTCTGTTTCCAAACTGCGTGACAACGTCATCATCACTGATGGCAACACCCACACAATTGCAGTTTTCGGCACCAGGCAAGCAGCAAAGAGCAGAAAGTGAAACCCAAAACGCAATTGAGGGAGCGCAAATCAACAAAAACAACGGTGGAGACTGTGCGAAAATCAGCACTTCTGCGTGCATGCAAATGTGTGCGTATACATTTGAGTTTCACGAACAAATATAGCCAAATGGGGCAGTAATAGCCTTGTACCTGCTACAAATATGCGTTTTAATACAATAATATATTCGACGACGAACTTCAGTAGCCTGTTGAGAAATTGATTTGTATCGAAAAAGTAGTTCTAGGGGTTATGAGTACATAATATTCACTACTGGAGGATATATCGTTAAACATGATGTAGTGTAGCACAAAATTCTACAATATATTCGTACTAAAATTGTTTTGCTTGCCGACTTTCGGTTTCTTAAAGTACTCGTAGCTCCCATACAATAACCAAATGGTGGTATCTGATTTTCTTTGAGATAACTCAAACATTGGCCGATATATCCAGCATAAAGTCACCAGCAGGTTCGAAAATCTTTATATAAGGTATATGGGGGCTCTGAAAAATACTAACCCGATTCAACCAATTTTTAATACACAGAGATATTATTACCAGGAAAAGATTTTCTCAAAATTTCAATTGTATATCCCAAAAATTGATCCATAATTCCGGTCAAAAATCAACTATAGATATTGGGGCCCACATATTCGGTTCATAGGGGCTTGAACAGTTTGGTTAATTTAATTTACACTATTTTAAAGGTCTTAAAATGTATTTTTTGTCATTAAATTTATCTGGTCCTGAGGTGTAATGAATACTTTTGTAATTTGGAAAGATATCATGTACTACCTGGATTAGTTACAGTTTAAAAATTAGTCTTAGTATACAAGGCAACAAACATATTAAGTCAGAGAATGTTCTTAGAAGAAGGAAGGTTGTAAATGTGGTGGCTACCGAAAAGTGTCTGCCTATATAGCATACTGGATTCCAAGCCAGCAAACGAAATAGCTAATGAGATTGCCAAAAAAGCAATCCGTCTGACTACCGAACCTGTACAGCAAATTTCCGACAGGACTGACACATGGAGAGCCACGAACATGTATAAGAACCCCGAAGTAAAATACGTCTGCTTCTTACTGACATGGTCTCGAAAAGATTGTAGGAAGCTTGTAGGCCTTTTTATAGTTTGCAATCTATCAATTATAGAGAATTATGTTGGAGAGAAACGCTGGAATAAAATTCGTATAGGAGTTTCGCAGTTCCACAAGATCACTCTTAAATTTTGAAAAAAGCGTAGACGTCCTGACATTACTAAAAACCAATAGGTCTATGTACGAGGTAATAGCCGGCCAATATAACCTAACCCAATCTGGCCTATCTGATTAAGATTCACCGCAATCGACTCGAAACGTGCTTTTTTTGACAAAAAACTTCACAGCCCTTGATATCCTCAAAATGGTTTGAACCGAGCACCTCATTAAATATTATACGATAGAATATTCCTGCATAGTCCCTAGCAGTACGAGTTAACGACCAGCTCCACAGCGTGCGAATTTTGAGCAAAACAAGCGATATCAAGTTTGTTGCGGCGCAAAGGATATGTGGCAAGAGGACTGTGTAGGTGTAACGGAAGTATATACGCATGAACATGAACATGCATGCGAGTGAAACAAAACACAAACACGTATACTCACATACATACATGTGGAATGTGTGTGTTGTTTTGAATGTGGCAATGTAACAGGCAAAATTTTACTGTTGCTTTTAATGTTGCCATTATGCCTGTTACCCTTGCGACAATTTCAATATGAGCGCACGCATAACTGCACACAGACACACATTTAAATATTAAGTGTATGCGTGCGTGTAATTTGGCTCTCGTACGAGTGGAAAATGTGTTTAATCTTCCATTTAGGCGCGAATAATGAAGTTGCGCCTCCACGCTCCTCCGTGACTGCCGGTTGTTGGGCTGTTGGGTTGTTGGCCTATCAAGCGCCTGCTTCAACAACAACAACAGTAGCAATTAACACACACATATATGCACAAGCAGTCATTTAAAGTAGCGACTATGTTAAAATCCGTTTTACACGACATGAACATAATACCGTTACTCATGTGTTTCCTTGCCACACACATACACCCATATGTTGAAATATGCTTGCTTTTTGCCACACTTTTAGACAACATTTTGCTGAAATGGACAGCGTTCGCAGTCATTGTTGTCGCTTTAATTTTCTCGTGTTGTTTTTGTTGCTTTTCAGCTTCCTCCACAAGTTTATTACTTTAGATAAACATTTGTTGTGCTTATGCGAAAAGCATGTTGAGTTAATTTTCAAGCTTCGCTGTCTTAGAAATTGATTGTGATCTTTATGCGACGGCACACAAAGTTCTCACAAACTCCTCCTTTTGTTTGTTGTAAATTATATTCATGCGTTTTATATAATAACGATATGTTTAATAAAGCGATTTTATTGCCGCAAGTGGTAATTAAGTTTCAAAACACTCATACAAATGCAAATATACAATAAAAGTATATAGAAACTTGTACGAGTATGTTGTGTATGTAAAGCCATTGCAGTATACTTATGACATTTATTGTGTTGTTAACGTTTTATCTGGAATAACAAATGGTTGAATGAGAAATTATAAATTCACTTGCTCACAAAATATAAATCCACCTATCGACATATACTATATGTATATGTATAATTTCAACATTAAAGTGAGCCAAAATAAACTAATTTATTGAATTTTAGGATTTGTATGAACCAACATATTAATATACAGAGACAAAAATATCGTTACAAGGCAGAAATTTCAGTATAACATTAAAATGTGTCAAAGAACATGTAAAGGTTGGTGGTAGTACTATATATTTGTTTAATCGCTTTGAAAAGTGAAAAATAATAAGAATATGCAATTATAGTGTTTTTCTTTAAAAATGCCATTATTCTAAGTAATTTTAATGCATAAATTTCATGTTATTTCCCTTTTGTTGGCTCACCCTAATATAGAAATATAATTGTAATTTATTCAAAGGGATTCTGAAAAAAATCATTTTGCACTGGCTTCTACGCGTCGTATTAGAAATTTTTCTCAGCAAAGTTGGTTGGCTATATAATTTTTTTAAAAAGCCAGATTTCTAATATGCTCCAAGTTCTGTAAATATTTTAGTAAAGTAGTCTACAGTTTTAACCTCAAAAATGCCTTTGAGTTGAATAAAAGTCTGGGCGAAAAGTAGTGAGACTTTTTAATAATTTAATTTCGAAATATCCTTTTTCTTGGCTTGGTATGACTGTCAGTGATATCTGTGACAAATGTCACCTCAAGGAAATTGATATAGTTTTAAATAACATAAAGGAATTGGGGCTTGAGAATCGACATCGTTGGAAATTCGGAGCGATTAGTGGAAACCACTTTGAAAAACCATTTGGGCCCAAGAAATTCTAAATTCACTAATTTTTTTCGAAAAACTGCGTCGCGACAATTATTCCCAACTACTAGGATCTCATTAAACGTACTACTTATGAGATAAGTCTTGGACCCAGAAACAGACGATCAATCGGCCGAAGATCGTGGAAAAGGTGTGCTAAATCCGAAAAAACACGTCAAAGCAGGTAAAATATCAAGGTCAGGGGACATTTTCCTTTGATTATCGAGGTGTGGAGCACTACACCACCAAAAGTATTTGATGTTATGCATGGTTGCGAAAGAAGTCAAAAAGAAGGAGTCAAAGTCAGAGCAAGACAACCATATGGGTTTCAGTTTCTTCGACTAAACAGCTCAACAGAATATTATAATTCGCATAATACACTTTCCGGTTTATCCGGTCAGTCGTATACCAAAAACTCGAATATACGTATGTGTTGTAGATAATACGTACATATATATGTGTATGTAAACTTTTTGTACGATTGCTTTAAAATTTAATTTTTAAATGATTTACTGCTCCTATAATAAAGTGATTGAAATGGAAATTAAAATATTAAAAAAGTAGTTACCTTTCTTTTATTTAATTATTCCAGAAATGTAAATTAATTTTAAGCTGATTTAACTGATGTGTTGAACTTGGTGAATACGCACTCATAGGGTTAGTTTGATAAGTCAGGAGCGTATTAGACAGTTTTTGAAAACACTAATGATTTCTTTAAAGTGTGCCAGCTGATGGCCGAAAATTGTTCAAATCCAACCACAACTGTTCAAACCCTTAGGTACCGAATATGTGGACCGCAGTATCTATAGTTGACTTCTGACCGAAAATATCGGTCAATGTGTTATATATATATATATGAAATTAAAGGATAATCCTTCTCTTATAGTGTTATGTCTGTATGTAAAAAATGGGTTAGATGGGATCAATACTTCCCTTAGCCTCCAAATATCTAATATCAGGATTTTGGAACTTCCTGGTGACTTTATACTGCATATATCGGGCAACATTTGAGTTATCTCAATGAAAATTACAGAACATGATTTGCTCACAACAGTATCTCTCTGTGTCTAAAATATATACAATGGGGCGAACATTTAACTTTGCCCCCATATAACTATTACCAGAATTTTCAAACAGCTGGCTGGCTATGCTCCATATGACTGGTGATTGTATGTGAGGTACTAGAGAAATATTAGATAAACATAATTTCGAAATTTCTATATATCATCAAGTACTTAATTGCAGTCAAAGACCCATCAAAATAAATCAGAATAATTTTTTTTTTCTATAATATTTAAAAAAAAAAATCTGTTTGTATGACAAGAACTACTTTACAAAATTTTCGAGTAGCGCTCGTAGTTAGAATTACAATATTATATTTATATAAATTTTTTTCTCATATTTTTTTCTTATTATTCCCCATGCAACGTCGAGTTCATGGAGCGTTTATAGTGTCATGTTCTCATTCAAGCCATTCTTTTTAATTTCGTTTGCCAGCAGAGAAGTCAGAAAGTCATTGCAACATTTACTCGACAATGTCGGCTGCCGCAGCTGTTGTTGTTGTTGTTGGTGGTGCATGCATACATACATATATTACAACTGTCATTATGCCGGTTGCTGGCATTCACAAACACAGCTACGAGTTTTATCATATGTACGTAAATGTATGAGTGTATGTGTGCCTTTGCCACTGTGTAAGTGTGTGTATAATTGCAGCAATGGCAGCAGCGACATTGGATATTATTGCATAGCATTAAGTTGCATTGTTGCCGTCGGATGTTGTGGTTATTCTATTTGCATTTTGCTGCTGTTGTTTCTGTTGTTATTGTTGTTGCTTCAATGGTGAATATTACAAAGGCAGCGCTGCTTGTTAAACGACATTTTCTACGTCACTCTCGGTGTTGTTGGTGCACTGTAAAAGTGTTTGTTGTTATTGTTGCTGTTGTTAGCAAGTAATTTCATCACAGTTGTTGTTGTTGTTGTTGTTGTTACTGTTGCTGATACTCCTGTCGACGCCACTGTTTGCACTAGCTTATGGCTGTTGATGTCTGTTGCCAGTGTATTTGTTGTTGCTGCTGTTGTTGTTGTTCGCGTAGCCGTCGGTGTTGTTGAAAGTTTTTAATTCATGTTGTGAAGTGAAGCCGACAAAGTCAGATTTATAACGTGTTGAAATGTTGCTCGCAATTTTGTGCCCCTTAGCGCTTTCACCCCCCACAAGCATGCCAACTCACCGCAGCAGCAACGCCTCACTGTTGTCGGTTAGGAGCCGGCGCATTTTCTCTTGGTCGGGTGTGTGTGTGTGTGCGCACTGATGTTCGCTTAACCAACGCGGTTGTTGACTTTCTGCACTTTCAAGTCACTTCAACGATGAACTTTACGCAACTCTTCTTGTGAATTTAATAATTTCATTGCGAAAACAAAGTTGATCACTTGAATACAGTTTACGGGCAAAACTGATAAATGTTTTCATTTAGACAGGACACTTGCGGCACAAGGAAGTCATGCAAGTTCGCAATTTGTTTTCGAAATATTCTTCTGCGGTGGTGGAAATATATCTTTAAGCTATGGAAAGCACAAATTACTTAGGCAACCATGCACCTAAATTCATCGCAAAACTTATACGAGATTGGTATATTGGTATATCGTAGTGTTTTTCAGACTTGAGAGATATGTCCCAACTATAAATATAGATGTTCTCCTGAAAACTTGGATAGAAGCCATTTTGCGATTTTATTATCCAACCCATCGAGTTAATTAAAGTGTCTCCCTATCTTCCATTTCTTTGCAACGAGAATTCTGTTCAAGACTGAGAAAAGAAAAAAATCGCTGTAGGTCACATAAGAATCGATGCAATTTTGCTATTGTTTTGACTGACTTCCAACTCGGTGCACCCATCGATTGTGAGTTCGCGCTGCTCTTACTTTCACTTAGCTTTATTTTACTCAAGTTTTCTTGAACGATATGCCCAACATGTTCCAGTGCTATCTGCATGATGCAATAATCTCAATAAACAACATTTTACGGACAACCAAAATCTGTTTTAAGATTATATAGCCGTAACAAACTCTTTTGGTTACTTAAGAGAATTAAATTTCTGCAGTGGTCCTTCAGATTTTTTCCGTAAATTTTCACAGAATATTAAGAATACTAAATAATAATAATTCCTTCCTTTTCTAACCCATATATTGAAGCTCCTCCTTCTCTAACATGATGTGAAATTTTCGTCAAGAAATCATATTTACTCTATTGTTTTTGGCCAAAGCAAAATTATTAGCACAACCAATTTATATTAAACAAAACTGCATACATACCTCTAGAAGCTAAAAATTAAGAATTATATGGTCTTCTGGAAGCTAGATATTTCCTGAAACTATTAAATGGAAAAGTAACATCTCTTTCAATAACTATTTCTGATATAACTTTAGACTTTATCGCTTGCTTTTTAGTTAGCATTTAAACTTAGAGTTTTTACGTATTAGGTGAGACGAGTTTACAGTGTCCAGCTCTCACGTCTTATATAAACCAAAGGGTATTTTGTAAAGTCAGTTAGAGATTCATATTTATAAAAGCTGAAGTTTATGACATGCAGGAAGCCAATGATTTTAGCGAAGTCTATAAAAACATTATATTTAAATATTGATACCTCATCTAATACCTTGAACAGCAAAGCTCCTTGATATCTAAACCGAGTTCTAGATAAGGCCAGAAAGAATCGGAGGAGGTGCTCCAGCGTCTCTCTCATCCCTACTTTCTACTTGTGTTATCGCTAATAATGCATTTGTTGCCAGTAAGTTGTGACCTGTGACTACGCCTGGAGTCTTTTTGAGGCCGTGTCAGTGCTGCTTCCGCTGATGCACCAATATCATCCTGATATGTTTGTCAGTCTTTTCGTGAATTCTATTAGATATCTGTTTAGCGACTTACTATACGTACATATATATTATTTTCAAGGCTTAACAAGTGGATATGAGTAACAACTTTAGCAAAAAAAGATACATTGACTAGTGTGATGCGGACGTAAAAACTCTATTGAAGGTCCATTATGCTTTAGAGTTCGATTTAATGATTGTATTACTAACATTTTGATTTTGGCAAAAAATACTGTTACTTTATTTTTTTATAGACGTTCTCTACATTTTAGGATATATATAAATGTTATTTTCTTTACATTAAGAAAACTTTAAATATTTCTCACCTTCATTCCACAATATGATCGCTTGATAAACAAAACTTAGAATGTTTCGACCTATTTTATGACGAATCAGTAGACTATAATGCCTTCCGTTCGCACGTAACCGGAGTGGACTCGAATTATTATCCGGCCAAGGACAGTCAACAAAAACTACAACTACAATGCCTTTTCGATTTCTGTATATTTTCGATGAGCCAATCGCTAGATATTTAGGCGGTTTCGAAATGATATTCGTAAACCCAAGTCTCGTCACCAATAATGATGCGTTTTAGGAATGTAGAGTCCTCAGCTACGTTGTTAAGCATCACTTTTTCAACCTCTACTCGACGCTCTTTGAGGTTGATTAGCACGAGACAAGATAAGACTCGTTTCATACCCAAAGTATAATAATAACCAAAATGTGTTGAATCGATTCATAAGAGATATTGAGATCCTCTGCTGTATCTCTTATACCAATACGGATGATTTCTAATCACTGTTTTTTCACCTTTTTTGATGTTATCTTCACGACCTTCACCTAATGCTTTTTGCCCCATAAAAGCTTGTCTTCGCGATAAAGAAGACTACTAATACTTCTGTAACAACAATTTAACAATTCCATAGTTGTTTTTTTTTAGGAACACAAAATTTCAAGTAAGCTTGTTTTTCTTGAGATAAAAATCACCTGACAACCTTTTGGAGTCTCAAACAAACAACTCATTGACATATGGTGATCAAACTTTACACGAACAGAAAATAAGGTAAATAATACCAATTTGGAATTTTTTTTGTGAATTTGGTTTGGGTGCGCAAATATGGATCAGTCCGGGTCAAATTTTATGCGATGGTGCGAACTCTGGGCTTGACTGTTTTAATATAAAGCAATATCAGAAGATCTTAATGACTTCCATCGAATATACCCGAAAGAACAACTTCTAACTTCACACACAAACGAAATTCGAAAGTTGGCAACTCTGTCAAACTAAAATTTATTCATGACCATATTTAAGCTGCAGATGCACCGAGCTTTTGCAATGCAAAGTGCATCCTTTGGCCTGCCATGACAGAGCCGCAAGTGAATGCAGCAATTAATTTTTAATTAAGCATTCAATTTTGTGCAATTACAAGACTGAGTTCTCAACGCTTCTCCCTTCTGTGCATTGTTGACTAACTGCCGTCACTTTGAGAGTTACGCAATGCAAAGCAATAAGGCAACTATTAATGAAATGCAGTTGCGAAATGTCGTAAATACAATAATTATCCTGATATTTACTACACAGCGCTGACATAATAAAGGGTGCCGCTTAAACGAACTAATTGCGACATTTAATTTGTGTGGCATCTCTTAAAATTTTATTATGCAAATAAAAGTGGAATGGCGAATTGGTGCAACATTGCGTTTCTTACTTTTTTGCCTTTTCATTGTTGTTGCGCAACAGTCAGTTAGCCTGTTGGTGGCAAGAAATCGCAGTGACTTGCTGGCGTGTGGTAGCGACCGTGCCACGGCCATCAACTTGAGTAGCGGCCAAAGTGTCAAAGTGTCATAAAATGCATAAAATGACGTTAAAATTACTCGCACTTGCTGTTGACGCGTCTTGGTTGTGCAACGCGTGACGGCTGCTGCTGCTTGTTGCCACATACCGGCGGCACCACAGTCGCGCCACAAACTTCGCCCGACAACTTTGTGCCACTTGCAGGACTTGTGGACTGCCGTCGTAACGGTTTGTGGGACTTTCAGTGTGTTTGTTGTTGTTATATTTTTTGTTGTTGTTACATTTTTTGTTGTTGTTACAGCTGTTGCGCTGTGCATAGGGACACATGCAGCAATTTGGCTTGTAGCCGCGCAAGTTTGAGTGCGTTGACGCTGTTGCCCTGCCCCGCCCACAACAATGATGTAGAGGGTGTAAAGGAGGGAGGAGGAACTCTGCAGCAAAGGTATGTGGCATTACATTTGTTGCTTGAAGACAGTTTTTAGCTTGCTGTTGCTGTAGCATGCCAACGAACGCCTGTTGACCTACTTAAAAGCACACACTTCGTTGACCTGACAGACTGAGGAACAACAACAAACAAATATTTAGTGTGTGGGTTCAGCAGTTAGACAAGCGGAGTGGTGAGGTAAGGGGGAAAGGTGGAGAGCCACTATATAGCACGACTTTTAAGATTATTACGTAGTTTTGTGGTTGTTGCTGTTGTTTGCGAGCCCTATTAGCACAACACATACATATGTTACTTTAGATTTTGTGGCCAAATGTTGTTGCGCAACTGTTTACAAATAAGCTGACATCTCACTTTGGTGTTGCGGTGCAGTCGACTCCAGCGATTGGGGTCAATGTATGCATTTAGTGTGTTGCTCTTGAATTCACATACATACATACCTGCACACACATATGTATGTATTTGTAGGTAAATAGTGTTTGTGACTTGACCTAAGCACTTCGCCACAAAACCACAATAACAACAATAACAACAATGTTAAGTGGCAGCACAATGAAAGGGTGTTGACTTGCTAATTATTAAAAATAAACAATCTTATTTGTTTAATAAACCTGTAATTTAATACAAGTAATACGGGCCGTATGAGCAACATTTCATGCTATGTGTTGGCAGAGGCGACTTGCATCAGATAAAAATGAAAAATTAAAAGCATTTCGTAAAGAATTTAGAAGAAAGCAAACATTTAGAAAAAATTAAATTTAAAATTATAATGTTGCCACCTGTTTAAAATATTTTAAGGTAACATTCTATATTATTAAGGTCGGTAAGGCTATGGATATCAAACTGAAGCCCTTTAAGAAAATTCAAGTTTGAAAATATTTTTAGAGCGTAGTTGCCACCTATTTCAAAAATATAATTCAATAAAGTCGAACAGCAGCTCAAATTACTATAGCGTGGGTGTTACTCTAAGGCAGTGTAAAAAGATCAATAATTGAAAATATTATTTCAGAAGTGTTGCCAGCTGTTTAGAATAGTTATTCGAAAAAATTTATAACGTAGAAGTTACATTATAATATGTACAACAAACTTAGCAAACCTGAGAAAGATTTCTTTGAAAAATATTTTTGAAAAAATGGCAACATTAGAAACATATGTACATACATATGTACATATGTATGTAGTGATAGCACAAAGGTGAAATAAAGTTAGCGGTAGATAAAATGTATTCGACACATGCTCAAGAATTTTATATCTGTATTAAATATTTTACCTTGTAAAAATTTTTTTTGGGCAGTGTTGCCACCTATTTAAAAATTTAATTCCATAAAATTTCGAGCATGAACGAATCATTAGAAATTGCGTATGAAAGCAGTTTAAAGCGATCAATAATTGAAAAATTGCATGAATGTTGCCATCTGTTTAAAAATTTTGTTAAATAAAAATTTGTAATTTAGAAGCTTAATTATGAAAAGAACAACAAATTAAGCAAACTTCAGTAAGATTTTTGTGAAAAATATTTTTAAAAAAGTGGCAGCACTAAATTTTTTTATACAAAGAGATAAAATAAATGTAAAATAAAGTTACAGAAATTTTAAAGATTCTTGTGTACACATAAAGATTGCCACTGGGAAGAGCAATCAGTAGAACGAACTTGCTACCAAGTATTGAAAATTCCTTATGGACTACCCTAATGCAGACACAATTTAAAATATATGCATATACCAACTTACAGAAATCTAAGGAACTTACAACGCATACCTAAAATACTGCTAAAACAAAAAAGTTCGCGCTAGAGCACAGCTAGCGATTTCAAAAAAGTAATTTAACGCAGTGACACGCGTCCAACAAAAAATAAAAATAAAAATAACTATTTAAACAACAACTATAGTATATGAAGTGTCATGCGTGACACACATTTCTATTTTTTGTTTTTTATAAAGTATTTCCGTTACAAGCCAAACAACAAATTGTGCTGGCGTTGCCTACTTCAAGGCGCACATGCACAGAGAATATGTATGTGTGTACACAATCACGTTGCTTTTTGCAATTTTCGCGCACCACATACCACATAAATACGCTTGCATGTGCGTGCGTGTAAACAGGCGTTTTTTCGCCGCATTTTTCGTGCAACATTAACTGCTGCCGCCAGCAAACACCAACTGGCAACTGGCAACTTGCAGCGCGCAGTTGCGCAATTTGCCGTTAGTGAGTGCATGTTTTTGGGCACTTCATGCAGTGCTGCCCTATTGCTTAGCATTTTCGTACACGCTCGCACTATTCAAAGTGTTTATTTTCGCCGCTGCTATAACAACTGTGGCTAATGCTGCCGCAGCACGTACTCCATTTTTTTTTTGTTGCTGTTGTTTTTCTTTTTGTTGGCATGAACACATGTATCAGCGTTTTTTCGCATTCTGGCTGTGCGTCTGCATATATCAAACATCTCAGCTGTCAGTTTGGCTTGCCATTGCATGCCATTGCCGTTGCCAACTGTGGTACTTGTACATTTGCAACAACTGCAGCCACTATTAGTCAGCCTTAGGTACGCTAATATTTTGGGTAAATGTGTGTGTGCGCGTATGTCTGTGTGTGGTGCATGTACGCCGCGAGACATTTGAAATTTCGCACAATATTCCACATTGCACAGCTGATGCATGGTAGCTCGTCTGTTGCATGCGTCATCGTGGCAGGTTCGTAGATATTTCGCAAATGTACATATATATAGAAATATAGCTTTATATATATATATGCTTGTAATACTTTGGCGTGCCTTCCAGCATGTTATTGCAACCGCAAGTGGAGCTGCGTATCTGCTCTGCATATCTGTTATTATTCTTTTAGTGTTATTGTAATGTTTTCCCCTTTTTTCGGGGATACGCGGGTAAGGACTGTTAGCATACAGCGTTAGCGTTATAAATTTTGTGATGGTGCCAAATGCTAGCATTAGTTTCAAACTACTAGTGTTATTATGGCGTATATATTATTTTCACATTTTCTTATAAAGATATTTTATATAATATTTCTTTTAGTTAGGACCTGAACCCACAATATTCCTTAGCTAAGCTAACCACCATTTTATCTCAAATCTTTTAGAAATAAATTAACAAAGTTGGTTTCCTTCTGATCTTCAGAATATATGTCTACTCCCTAACAACTGTTCAACCTAATTTTTTAGCAATCCCAAGTCTTTCAAACCTTTGTCAGAGTAGGCCCTATGCAGGTGACAGAAAGAAGCAGCTATATTCAATTCTTTTACAACAGTAAAGGCGAGTTGTTTGTCATGAAACCCTGTGATAATAAAAAGATCGAGGTTAGCGGTCACTAAGCCTAAAGAACTTATGTTAAAGCACAGTTCCAGTGAGTTTCCAGAGTGAGATAATGGATACAATGAGAACTTTCTTCCAATTCTCAATTTGTTGAAAATTAAAGGTGAGTTTTTCGAGCTTTGGTGACCGCGAATGGGGCGATAATTGTCTGGAAATCCAAATTCCTGGCTAAATCTGGCTTTAAGAACAGTGTAGCTAGTACTGGAATCTTGTCCTATGACGAGCTTATCGATGAAAGTTTTTGATCTTTGCTAAAGCACTAAACCAACATTCGCTACTTAAGACAAGTGTTTTTAAAGCGATGCAAATATTTGGAAAGATACCATTCGGCAACTCCAGGCACTGGGGGAATAACTCCTTCCTTTCCATCGAACCTGACTCTCCGATACGTCCTCGATGCCCAATGTGATTGTACCCAGATACAAAGTATTTTTTATACTCCAAAGGTACTTAAAAACTAAAGTTCTTTAGCCCTAAAGTCTCTAAGAACATTCGAAGTCGGATAGTGCAAGAAATATTTGCGCAGAGTTATTAGTCAGTTAAAAATTTCGAACATTGTAGAAATATACCCAATAAGGCAGTGGTAGTCTGATTTTTCATTGACTCCCTCATATATTCCTCCTATTAGAAATTATTAACCATATAAACATAAATATTTATTCGAAGTTACCAAATAAACCATTCGAAAATTTGAACAGAACGTCGAAATCGTAAAAATACCGTTATAAGATGAAAATTCTTTACCTCTTCCCTAAGATTCAGCTACAGAATACTTTTAGATCATCGTTTCGATCGAACTCCCGATTATATGTTAATTGAATCCACAGCTTCAAAAGTCTGCCGGCCACTGTATACACACATATATATAATCAAATATATGTATATATAATGAGACATACATACATACATATGCAGTGTTTAACAATCGTTCACATGTTTTTGCAAGTGTTAGCTACCTAAATATGCGCAAAGCTGTGTGTGCCTAACTAAGCTTAGTCAATCTGCTAACCGCCCAATCAAACTGTCTAGCAACAAAGCAATGATTGCCTTTGGTTACTTAACTTAGTTTGCCGGCGGTTATTCAATATTCATGTTACTCCGAATTTCTTGTCCAGCTAAGCAACGCAAAGCCTCAACCAGTCCGTTAGCAAACTTTTTTGCCCTCAGCCTGCTTGCCTTCTTAAGTTCACTCACAATTTGGGTTGCTTTGCCGCTGGCAATATTCGCTTTTCTATTAAGTTCCACTGTAATGCATCCATCAATGCGATTTTTTTCTGGTGTGGTGGTGGAGCGAGCGTGGGTGTGTTTGCGGCAAAAAAGTTTGGGTGTGCTTTACTTTTATGGTTTATTGCGTATTGTTGAATAATTGGATTAGATTACCTGCTGGCTTAGTGGGTGGTGCATATATATGTATGTCTAACTCGTACATATGTATTATAGGGTTGATATTACTTAAAATGGTTCAAATGTTGTGCTGTTGCCCGGCCTCCTTGTTTGGTAGGTGTGTTGGAGTTAATATGGCCAGTGGCTTTGTTGTCAACATTGATGGATGATGTTGTCACCCCAAATGTCTGCGCCTGTGGCTACTACAAATAACTCACACCATTTCAGTAAAATATGTAATTTTGTTTGGAGAAATAGTAAGAGAGTAAAAAATTGTACGCGTGCATTCTTGAAGACTTTAATTTCCATATTCACATCACGCTGTCAAAGAAACATGAGTTGGAAATGACTTAAAGGAAGACCGTAATTTATTTATAGCCATTTTATCAAAAAAATAAAATATGTTATATAAATCTTTATGCATTTGTTATCAGCATCTGCTGGGATGACCTTCTCGTCCTCCATCGATTTTTTGTTTTCTAGGTTTTCGGTATTTGGTATGTCATTCGTTAAATTGTTCTACACTGTCGACTTTATATTTCAATAGCCAACATCCATTCACTGACAATGATGCGTTTAATGAATATAGGATGCTCAGTTGCCTTGTCAAGCATCTCTTTAGGGGTCTCTGCTCGACGTCGTTTTTGCAAACTAAACGCTTCTGCTCTAAACCAATAACCAAATTGCGTTGCGTCGATTCATAAGAGATGTTAATATCCTCCGAAATCTCCCTGAAGCCAATACGACGATTTTCCAACACTGTTTCTCAATGTATTCAATGTTATCGTCAGAACATCATGCCACGCGTATCAGGTTTCGATGATTTCATGAGCTTAACTGAACGATCGATGAGACGGCGCATTATCGTGCAACAAACGCTTCGTTGCGAATGCTAGAAAGGGCTTACATTGGTTTTATCCAAATCACAAGCTACGAGACGAAGACATGTCTTGAAGATGATGCAAATATTAAAAAATGAAGATCCCCATAAAGCCGAATTTTTTCAAAAAATGTACAACCCAGTCAAGGCCACTCAAAAATCAAGGAGATGCTCATTGTTTTTGTGCTATTCATGGTTTGGTTTTTTTCTGAGGATCAGATGGTCAGTACCGAGTTCTATTTGGCTATATTGAGGCGTTTGCGTGAGAACATGCATCGAAAACGGTCGGAATTGTGGAAGAACACTTCATGGATTTTTCACACTGATAATGTACCATCGCATCGAGCCACGATTGTGACCGAATTTAAAGTCAAAAACGCAATGAATACCACTGATTAACCACCATATTCACCCAATTTGGCTCCTTGTGATTTTTTCTTGTTCCCAAACTGAAATTATCGCTCCATGGAATCCGTTTTCAGTAGATGGAAGAGATAAATTAAATTCGCTGAAAGAACTGAAGGCCATTCAAAAGGTGCTTGGGAAAAGTGTTTCTAAAACTGGAAAAACCATTGGCATAAGTATACTACATCTGTTGGGGATTACTTGAAAGGTGAATTGATGAATAATCGAATATTTTTCTTTTGCAATTCCGGGTTCCGGGTCACAATGCAGCATAAATATAACCGTTGACGCTAGTACATATGCGAAATCTTCAGCTGACGTTTTTCTTATACATATATGATTCCGGGATAAGGTAGTTAAGAGGCCTGGAAACGACTTTATTAAATAGTTCAGAATATAAAAATATTTATATTGACATTTCGACACAAGTAATGTGGTCATGAGCTAAACTTCAGTATTACATTTTTCAAGAGCAGTTAATTGTTTATAAAAAGTTAAAACAACAAAAAGATTTACATAGTACGATTTAGAAGACAAAACTGCTTTGTATCTAGAGTTCAAATTTTTACAATTATACTTTGTAATCGTTTGTTATGGAGACATGCTAAATAAAGTTTCTTAAAATACTTGTCAACTGCCTATGAGTCTAATTTCTATAACATGACAAAAAGTAAAATTCTATTTAATATTCTATCAGAACATTCTTAAAATCGCTTACTTAAATGCAAAAGTAAAATTAGCGAAGCTTACCTCAACCCTTTCCCAATATTATAAGGCGAGAAAAACCAACACTCATTTTCCCATGGTTGTTATTTCAATATTTTTCCGCATTTAATTCGGCCGCCCGAGCGTGAAATCTTTTATAATTTTAACGCATTACCCACCGCCGCGGACAGGCCGACGTGCCAACGCATACATTTTATAAGCGAAAGCAGAGATTTAATTTTTTGTTTGCCATTTCCTCTTCTGCCAGCCGCAAACAATCATTTTAAGCCGGTCAAAAGAACCGAAAATCACTGCGCTGTCCATTAGGACAAGCAAACGGCATGCGCCCACAACAACAGCAAAAAGTAAAACCAAAAAATAAATTAAAATAAAAAGCTTCGAATAAAGCGCCAATCTGATGGCCGCCGCAAAATGACGCAGTCACGTGTGTGACCCTTTAAATTACGACTACGCATCGACGCCTTAAAAGCGCCATCCATTGTCCTGCGAATCATGCGAATCAACAACAACAACAGCGACATTGCTGTCGGCTGTCTGTTGTGTGTGTGCGTTGTGGTTTTGCACTTTTATTGCGTTAATGTGTGCGTTCATTTGTTGCCATTGTTTTTATCATGAAAGCGCGTGAAAAACGTGATTGTAGGAAGGCCTTGCCGAAAGGTCCAGGCAGCTTTCACACACCCCTCACACCCGTTGACAGCCTTAAAACATTCGTAATTTTGACCGCAGTTTACGCATAAAGCCAGGCTACTCGATCCAACGCCTCCGCACACTTTGCAACTTCGCCTCTCTCCGCTGGCCCCTCACCACGCATGCATTGTAGAGCGGCATTGTCATTTTCTGCGCCAGTTCAGGTATCACTCGTTGCCTTTGTTCTCCGTTTTGTCCCATTATCGGTTGGTTGCCTGTGTGGTTGTTTTAATTGCCGTTTTTGTTATTGTACTATTTACCGCCCGGTGTTTGTGGGTCTTATTTTGACTGTCAACATTGGTCGCTATGCCCTCATATACATACACGCACATATATTTGTTCGTGTATGAAGCAAGTTATGTCGCCGTAAAATTTCAAGCCTTTCACCGTTCGCGCCGTTCGAACTATTAAAAGCGTCCATTTAGTTCGCAGGCAACCCATCGCATTGTCCACAATTGTTTGTGTTGCATAATTTCGTTGGTTAATCTTTGGGTTTAAGGCTGGTGCACGCACACGCTTGTGTCTTTATTTGCAGGGCGTAACGGGGAAAGTGACAATTTCGTAGCCAATATTGAGGGAGCTTATAAATCCAACAAAAAGCTGTGTAGGAGTGAATTCCCTTCACATCTTCTTTCTACATAATTTTAGAGTATTGTTTCGAGGGTAATACCGATAAAAACAAACTTCAACTATTTGAAAATATCGATAGAATAATGTGTGTGGTCAGATTTCTGAATATTTGAGTTATTTTGCATTTTTATAAGCGAGAGAAATTAAGAGGCGTACTTAGTATCAAATTTTGAAAAAATCGATTTTTTCATACATATTTCGATAGTCTATAGCTTTGAAAATAAATGGCTTAAATCTCAAAGCGAAACTATTTCATATAATAGTTTCACTATTTGGCGCCAATTGGAGATAGCAAGTATAGCAAGGTCTTTCTCCTCCTGATCTCTCTAACGGAATGAAGGTCTTCCTCTTCCTATGCTTCTAACAGCGGGTACCTTCAAAGCTGGAGTGTTCTCTTCCATCCAGACAACATGACTTAGCCAGCGCAGTCGCTCTCTCTTGATTCGCTGAACTATGTTAATATCGCCGTATATCTCCTACAGCTCATCGTTCCATCGACTGGGCTGCTATTGCCAATGCTCAAAGGACCATAAACATTCCGCCAAACTTTTCTCTCGAAGACTCCGAAGCCCGACTCTTCAGATGACGTCATCATCCATGCCTTTGCACCACAAAGTAGGACCGGAATAAAGAATGACTTATAGAGGTTGGTTTTTTTTCGTCGTGAGGACTTTACTTTCCAATTGCCTACTCAGTCCGAAGTAGTACCTGTTGGCAAGATTGATTGATTGACTGATTTTGGTTCCAAGGTGCAAGAAATTATCTACAATTTCGAAGTTATGACTATCAACAGTGACATGCGAGCCTAGTCGGGAGTGCGATGACTGTTTGTTTGATAACAAGAGATATTTCGAGTTGTCCTCCTTCACAACAAAACCCATTTGCTTCGCTTCCTTATACATTATTGAGTCAGTTAAATCAATACTGTCGGTATGCGTCAGCAGCTGATTGTATATATTGATAGTAAATCCATTCCCTGCTCTTAGTAATCAAATAAGTGAGGTAAGCTTTGCTAATAATTTGACAAAACAATCCAAATAAGTAGAGTGATAGTTAGTAGGGTCCATTCTTGATTTTTTTTTTATATCAACTTACATATACCAGCTTCCATAAAACTGACGGATTAAAATTTTAAATGATGACATTTTTATAATGATTTTAAGTGAGTTTTAGTTCAGAAAACAATTTTTTGTTCTAAGTTTAACTATTCAGGAATATTCAAAAATGTATCAGAAGCTTTTTAAACAACTTTATCAAAAACTAATAATCAAGAAAATATTTAAAGGGTTAAAGAGCTTAACAATTAACTTAACTTTGATTGCCTTAGACATCCATCCACATCATTTAGTTTCACACAAGTGTCCTAAAACTTCCGCCATTTAATGATAATGCGAGCACCTAGCTAAGCAAATATAGCCGAGCTTAAGCTGAGCAAAAGGTAAACAAACAAAAAATACCAGAAGAAAATAAAAATAAATCTGTCTAACGAAATGACAGAGCAAATAGCTGAAATTAAATAAAGCAGAAAATTCCAGGCAATCCAAGAAGCTGAGTAAAAGGCATAAAGCAGAAAATGACTTGATTAGAAAACATTGATAAAGCCGATCAGGCGTGCGAGCTAACAAGATAAGTAGAAGAAAATGTGGAGCAACCTAAAAATTTGTTGTGCCACACAAAGGCAACAAATGACGGACTAACGAGCAGCCCAACAAGTTAGCTCAAAGCCACCGAAGGGCAGTGATGGGTAAAACAAATGTGTCTGTGTATATTGCAAATAAAAGTGTGTGTGTATATTGGTGCAAAATAGATAACAGCATTAACTGTTGGTATATTGTGGGTGTGTGTGCGTGTTATCTACACGCAAGGGTAAACGGCTGCATGTGTTTGTAATGTTTACACTGCAGCTGGGTTGTTGATGCTGCTTTGTCTTTTTTGATATTTTTGGGTGTCAGAGCTTTGTTGTGACAGTGAAGTGTCAAAAATCGTTTACAATGTTTCTCTTTTTGTAGATAAGCCGAAGTGCCTTAAGATAGGACATGGCCGCCAAAAATAACAGAAACGGCATTGGAGAGTACAAAAACAATGTTACGTACTTGTACAAACATATGTTTTTATATAAATTTGTATGGTATATAGACACTAACGTATAGAAGTAAGAAGAATTTCAAACCGAATTTGCCAAGTGATGCTGCTGTGTCATAAATTTGTGTTGGAATTTACGAGAATTTTATTTTGTCAAAATAAAAGTTTATTTTAGGCGGGATTTGACTCGAAAATGTTGAGATACATATAAGGAATAAATCGTATTTTTTTGTAAACATAAAAAAAAATTTAAAAACTTTTTCGTTTAGGAAATATTTTGCTGACTAAAAGCTGGAATACTTTTAGCATGCCATCAGTTGTATTTTTGATTACAAATAAAGGAGTTTGAGTGATGAAGAAGTGTGGGTATTTAATGGAGAATATCAACTTTTAACTACTACAACTTTTTAGAATATCAAAATTCCTTAACCAAATATTTTTGATGCAACTGCAGCTTAGCTAAAGCATGGTAGGTGTTTATAGTAAAGAATTTTATATTTTTTAACATGTGAAGGAAGCAAAAAATACTTCAGTTTGAGAATAATAATAGTTACATACGTTCTCTTCGCACCGAGAAGTTAGTCATTTGTCGGAATCACCATCATCAGATCACTTTAGCATATAGCTGCCATACAAACTGACCGATAGAAATCAATTTGAAGATCTTTTTATACCATTTTATGCCTACTTTCGTAGGCTGTTATAGATTTGTATCAGTTGATGTTAATTTTTCTTACAAATATCTTGCCTGCAAAGTTTATACCTGCTCGAAAATAACTTTATTTCACTTTATTTTGATACTAACTGAAATTATTTAATTAACTAAGTTATGATTTTCAATTATTACGAATTTTAATGAAATATTTTATTCATCAGTTTTCAAAAATATTATTAGCAAGCGCAAGTTCAATCAGAAAATATTTCTTACATTAAATTTTCATACTCTTCTCACACATATCAATACTTTTCACACCCACGAAAATATTACCGCTTATAGTCAACGACAAAACACGCCAATAACAACAATTTTGTCATATGTACTTTTATTGATTAATAAATAAACATAACGAGGCTCATTACACCGTTATTAAATGTGCCTACACACCTGTGTGTTCATGCAGCGCACCTCACATTAGGTTACGTATACGCACCGTCAACCAGCAAATTAATATTCACTTCACCAGCTCATGTGCGCTACTCATACTGAACTCGCCTTTTCAAGGACGCAGCTGACATAAATGTGTGTTTAATATGAGTAGCTACGAAACGCTTGTTCACATGTATATTCTATTATATATATATGTGTTAGTGTAAATAAGCGCTTATTCAAAATGCGTGCCACGAAGCCATCTGTGTGAGCGCGGCAAACACTAAGTGGCACGACTGGCTGATGCGCTGTGGTAAACAAAGTCATAAATAATATTGGCTATAAAATAAACAGAATGTTAGGCGTATAAATACACACACACATGTATATATATATTTAATTATATATATATGGAATATTAATATTATATATAGAAGCGATATTCGTCATATACACCGCAGAGAAGCTTGTATATGCTTTAATACGACGGCCACTGACCTAATTTACTTAGCTGGTGTTTAAGTAGCGCAAAACTTTACTTAACAGCAGTGCTTTGGTTGGAGCTGTTGTGGTGTTTTGTATTTTGGCTTATATTTTCTGCTATTTTTTCTTGCAATTTGCTCTATTTTTGTTATCTGTCTAACCACTTGACCACTGAGTGCCACTCAGTAGCATGTTTTATGCGATCATATACTATATATATACATATATCTTTATAAGTATAACAACAACTGCTTGTGTGTGCACTTGTATTAGCTTGAGAGAGTGACCAACTGCAGACATTTGCAGCACATGTGGTTTGTATATATACATATATATATATGTAGGATACTTATATTGGTCAGTTATTTGCTGGAAGCGGCCAACAGCACCTTGGGGAGCCAGCAAGCAAGCAATAATCTTTGCATGTGTACAAAATAAGTTTGTACATTTGTGCTGTTAAAAGCGATACAACTACATACTCGTATATTCATACAATTTCCGAACGGGTCTAAGTTGCTATGCTAATTGCTTTCAATCTTCTTATTTTATTATATATAGTATATATACAAATAAATATATTTTGTACTATATATGAGAATACAGACACTCATGTATAAGTGTTTACTTTATTGCAATCATGCTTATCTATTTTTTCTGCAATATTCTACCATATAAGTAAGCAATTATATGCAATCATAGAAGCAGACGTAATTACTTACGCCAATGTGTAGCACTTACCCATACATATGTACGCATAAGAGAAGTTGTGTGAACAGCACTTTAAAACACACGTCATAGACAAGTGTTGAGTGCTCAGATGTTGCTATAAATGTTTATACCACTACAACTAAATGCTAACTAAATGCTATTGCTATGGCAACCTTGTGAAGTTTTAATGTTGAGGCTGCTTAATACTATTTTAATTATGTTTACACACAGTCAACCAGCAATAGTTAAACATATTTTATTACCAATTAAATAGCAGTGGTATTATTCAATATTTAAATTTTTCTGTGAAAACAACAAGAAATATACCTTAGTGATTAAATACGTTCTATTAAACACATTTTTCTAATATATGTATATACCACATAATTATGAAAACAACTGTAGAAAGTTTGCTATTATACTCGGTTGGGCCAAAATATCCTATTACGCGAGATTAAGTTATAAGAGAAAAGATAATATCTACGTTTTTCGATGCTTCCCTCAACATTAAAGGTCGTCATTAATTATGAAAATTATTATTATTATTTGATCAAAAATGACCCGGACTGACAAAAATAAATATATATTCACGTATTTGAACACAGATATTTACTATTGTCTTCAAAATATTGATTAATTAAATGTTTCGTACATCTGTTATAATCCTCGGTTGGGATAACCAATGACTGTGGCCTTTCGGTTTCAATGATTTTTCGATATACGCTATATTTTTATAGCGCCCTTAACTAATTCACCAGATTGTTGTACCATTTCGATATCAAATTAAAAAAAAAACTACGCCATTTCATAAAAAACGATACGTTTGATGGATGAAGGGTCCCCAGCTACGTTGGCAAGCAACACTTTTACAAACTTCAACCGATGTAATTTTTGCAATCAGGTCTTTTGTTACGAGTCGAGCAAAGATACGCACTATACCTAAAACATTAACCAAAATTTGTTAAATCGCTTCATAAGAAAGCTTTTTAATATGTACCAATACTATGATTTCAAGCACTTTTCTTTAAATTTTTCATTATCATCATAAACAGATATGGATGGACAATTGATATGAGACAAGATTTCGATGACTTCACGCCTTTCACTTCACTGAATACTCTTTACCTGTCAAATAAATAGATTTGGAATACAACAGGATTTTTAAAATATTTCTGAGATATTTTAAATACTATGCTATATTATAATTTCGTCCTCGTTATTCCTTTGGAAACACAAAATTTGAAGCAACCTCGTTGTTAGTACATATTTTTCCATGGTAAAAATCGAAACTGTTCGCTTCGTAAACATATACTTACCAAACACACATTTATTTAAGTATGGAGATTCAACTTAACGCGAATATAAAAATTGTTTGTAATACCATTTTTGAAACCAAAAATTACTTATCAGTTCAATAAATTAAATGGACCAGTCCGGATCAAATTTGATCAGATGGTAAATTTGTAATATAATAAATATTTAAATATTATATGCATTTTCCTCTTACTACATAATTGTATCAAATGTTTTTGTCAAGTTGTTTGGCCTAGAAGTTCGGACCAGTAAGTTATTTGGTAAGAAAAAGGTAAGATGATTGAAATGATCTCAGTACTTTATTCTGACCTGTCTGATTTCCGCGAGTCATAAAGTATCTTACTTTAGTTATTGCGAAATCGAATTCCAGCATCTGAGCCAATTTTTTGTCAGCACTGACTAGAGATATGCACTTTGTATTAGTTTATAAACAGACAAATCGCCACGAGAGACCTTTTTCCAGAAGACCTTCTAGATATTAGCTAAGTGTTCAAGGGAATTCATAATTTTCAAAATTAATCACGGATTGGTAAAGTTCATGAAATTTAGTAAATGCACTTTTATTTTATTTATTTATTAAACAAGAGTGTTCTCAAAACAAAAAAGAAATTAACAAAATTTTTTTTCTGCTTTGGAAGTCGATATGAGGCCCTAAACTAAGCACATAGTCATGCTAAGTTTGATAATTGTATATTTTAAACCCTTTGTTACGATTCTGTTTTCAAAAATTATCTCTTTAATATTTTTTAATTTCCATATTTTTCACGTTGGAGCCACCCTGTCGCTTCATATCAATTGGTTATTTAAATAATTAATTCGCTTTGTCATTAAATTCAATGAGTCACATTAATTGCTTCAATTATGCATAGTGTTTAATTATGTAAACACGCTCAATAATATCAATTAAAAAGTACAATTCAATTATCAAGCGGCGTGCGTCAAGGTATTATTGTACATATGTATGTAATTTGATAATGACATAAGCGCGCGAACACACTGCGAAATTGATATGCGCGGAAAAAATGTAGAAATATTCGAATTATATGCGTGTTTTATATTTGCATTATTTATTCCAAATGGTAAATAATTTTTTTCAAAATTCGATGAAATTAATACTTATTTTGCATAATTGTAGAAAATTAAAGGTCTGAGATATTTCGGTTTACTATCTTTTTTTCCAATTTAAGTTTTGTTTTTTGTTTTGTGTTTTCATAAAATAAATATTATAAAAAATATTTCTTTTATTTTTCGCAAATACTTTTAATTCTATTTTTATTGCAGTAAATCTTAAAAGATTCCTTGTTGTGCAATAAAAATTAAATTTTTAAACGCTCTTTGCATTCTTTACTCAACATTGCCTGGATTTTCGCACGCGTGGAAGTGAAACATGCATATAAAGGTATTACAAACATATAAGCACAGCATATATACATATATGTACAACATAAATATACTATGTATAAGCATATACATATACATTGTGTTGCATTTCTGTAATTTGCTCGCATTTTCACGGCGCTGACTGTTGTCAACTCACTTTAATTGCTTAATTGCAGAGCGTTTTTAAAGTTTTATGGCATGATAAATGCATTCAATTAGCCGCACTTATACATATGTACACACGCACACATGTTTGCACGCATGTTCAGGCGGTTCAAGCGGTTAAATGCATTTATTTAAGAAAACAATGCAATAATTTCACGAAAACAAATAAGCAATTTGTGTGAATAATTCCTTTTGAACACACACTCTCGTGCATCACTCTTGTCTCTTTGTTGACCTTTTAATAAATACATTTAAAATAATTGAAATAATATTTAAATTTTAGTGGATTTACAAGCAGACGTTTGTTTAATGAATTACGAAAATTTGCGATTTTAAGTTGTAATCGCTCACGCCGAACTGTGTTGTGCCGTGTTGTGCACCAAGAATTATAAATTTTAATCTCATAAGCGGATAATAATGAAAAAAATGTGATAAAATCTGTGAAAATTACCAGGAAAAGTATGTTAAATTCTCATATGGTTATTTAAGGCAATACATAGTATGTATATTATATACAGTTGTGCTCATTGAAATAGCAGTGTAGATGACCTGCACGTTTTAGATTGATAAATTCTATTATAAAGACGAATATGACATAAAAAATTATTTAGAAGTGATAAAATTTTAATTTTGACATGGCTTAAAAGTTCTTTTGTGTTAATTTATTCAATATTTTTTAGTATGAATGAATAATAAAATAAAATCGCTAATTTGTGATGTTCAGTGAAATAGCACTGTTAAAAAATATATTTAAAAAATCAGTAAAACTCATTAATTAACTTAATTATACTAAATAACATTTTACACAGCCTCGCACCTACGCGGCACGGAGTCAACCAAGTCTTAAGGGGAATCTGCGCCATTGCCTCTTGAACAACCTGCAAAAACTGCGGCATAGAAGAGGGGGATTGCTTTGAAATAAAGCATTTGACGTTTATCCTTAAGTTTTCTATGGGATTGAACTGGTCATGGCACCAAATAAATATTTTCTTGGCTGAGCCAATTTTCAGCCAAATTGCTGGTGAGTTTTGGATCGTTTTCTTGCTGGAATGTCCATTTTAAGAGCATATTCCAACTGGCATATGGCAGCATAACTTACCTTAGTATCTCCACGTACACATATTGATTCATAATCCCATCGATCTTATGTATTGGGCCCGCTATAGGAAAACAGGTCCATACCAAAATATTAAAGCCACCGAGCTTTGCTGTCTTCACCATATAATATGAAATATACTCCTTGGTTAGGGGTCGATGGTTATGCTGTCTAGAGCCTGCTTCATAAAGCGAACCACTTTGAACTCATCTGTCTAAAGGATGTTTCGCCATTTCGATATTGGCCAGTTCAAATGGCTTTTGGGAAACTCCAAACGGGCTTTGATGTGTCTTTGACTAAGTAAAGACACTTTTCGTGGGCTTCACACATTCAAATTTTCATTCAAAAGTCATCGTCATTAAGACGTTGATTGCCAACTTCAGCTAGATAGGGGCTAAATTTAATGGTAATTGGTTATTATATAGATACTGATTTTGATTTCTTTCAAAATTTCCTAAAAAGCAAAAAATTTTGAGATTCCTCAAAATTCACGAAATCTTTTCAAAACACACCTCGTACATGGAAATCTCGCTAATTAAATTTACGATTCACCTTCAAACTAAATTCTAAACTTAAACACCGCAAGCAAACGCAAAAACTTACTTTGCATTTAAAATAGGTGAGCAAACAGACTAACGGAAAGAAAATCACCAATCAATTGGGCCAAAATCGCTGCAGAAGACTAATCCGCCCACATTTTATGGCATGCCTGCGTCACTGACAGTCATAAAATTTGTCGCACAGATTTTTACACATTCACTCATTTGAACGCACAACAACAATAACGACAATGTACGAGGCACATTCACAGCTTCGAAGCAAAATTTAAATTTCTGACAATAAATTCCCCCCCAAACCTACGAACAACAATAAAATTTCAAGTTCGGCAAAGCCCCAAAGTATCCGCATTGGAAGGGAAACAAACCTAATAGATAAGCCACACCAACACAAGCACAAACACAGATTTAGATGGGTAGTAGTGGCAGTTTATTTACGTTTCCCTCCCAAGCCAACGATTACCGAGAGCAATAAATGCCCAAATCAATTGAAATGTTTTGGAAATTCACAATTCTTTGTATGCAAATGAAAATGTAGTGTCACCACTTGTAAGTATGTAGACAAACTTGTATTTGCATGTTTCGAACAATCGAAACATTTGTTAACATAGAGATGGTGTAGGCAAGTAATAGTGAAACGTAGATGCAGTTAGTCACAAATACACACACCTTTACTGAAATAGAATATATATACATACATATATGGTTGTATGTATAGTTATTGAAGAATGTTTGTTGAATGCAAGGCGAAAAAATATATAGCATGTAAAAAATGTTGCTGAAAATCAATATTGCCAATGAGAAATGCCTGCAGCAGGGAGTAAATGTTAAATTTGAAAACATATTCATGCATGCGGGTGTGAGTAGGGAAAGCGGACACTTAGGTAAAGCATAAATCGGCAATGAAAAATTTGTTGTGTCGGAGAGAAAATCGTTCAATACCGGCATAGGTAAAGGCATTTTCGTGTCACACTAAAAAAAAAATGGAAAAAGGCGAGTAACTTAAAGTTATATAGTATAAGCAGAAAATTCTAGTGAAGAGTAATTACCAGGATGTAGTTATTCTAAGTATTAGGAGAGTTAAGGGATGATCAATACTTTTTCGTTTCATAGACAGAAAGTGTTATAGAAATTATCTAAAAAAAAATTATAAACATTTTCCTTTTTTGTGCAGAACTATTTATAATAAGTTGATTTTTGAGTTGTGCTCTTTTGCTTATTGTTGAAAGAGAGACTTTATTTTATGTAATGACTTACGAACCAATATCCAACCAACACTCATTCTCATTGGAGATGTAATATCATTTATGGAAGCAATAAACAAAGCTGTTGCTTTAATAAGAATATAAATAGACTAGCCTGTAGCTCGTTTAAAGAAATGCCGGAAATATTAGCTGTGACTTAGTATAAATATTTCACAGCTGTTTCCAGTCAAACCTGCCTTGCCCACTGAATTGATATTAGTTTTATTAAAATACCAAAAAGGTATAAAAATAACCATTCGCATAAGAAAGTAAAAAATGTTTCCAAGCCAGTGAGCCCACAGTGTCGGGAATATTTTTATCGCTAGCGCATCACTTGAGGAAGAGCCAAACGTTGGGCATCTCGGTGACGTCGTTGTACGAAAAGGTCTTAGCCTACAAGATCAAATTGGCACAAGAACTAAAGCCGCTTGACCATCAGAATTGTCGTATATTCGTGAATTGGACAGAGCATCAACTTGAAAATGATCCGGATTTTCATCGAGAAATCATCTTCAGCGATGAGGCTCATTTCTGGCTGAATGCCTTCGTCAATAAGCAAAATATGTGTTATTGGTCAGACAGCAATACACATGTTCTCCATGAGTCACCATTGAATTCCGAAAAAATTACGGTTTGGTGTGGTTTGCGGTCCGGCGGCGTCATTGTGCCGTACTTCTTCCGTGAAGATCAAGACCGACACGTTGCTGTAAATGGGAATCGTCACCGCTCAATGATTACAGAAAATTTTTGGCCCCAATTGGATGTATGGACTTGGACCATATGTGGTTCCAACAATACGGCTTCACAAGCCAAACGCCGAATGTCTCAACCGATTTATTAAAAACCAAGTTCATCTCACGAAATGGTACAGTCAATTGGTCGCCTCAGACGTGCGATTTGACGCAGTTAGACTATTTCCTGTGGGGCTACGTCAAGTCTATGGTCTACAAGCCAGCGAATGTCTCAACCGATTTATTAAAAACCAAGTTCATCTCACGAAATGGTACAGTCAATTACAGATCGCCTCAGACGTGCGATTTGACGCAGTTAGACTATTTCCTGTGGGGTTACGTCAAGTCTATGGTCCATACCAACAAGCCAGCGATTTCTGTAGGATTTCAGAGCTGTGAAAAGATCGTAATTGGTCGAATAAATTAATGGAATCAGCAAAATTGGTACATCACAGACAATGAGAATACATATAAATAACACATACATTTATATTTTTTATTCAATAACATTTTTTCACTTGCAAGTCGAAAATCAATGCATTGTTATATACATACATATGTACTACAACTATTTATTATGTACAACAACTTGACCTACATTTGCCATGTCAGCCAGAACTGTAAAACGAGAGAGCGAATAGAAAAACTGCCAACAAGCAAAGGGCTTTAATAAAGAAAAACTGATAAATACGGCAAAAAAGCATAAAAATGTTTGTAAAACTGCCTTGCAGACGGCTGTGTCCAGCTTAAGCAATTTTATTGCTGCAATATAAACAACAAAGCACGGCAGCAGGAGGGGGCAGCTTCAACGGTGAGTGCCAGCACAGACAAAACGTGCCACTGACATGGCAGAAAATGTAATAAACTGCAATTCGGTCGTAAAACTCACACGAGACACAGACGAATGGACGGCCAAGTGTTTAGCACGACTATGCACACCAATGCACACATGCGAACATACATATGTAGTTAGGTATGTGTATGCAAATGCATGTGTGAATGCAAGGAAACACACGTATACTAGTATAGTATATATTTATGTATGTACTCATGCGAGTGTTAGTGCTTCAGCTAGACAGTTGAAAGTTGGCATGCAAAAGTAATGGCAATTTCAGTTAGCCGCTGAGACATTTGGACACATGAAATGCCAAAGCGCTCCTATTTATAAAGAGCAGTTGGCAGCATTTCGAAATACTGAGCGCTAGGCGAGTGTGTGTGTGCATGTGCGTGCATATATCAGTATTGCTTTAGCATAAAGCACAATTTTGGCTTGTGTGCTTGCTGCAGGTATCTTTGTTGTTTGTGTTTTTGACATTGCTTTTTGTGCATTAAAGTTTGGCCGGCACCTTTTGCACTTGCAGTTGCTACTATGCAGTTGTCCAAAACATATTTATTAAGTATTTGGTGAAACCGCATTTTGATGTGTCTATTACGTTGTTTGTTGTAGTAAACTCATTTCCGCTTGGTTAAAGTTGACTGACCACTAGTTTTACACTGACGCTTTGGTTAAGCTAAATTGAAGATGTAAGTTATGTTAGAATTTTGACTGTAAAATGAAAATTAATATTCGTAAATAAAATAAAATGTATTTAAATATGTCTGAGAAAATATGAAATGTTGGATTTATGGCCAGAAAATAAAATATTCAACCATTGTGGGAGCTAGAAGTTGAGTCTGCTGTATTTTTAAATCATAAAATAGTGTAAAAAGATCTTTTTCTTAATTTTGAATGGTCAGTTTGTATGGTAGCTATATGCTATAGTGGTCGGATATCGGTGGCACGAAAAAATGAACAACTCCTTGGTAAGAAAAGATTGTTTCCAAAATTGTAGATCGATAACTCAGAAACCGAGGGACTTGTTGGTGTACATATCGCCTGAGAGAAGGCTATGGCAATCGACTCAGCTGACACCGCTGATATTTATACTTAACCTTATGATGTCTACGATACTAAAAAAAAATTGTAGCAACCATAGAATAACCTGCTCAATGTATGAAAAATACAAAATTCTACAATTTCACAAACTATATGCATATCTAAAAAGCATCATTTCCATAATTCTTCAACAAAAAATCTTCACTCAAAGTATAGTCTGCAAGCAAACCCTTCCCACCTATCGATTTTGTCTTTCAGTATAAGCCCTTGCAGATTATTTCTTATTGAATTTCAGCAATTTTATCATTTTGCTAGTCAATTTAATACAGGCAATTCGATTTCCTTACATAATGCTCATCGTCACTGAGGATAAATTTTGGCAAGCATGTAATATACATAAATAAATGCCAACGTTACCCCTTCCGACGCAAACGGAATGAATCAAGCAAAGGCAAACAGATTCCAATCGAATTATGTCAACTCAATTCCACCTCAACGCTGCAGCTTAACGACGCACAGTTGAACTGCCAAATGCCGAGTAGGCTCCCGACGAAGCGTCAATAACTGCCTAACGAAATTGTGTTGTCAATTTTGAGGCGGGCACAAATGCATGTATGTATATTCTTTAAAAAAGGTGGCAGATGGAGAAAACTCGTACAACAGGAAGTTGGAAGAAGGTTGCGGAAATAAAAAAACTTCGAAAATAATGTTTGGGTTGGGCGCATAAAAGTTGAAAAAAACCTGCTTACAATTTTGTATTATGTGTGTATGTATACAGATGTGTCTATATTTGGCATGCAGAAAAGGCAGGAATCAAATATGACGAAAAGAGTATAGGAAGTAAACGTGCGAGCATGAAATACCTAAGCAATAATCTGTAGTTTACTGAATGTGTGATTATTTTTGCATGAAAAATGGAGTACGAAACAAATTTTGAAGCAATCCAACGAAAGAAATGTTTCTTTAACGTTTTTGTCTTGATAAAAGGTAATAATGAGGAAGATGAGCGTACAAGGAGTATTCCAGTCATCAAGCTAAAAGCAGCCTCACCAAAAAGAAAACAACTTCGAAGCAAGTGTACTAGTAGATAACGCTCTAATTGTAATCACCACATTTTTTCCAAAAAATTTTTTTGTCAAAATACGAAAAGACTTTTTCGACTACCCAGTATACATACATATATACTTTAGAGCATCTCTGACGTTTCCTTCTAACTAATAGCAAGATCGTGGTACACTTGATATACCGTGGTCAGAGTACAAATTTCTAAAATGCACCTAACAAATCATAGAATAAAAAGCTAGCCCATCCCATCGCAAAACAATATGCTAGAAATCAAATATGGAGAAAATTTTACGAAATTTAGATTACTCGAACCGAAATGTATTATTAACATTATTTTCCTCCACTTTATAAATCTAGACAGCCCAAAAGTGGATCTTGAAAGTTCTCAAAATATTCGCTTAAACAAGTTTGGCATAAAACCCTGCAAACTCCAACCAAAAAAGTAAAACCGAACAACCAAAAATATTTTTCTAAAAGAGAGTTCAAGTTGACGCTCAGACTTCGTCTTTATACATTTCAAGTGGCGGGGAAATTTGAAGTGGGATTCAGGTGAGCAAACACTAATGAAATTTTAATCAGTTAGCAAAGGCTGTAAAGCAAAGCTTGAAGCAAAATGTAGGCATACAGAAAAAGAAAAACTAGCAGGCAAACCACGAAGGAACGCCGATTGCAGCTACGCCGCTGAACTTGCGGCAAAGTCTTTGAATATATTACTGCATAGTTTTAGGTGCTGTCAGCAGGCAATAGCATGTCATTGGGCAAATAAGCGCAAGTTAACTTAAGTAAAATACCTGCGAGGTTCATTAGCAGCGAATGGAGCACAGCCAGCGGCAAACGCCAAAGGTTGAAAAGCAGCAACAAGCATAATAAGCAGTGAAGATATGGCGGGAATTATAAGGCAAAGATGAGTAAAGGCTTGAACGTCGCGGCGCAGTTCGTGCGGTAGTTGACGCTTCGGCTGTTAATTAGAAAGTTTCATAGCAGGCGAAGCGCGTGCGTCCCACGTGGCGTATAAGTAACCAGGCATTCATATGCAGTACTCCCCAGCAGGCAGCAGCGAGTATGGAAGTGTGAAATAATTTAATGCCAGCGACTTCAAAGGAAACTAAAAGTATGCAAAGCAGCTTACGCTTACATTGTGTTGTTGCTTTTGTTGTTGTGCTCGCCAAATCGCTGCTATTTATGCCAGCTGCCTTGCATTAAATCACATTTACTGAGTTTAAACGCTCATTCAACGCTGACATTTATCACTTTTTATGAGTACGCGGAAATTCCTTTTCAACTTTTTCGGTGTGTTGTGTTGTTTTTCAGCTTAATTTGCTCGCTTATGCTGTCTTTACACATATATTGCGTGTATAGATGTGTGTATAAGCACACAAGCGACAGCTGCCGCATAGACCACATACGTTAAATTCTCATTTAATTTTCATAAGCAATTTGTGCCAGACAAAAACAACATAAAATGCTTTATAAATTAATCGCAGACATGCAAATCGTAAGAAAGTGCCGCTTCTAAGCTGCGCCTGTCAGTCGGTGCGCCCTCAAATAGCTTTTCTTTAAAGACACTGGCGTATAAGTGGAGCGAAAAAATGTATGAGTTTATGTGTCGAAACGAGTGGTTTAGGCGGCATAATGCATATGGAATGGTAAACGTGAATTAAGCGAGATCTGTTTGTATGCAAAATATGTGGTAATTATGGCCGGCACTCTAGTTTGAGCCTCGCGTGCCGGAAGTTTCGATTATGGATTTCTTTCACCATTCACATAAACGGAAAATATTTGGCAAACTGGCGCTCGAAATATATTTAAGCACTTTTTAGGTCAACAATTTAGAAGAATGACTAATTTTATCAAAATAATATATATAAAATACTATTGTCAAAGCAAATTTCAAAACTTTTTAGAAATAAACTTAAAATTTTTCAAGATAGTGACGTTGATATAACGTAAATCACAAACGAAATCATGAAAAAATGACCTGAGTAAAATTTTTCGGTTATTTGTGACAATATTTATAAGCTTTAAGAGTTCAAAGTAAGAGGAAAAGCTGTGAATTCTTTAAAATTAATTAATGTATTTTTCGAAAATGACTTTAAAAAAGACTTGGTTCACAAAAAAAAGCAAAAAATGTGTCATCAAGCATAAAAAGTCTACATAGATAAACGGAAAAAAATATTCAACAAACAACAAAAATCGCAAACATTTCCTGTAACACTCAATTCGATGGAACTGCCGGCACCGCTTCAACACTCACACACGCACACATATCCCACCAGAACCTTTCTTATAGCTTTGTCGTTCAGCGCTGTGCTTGTTTTGATTTTTTCTAAGCACCTTCCTCCGCATTCACTTCCTTTGGCGCTTAATTCTCTTCGCTGGTAGAGTGAATAATGTTTGCCCTGCACGACAAATAATTATTTTTCCACGCGCCGCCGGAAGTCGCGCACACCCAATTTCCCCAAATGAGGGAATGAGGCACCCTGCCAGCCGATCCTAAAGTTTCTGCCAATTTCAATGCACAATAGGAGTGTCAGGCGGAGCCAAATAGTGGCACAGCACGCCATTTGCGTACGAAAGCCATTCGTAGTACTTCCTTCTTGCACATGCACACGCACACACAGACACAGCACTGGGGGGCACAGCGTGAATTAAATAATGTCGGCAGCGCTGCTGCTCCGTGACTCCCAAAACTGGACTATTAAATTTCGCAAACTGCTTTCGGCACTACTTGGCCCCGGGCTTCCTTTAGCCATTCTTATGTTTTACTTCGAAATGTTCTGCAATCTTTGTTGCTCGCGCTGTTGTTATTTGTTATTGCTGTTGTTGTTAGGGTTTGTCGATGTTTAGGAAATGTTTTAAATGGGTTTTGGCAGCCAAGCAACACAGTGCTGTCGAAAACGTTTTAGGCCATTCTGCATTTTAGCACGTTTCGGAGTGAACTCACCCTCACTCTTCCAATAGCTAGGAACGAAGGCGGAAGCGAGTGGTGGGAGTAGCGCTTTGGTAGCGGTTCATAAGCTCTACACCCACGAGCAAGCAGACAAATAAATTATTGGTACGTGTTTATGAAATTGAAGGTATTTTTAGGATTAGTTGAAAAAATTAGTCAATTTGGAGTTAAAGTGTTGCAAGGTCGTTTTTAATAAATTTTTGGATAAAACTTAAAAATTCTGCTGTTGTATCAAATGAATTTAATGGCTTCAGGTCGTACCAATCACTGAAAAGCACTATTAGTCGATATACCATCTGATCAAATATGACCCGGACTGACTTAAATAAATCGTGCGCAAACCGAATCCATGAAAATGTTGTTTTTTGAGAGTTCTACTTCATCATGAACACCAGTATTTTAGTGGCATAAATTATTCAGTGAAAAACGGGAAGCCATCGAAAACTTGTCTCATATGAGTCAACGGACCAGCTCTGTTAATTACGTTCGAGAAAATCCAAAAAGCTAATGATGAAGTAATTAAAATAATCATGTTGACATCAGAAAGATAACAGAGAATCTCAATAGCTCTTAGGGGGTGGCACACATTTTGTGCCGCTGAAGGCACTGAAAGGCATCCTATGTAGTCGAGGCTTATTACAAGTGTACGGAAAATTTGATTAATCGTTGGCTTGCTCATCTGTAAAGATTTGTATTACGAATGTGTGAAAATGTACCTTTTTTGTCAGTCCAAGGAAAATCACTATTCGAGGGATTTGGAGAAAAGTTAAGATAAGTGCCAACTCTTACGAATCACTTGGTATTATTTTCTCGGTTTGAGAAAGAGACATACAAATTTTATACTTTTAACATTTGAATTTTTTTAGGAAATATATTATAATCATTGACTAGTTCTCTGCTGCAAAGAATTCATATTGAGACTTCTGAGATGGCTGGTATACGTGACTGAAGTACCGATGTACTCAAAGGAATATTCCTGCTAGTGAAAAGACCAAATACATGATGACTTCTGAGAGAGCCTAGGCCGAATTCATAGCCCTGAAATTGAAAATCTTCAATCGCTAAAAAATTTCCAACGACTGATATCAGATATATGTATATTTCCATATCCTAGAGAGATTTTTAGATAGTCAAACTGAAGTTTTGCAATGCGACCTTTAGTCTATTATGCCGTCCCCAATACCCTATATGGTCACCAGAGTCTAGCATCCTGCACAATTCCAGGAGACTGCTGGGCGCGAGGAAGGTGATCCCTGTCCATGTAGATGGCACCTGGGGCTTTAAGCCTGCTTCTGAAAATTGCTGGGCAATCCAGAATCAGCCAATCTGGAGTTTCCTATCCATGTCACATTACCGGCAGTTTGCGCAAGTTTCGTCTTAAGGCAATCTTCTGGTTGTTCATAATCTAAATATTTTAGGTTGAAAAGACTTTGTATAATTTTATCGCAGTATATATCGATCTAGTTTTTCTATTACCTGGTTATTCTACTAAAATATGTACTATTGCCACAAAGTCGATCAATTTGCTTCTCATAAGCAATATTACAGCCACATTAATACCTTTTCTAAGAAAAATTAGAATAATTTACTACATTAAAGTACAGAAACAATCTCTTACACTTTTTACCTTTTGGGTGTCATTTTATGGACAAGCCATTGACTTGCTAATTTTGACCCATAAACGCCAACGCTGTCTCTTAGCTGTAGTCAAATAAGCAGCCATTCTCTCACTAATTTACAAACTTCGTTTTAGAGCACTATTACCAAGCGCTCCTATTCCCAAAATAGCGCCGCACATATCTACTCAAAATTAACGGAGCTTTCATGATGCTTTCCAACAACCGTCGTTACTTTTAATGATGTTGATATGAGCTTTCCAACACTTGTTTTTGCTTTTAATGTCAAGCATTTTTTGTCATTTTAATTGCCTTGTGTCATTACCAACTCGAAACAGAAGTATGTGTCTATGTCAGTGAATGTAAAATCCACGCTATACAAAATAATGAAAGCACCCACACACACACACCAAGCGTGCAAAAACCCGTTGTTTTCGTCGAACATTGTCATTACCCAAACCTCGGCGCTAAGGAGCTGATGGACGGTTTAATAGTAGGCAAAGGAACAATGGCACCTGTCAACATTTCGACACCTACACACAGCACTACAACTACAACACGATAGCAGCAATAACAAACATAGTTAGTGTCAAGATAATTGTAATTCCAACAAAAAACGAACAAAAAGCGCCTAACATCGTAAAACAGCGTATGACGGGAAGGTGCTTGGCGACGAGTGCAGGGCGAAGACCATTAAACGCTGGAAATGCTTGCTGCTATCACAAAATACTTTGCACAGTCACGCAATTTGAAAATTTGTTTAAATACCCGCAGTCATTACTACAAACAAGACGAGGCGAATGGCATTTCCTGGGTGTGGGGCAGAAGGGTCCTACAGCTCACTCTGTCTAACTTTCCATCATTCAGGCTCGTTGTGGACGCCAAAGATTTTTCATTTTTTTCCCCGAAACTAATTCTTTCCCCCATAGCACTCTCATTTAATGGCAGCGTTGTGGGTTGATGGTAGAAGTGCGATAGTTAGGTTCCCACTGGAGAGTCATATAAAGGTTGCAAGCGCAAAGAAAAGTGAAATTTTGCATTTACTAACGCTTCTAAGCGTTAAGTATTACCAAAAAACCGTTAAGTGATTAAATATAAAGCAGAGTCGATTATAATATAGTCAGCAATAACTTGGGATGGCAGTCCATCAAAGAGAACAGCCTATTCGACGAAGAATACTACAATATTTCCGAGCTCAAGAAACTGACCTGTCGTTGGCGAGATCCACGAAGAGAAGTGAATGAGTGAACGCCGCAAAGAAAGAATTATCGAAATTCACAGGTATTGGCGATTTATGTATATTAGAAAGTGACTGGGTCACTAACGGTTGCTAATGATATTCATAGGTTATTTGTGAATAGACTAAACCACTAAATGTCATTTAAAAAGCTTTTTTGTCCTACTATAGGGATTCTAAGTCATAACAAAGTTTGATTGCTGCAAGATTAAGATTAAGAAAAAACCTTGATATTTTACGACTTATTCATCTTAAATTGAAAGCATAGAAAATACAGCTTGTGCAAGAAATGAAGCCTCTCGACATTCCCAAGCGACATCGCTTCGCTCTATGTGCTCTTGAAAAGTTACAGTAAGATCCGACGTTGTCGAGCCAAATTTTGTTTAGAGATAAGGGCTATTTCTGGCTCAGGGGATTTGTAAACAAGCAAAATTGCCGCATTTGGGACGAAAAGTAATATTATATGAAGAAATTAAAGAGCTGTTATTTCATACAGAAAAAAAAGACAGTGGTTTGGTGAATCATCGGTCCATATTTCTTCAAAATTGATACTGGTGAAAATGTAACCGTCAATGGTGACCATTTCGCGCCATGCTAACCGACTATTTGCTGCCTGAAACTGAAACTCGTGATCTGGGCGACATTTGGCTTCAACAAGACGGCGCCACTTCCTACACATCGCAACAATCAATGCATTTATTAAGAGAATACTTCGGTGAAGAAATAATTTCACGTTTTGGGCCGGCCGATTGGCCACCAAGATCGTGTAATATCACATTATGAGACGAGTCATCGAAAATTGGATTCAAAGGATGGACCATCTGAAACATAGCCGTGGCCAACATTTGAAAGAGATAATATTCAAAAAAGAAATTCCAAAGAATGTCCTTCGAATAATAATAAATATTTCCCATGAAGTTTGAAGTTTCTGTTTTTTATTTCTTTAAAAAAGTAAAGAATCTCCAAATGGATCATCCTATATATGGTATGATAGAATGATCTTAAATAAAATGGGAAGCCTCATGAAAAAGGGAAGGAAATTCCAAAGTCGAAGATGAAAAGTTACTTTATCTCTAGTGACTTCTATATTCCTTAACAACCTGATGAGTAGAAGCTCGATAGAGTCATCTATAGAAGTTCCAGAATTTAGTTGCTATTAAAAGCAAGGAAAGAGTAGCACTCTCCATTACCTTTCCGATTGTCGATCTAATATGTATATGGTGCCGTTATGGATAATGACAAAATCTAATGAAGTCTAATCAAAGGTATCCATATTTTTTGCTTGGACAGCGGATGCAGGCTCTCAATATCAAAATTTAAAGAATATTGTGATAGCAAAAGAAGGTTAACTCCTGTTGAGAAATAAAGGGTGATTTTTTAAGAGCTTGAATAACTTTTTTTTTTTAAAAAAAACGCATAAAATTTGCAAAATCTCATCGGTTCTTTATTTGAAACGTTAGATTGGTTCATGACATTTACTTTTTGAAGATAATTCATTTTAAATGTTGACCGCGGCTGCGTCTTAGGTTGGTCCATTCGGAAAGTCCCAATTTTGGGCAACTTTTTCGAGCATTTCGGCCGGAATAGCCCGAATTTCTTCGGAAATGTTGTCTTCCAAAGCTGGAATAGTTGCTGGCTTATTTCTGTAGACTTTAGACTTGACGTAGCCCCACAAAAAATAGTGCTAAAGGCGTTTAAATCGCATGATCTTGGTGGCCAACTTACGGGTCCATTCTTGAGATGAATTGTTTTTGTCCGAAGTTTTCCCTCAAAAATGGCCATAGAATCGCGAGCTGTGTGGCATGTAGCGCCCCATCTTGTTGAAACCACATGTCAACCAAGTTCAGTTCTTCCATTTTGGCAACAAAAAGTTTGTTAGCATCGAACGATAGCGATCGCCATTCACCGTAAACGTTGCGTCCAACAGCATCTTTGAAAAAATACGGTCCAATGATTCCGGCAGCGTACAAACCACACCAAACAGTGCATTTTTAGGGATGCATGGGCAGTTCTTGAACGGCTTCTGGTTGCTCTTCACCCCAAATGCGGCAATTTGTGCTTATTACGTAGCATTCAACCAGAAACTGAGCCTCTTCGCTGAACAAAACACGCGCGCGAAACACATTTCGAACCGAACACTGATTTTGGTAATAAAATTCAATGATTTTGCAAGCGTTGCTCGTTAGTAAGTCTATTCATGGCTGAAATGTCAAAGCATACTGGAGCATCTTGCTTCTCTTTGTCACCTTGTCTGTAATCCCAAGTGATCTGTCAAATTCTAATGCATGAAAATCCTAACCTCAAAAAAATCACCCGTTTATATGGCGAGAAAGAAAAGGACTTCACAATAGTGGTTCAATAAGGAAAAACACCATTTAAAGTTAAGACTCAAAAGTATTTATTTTCTTTATTTTCAAACAAACAGGTACAATCTTCACTATGGATAATTTAACTTCTTTTGCCAATTTTTACGCTCTGATCAAAAAATGGTAAATAAAGCTGAATATTTTGCCTCTATAAATAAAGAGCATACCTTTTAAGCTTGCAATAAATCAGTTAACTACATTCCAAACGATTAAGACACAATCGAACGCAACGTGAGGCAAAGTAATATCGGATTTTCGTTTTGCAAAGGTTCACCAACACTTTCATGCATATAAACAGGCATACACAGAAGAATTTATAGAATCGAGGTGGGCAACAATTGGCAGTGAAACTGAAACTGAAGCTGCAATTAAAGCTAAAACTCGTATTGGAGCAACAGCAATGCTTCGTGCGCTACTAAAGCAAAGTAACATATAAGCACAACTACATACATGCATGGGTGTGTGTGTGTGTGTGCATAAATAAATGTTTTGCCTGCACAATCAGCAGGAAAACAAGGCGCGCAAAAGCTATTGCTTGTGGTGTTCTGAGCACATCGATTGAGTTGCCAGAGCAATGCACGTGGCTGTGTGTGTTTATATATATAGCCCTGTGTGTGTATGTGTAACGCTCGTCAGCAGTTGCGTACAGCCATTGCTGGAAGCTGTGCTGAGTTTCCGTTTCATTTGTAATTAATTAAATTACTTCCGTTTGAAGGCTGTCGTGTTGGCAGGCGTCTGTCGGCACTTGCCCAGTTTACCGTTAACCGTTGATTTCCACCATGAAGGCTAGTATGCGCGTTTGTTGTTGTTGCACGTTGAATTACTTACGCTAAAATTGTTGCAATTTTTTGTTAATTTTCTCTCCCTTTTTTGCACGGCTTCACAACTTCGCCCTTTACCGTTACATTGCCTGGCCTTTAGCCCGGTCATTGGCTCGCACACTTTCGTATGCTGATGCCCAAGTGCAGTGCTCGCTGGCGATCGCTCGTTCCGCCCTTTGACCCGTCAGTCACACACTGATTTCACTCATCGCTTTTCAAGCGCCCCCTCACTCCTCACCCTACCGCCGCAGCGCTGCTCGTTAGCTCGTTGTGAAGTAATTAAGAAGACATTTGCGCCGAGTATCCTTTAATCTCTGCCAATTTTTCTATTTTCTCATTTTGCATTTATTTTTCATACAAACTTGCACACATTTATTTGTTGTTGTATTTTATGTATATTTATTTGTGTGGACTGTGTGTTTTGGCAACAACATTCTTTGTGGTTATTTTCCACCGTTACATTTTTCCCCTTTAGCCGCATTAACGCTTGAATGAGTTCTGGTTTATTCATAGTGCCGGCCATTTACTCAACCGTTAACAACCGACAGCCGACTCTCTAGCTCTACATGCCACAGACACACACATATACTCGTATATATGCGCGCATTCTCCAACGGCTTTGTGCCGGTACATCCTTTGGGACTTGGTGTTAATGATTGCGGCCGTCGCAACTCTTCTTTTATTCACAGCCAGTTTCATTAACTTTGCGGCGGATTTCGATGGGGTTGCACGACCGTTTACTCACGAACTACAGATGATTATTTGTAAAGAACTATCTTTTTTGCTTACGAAATTATTTGCATGTGTTTGTGGGGCCTTTTTCTCCATAACAGTAGTGTATATTATACGCTTCCGTCTATAGGTTAGTGTGTATGTCTGCCGCAAAGCCCTGAAAAGGTTGTGATTTCGTTATTTTGTGCATGACACAGCTGATTAGCTGCCCAATGAGGTGTTCGTCGATTATACCAGGCAACCATTTCACCAAATAAAGCCTGCATATTTACTTAGGCATATTATAACGGGTGATTTTTTTGAGGTTAGGATTTTCATGCATTAGTATTTGACAGATCACGTGGGATTTCAGTACATGGTGTCAAAGAGAAAGATGCTCAGTATGCTTTGACATTTCATCATGAATAGACTTACTAACGAGCCAACGCTTGCAAATCATTGAATTTTATTACCAAAATCAGTTGTTCGGTTCGACGAAATGTGTTTCGCGCTTTACGGCCGACAAATTTTGTTCAGCGATGAGGCTCATTTCTGGTTGAATGGCTACGTAAATAAGCAAAATTGCCGCATTTGGGGTGAAGAGCAACCAGAAGCCGTTCAAGAACTGCCCATGCATCCCGAAAAATGCACTGTTTGGTGTGGTTTGTACGCTGGTGGAATCATTTTTATTTTTTCAAAGATGCTGTTGGACGCAACGTTACGGTGAATGGCGATCCGCTATCGTTCGATGCTAACAAACTTTTTGTTGCCAAAAATGGAAGAACTGAACTTGATTGACGTGTGGTTTCAAAACAAGATGGCGCTACATGCCACACAGCTCGCGATTCTATGGCCATTTTGAGGGAAAACTCGGGACAACAATTCATCTCAAGAAATGGACCCGTAAGTTGGGGTCCACCAAGATCATGCGATGATTTAACGCCTTTAGACTATTTTTTTGTGGGGCTACGTCCAAGTCTAAAGTCTTACAGAAATAAGCCAGCAACTATTCCAGCTTTGGAAGACAACATTTCCCCCCCCCCCCCCGTGTCAGAAATTCGGGCTATTCCCGGCCGAAATGCTCGAAAAAGTTGCCCAAAATTGGACTTTCCGAAATGAACCACCTAAGACGCAGCCGCGGTCAACATTTAAATGAAATTATCTTCAAAAAGTAAATGTCATGAACCAATCTAACGTTTCAAATAAAGAACCGATGAGATTTTGCAAATTTTATGCGTTTTTTTTTTTAAAAAAAAGTTATTCAAGCTCTTAAAAAATCACCCTTTATCTGTTATGTAGTGCTCAAAACAAGTTAGTTTATGCAAATATTTATTTTTGGGGTTTATATTCTTATTATATCCCAGAAGTTTTTTTGTCTCCCAGCAGACTTACCATATATATGTATTTATATTGGTACATGCATAAGCATTTTTAGTGAATTAGCTTATGTTTAAAATACACACCAGACTACTTAATTGTGTTAGGGATAAATATAATATAAATATGATCTAGTGACTGACGCCCAGAGCGTACCAAAATTGTGGATGGAATACTTCCCGAGCCTGCTGAATAATGAACTGGTTACTTCAATCTGCCCAATCACAAAAGCGAACGTTCCGTGAAATTTCGAACAGCAATTTATGGTCCTTTGTGCATTGGCAACTGCGAATACCGCAGTCTATGAAACGATGAGCTGTACGAGATATACGACAACATTAACATAGTTCAGCGAATTAAAAGAAAGCGGCTACGCAGTTCCCGCCGAGGGAAGCAGATGAAGAAAAAGACCTCTACTCCGTTGGAAAGAGCAGGTGGGGAAGAACCTAGCCACACTTGGAATCTCCCATTGGCGCCAAACAAAGGAAAAGAATAACGACATTCGCGCTGTTGTAAACTCGGCTATAACTGCTTTAGCTACATATGTCTATGCTAGTAAAGAAGAATGGAACAAGTTGTGTTAGAAAATAAAAAAATATTTTTACTTGAGCTGCACTGAAGCTATAATACACAGAAACATTTCTGATAGCAACAACCATATGATCAAATTTGACCCGGACTGGCCAATTTTTTTTTTAGACTGCTACAACCTTTTTTATGTTCATGAGAAGTTTGATCTTTTTATACCAATTAGCGACTTTCACCATTGAAAATTTCACCAAAAGGTTTGTTTGAAATTTGGTGTTTCTAGTAAAATCAAGGCTGCAGAATCCTTGAAAATAATGCCGAAATGCTTTGCGGAGTCATCTCTATCACGAATAAAAGTATTTCAGTGGCACTCAATTAACAAATTATATTTTGGTTTATTTCTCTTCACGTGACACCGCACTTCTGCTTTGATTTCGCCCTCACATGTCCCGCGTCTTCGCCGTGTTTGAAAATTCCTGTCGGCTGCTGTCCTGGTTATGTCGTGCTCTGGGTTTCGCAAAGTATTGTTTTCTGATGTTTATTTTCCGTTTGCGGCGTTCAATTTCAATGTGGCTTAGTAAAACAGTTTGGGGACGGTTCTGAGTTTAGCATTGGTAATAACGTTGGTCAGCATACCCGAGTGAGTTTTCGGATTCACAGCTAAGAAAGGAATGCAGCGTTTGTAAAGCACTTACTGCAGCACTTCATGTCTCCCAGCCACAAATGGCATTGGATTTTAGGCTTCACAAAGCATTGAAATTATCTGAAAGGAATACAGTTTATAATGTAATTATTTGTTTCCAGTTTATTGTAAGAAATTTCGTTCATTTTGTACAGGAAGTCAAAATGCATGACAATATTTTTAATCAATTTACTTATTTTCTCTATAAAAATTATAGATTTACTAAGCAGCTTAGTTAAGTTGGGTTACTGTCTCTCCAAGCAGTTTCAGGTTTAGCTACCTACTACCAACTGGTTATCTACTGGATATAGCAATCTAATCGCCTAAGATTAAAATAGAAAATATGGAAAGTTGTGTTAGTTATAAATAAATATTTTTTCAGTACAGCTTGTTTTCTTTTACTAAAATAATTGCAAAGTAAAATTTAGTAAATATTATTTGTAGGAAACCACCACTTAGTTTTTAAATTTATCTACAAGTACAGGCAAATAATTGCCCAAGTAAATATTTGTAGCACGAAATTTATTGTGTGAGCAGCAATTAATTGAAAATAACATCACTCTCTATTAAATATTTTATTAACAAACATATATACATATATCACTTTTTAATAAAAACCATATTATTTTTTTCTCTTTTTAGTCTTCTAAAAGCAATATGCACCGTAATTTAGCAACACTGAACGCCTCTCCCAGCGCCACATATCACATTTGAGCCAGCTCAATTTTCGAAACAAAAGTGTCGCGTGCATCAATGAAGAGCTTGGAGCTCACCGATCAAAATCAAAGGTCAGTATGTAAACTTGTCGTATTTTATTTGAAATTTGTTTAAAATTTATTCGCATCAACTTTTCAATTTCACACCACATTGCGTACATAAATATGTTTAACCGCTATGCACTTGCAAAAACAAAATTTAATCAAATAATATCGCTTTTATTTGTCTTTTCGTTTTCATGCATATCGGCTGCCTTTTATATAACAACAACAACAACAACAACAATAATAATAAAAAAACAACACATGCAATTGGACTCCAGTCACTCAAAAAAAATTTCAAACAAACAGAAAAAAACAGCTGCTATATACTTGTACTAAAAACGACAACAACAAATAGGCATTGAAACGCCGCAACACACAACAACAAGCATTTCATCAAAACTCAACAAGAATCAAATGAAATTGGTTAATGTCGAAAAAATTGCGCACTCAACGCCCACCTAAAAAGCTGACAGTTGGCGGCAAAATTAATGAAACGATTTTCGCACAACAAATACAAAAACAATTGGCTGCCACACACACATTGGCATTGAAACGCAAAATTAACGAAAATATAATTCGACAAAAACACTTGAACAATTCGAAATGTGCCTCAAAATTTCAACAACATGAAACGCCCAAAATATGCAACAAAAATGCAAAAGCGAGTTTCGCAACCAAAAACAAAAAACAATTAATTTGCAATTCATAATTTCGCACAAACAAAAACATAAAAGTTAACAGTTATAAAAATTGCAACATTTCTGTGAACAATATTTAATGCAAACAAGTATTCAATAATTAATGAAAACAATTTTGCGAAACACTAGAAATATTTTAATTAGCAAACACGCTCAGCACACATTGCTCAACCACTTATTGCAACATTAATGTGCGTAAATATGCCAACAATTTACGCAATTTATTTAAAGCGAGTTGTTGTTGCAATGCGAAACAATGTGAGAATCGATTTTTTTTGTTGGTAGCAGAGGAAGGGAAAACTGAATTTAAACTAAAGTTAATAATGAAAAGGTCTATAAATGCACATATGTAGTTTGTTTGGTACGGTAGGTTAGGCTAGACAGAAAGCTGGTAACCGAGTTTACAACAGGACGCCAATCGTTTTTCTTTCCCACTTTTTGGTGCCAATTCGAGATTCCAAATTTAGTTAGGTCCTTCTCCACCTGGTCTTTCCAATGAAGTGGAGGCCGTCCTCTACCTTTGCTTCTTCTGGTCGAATACTTTCAGAGCTGAAGTGTTTTGAGCCATTCGGACGACATGACTGAGCCAACGTAGTCGCTGTATGTCGAAGTCGTTGTATATCTCGTACAGCTCATCGGTTGCTCGACTGCGGTATTCGCCGATGCCAATCCCCAAAAGACCATAAATCTTCCGAAAAGTCTTTTTATCGAACACTCATCAGATGATGTCATTGTCCATGAAGATTGCACCTTCTCTATTCAGATTTACAGCTCGAATTATTTTCGCCAAGAGTAAATTGAAAATGTCGCAGAAAAGGGAGTCGCCCTCTCTGAAACCTTGTTTGGTATCGTCGCTTGGAGAGGCCCTTCTCGGTCCTGGTATTGCTCAACGTCAGTTTAAACAGCCGTACTTGTTTTGCCGGGATACCAAATTCAGACATAACAGCATAAAGGTAGCCCTTTCCATGCTGTCTAAAACAGCTTTGAAATCGACGAAGGTATTGTATGTGTCGATCTTTTTTCACGACTCTTTTCCTGGATTTCATGTGAAGTACGTGGTCAGTGGCCTAATGTCACACTGATAAGGTTCAATCAGTTTGATGCCGATGGGCTTTAATGTTTTACACAATACGCTCGATAAAACCTTATATGCGATGTTGAGGGCGTTCATCCCACGGTAGTTGGCGCAGATTATGGCGTCTCTTAAATTCCAATCTTTGGGCATGCTTTCATTCAACAATATTCTACAAAGGAGTTAAGGCTTGCTCTTTATTAGTTTTTTGTTCCTGTGTTTGAATAGCTTGGCCGGCAATCCTGCGGCTCCCACCGTTTCTACATGGTCGGGTAATGGAATGTCGGCTCCATTGCCATCGATTGGGGAATCGGTCAGCTTGTCTTTCTCTCCGTACTCATGCATTTCGACTTCTCTGGCTTCCCTATTTAATTTTCGGTATCTTTCCCAACCTGAACGTGTTGACGTCGATTGTAACATTGCAGTCAGTTGACAGTATATTTTCTTTTCACCGCGATACGTCACTACCCATCGTACCAGCTGTTCTTTTGCCTTCTCAGAAACCCAATGGTTCGGTTTTCAGCTGTACGTAAGCAGCTTGAAATACGATCCCACAGCTCCCTTATACTGGAACGATGTTGATGAGTGTCCTCAGAAAGCTCTCGATGTCAAGCCTATCTTTGTGCTTGTTAGCGTGTGTTTTTTGGGCTACAGAGACGGGTATGTATCTTCGCTGCAAACTAACCTGTCATCGATTTCAGAAAGCGCTTAATATAAATGTTCATTTCGGTCCTGTCAGTGGAAAAAAACTGAAATAATCTCTAATGTTTATACAACGGGCTACGTTCCACAAAAATAATAAAATATCACAAAGTTGGCCATTTTGAAAAAAGTTCAATTTTACCCTAAGATTTGTCTTTTTGGGCGTGTCTAAGCTGTTTGATGACAACACTTTCAAAGATAAACTATTAAAGCAGCTTTACTTTAAAAAGCTGTAACTCCAAAAATATTTGAAATAATTACAATATTTATAATTTTAGAAAGTTATTTTTGAATATGCCGAACAATTTTTTTTTCGAATTTTCACGCTAACCGTGCCTTTACGAGCAGCATTATGTATAAAAAATACATCAATTCCTTCATTTCTGCTTCAAACAACTGCTATCACTTCGAAGTGGAATAGACTTTTTCTACTCTTTTCTTTCTCTCAAAAATTGACTCAAAATATGGGTCCTCGATTTTTGACCTGGAATGACATGCATTCGCTATTAAAATGTAAAGCATAAATGCCGGTATATATAGCTTGTAATCAGATATGTGTATATAATAGTATCCATTATAAAATCAGTTCTTCATTGAACTTTCGTTTTTTATTTCAAATAAATATAGCAGCTAGAGTCCAGACGTCACTGTAACTCGTGACTGAGAGAGCATTAAATTAGATCTGACTGTTTATATTCTATTACAGCTCCGTTACCGCTATTTTTGAAACTTATAAGCAATCACATTCAGTCAGAAAAATTATTTGAAAAGTGAGGAAAGCTTTTATGCCCAGCGGCCACTCATTGGCGCATTCGATTACCACCCTTGCCCACTTAGCGAGCAGCCACCACCATTTAAGCATTTTTTGGCAGTGACGCAGTTACTGTCTCCTCCTTAACTAACCCACACCGAAGCTATGCACTGGAGTATGTCTGTTGCTCGTTTCCCTTTGCGCACTGCATCACTGGCTTGGCCTTCGATTCGACGCAACGGCTCATTGCCATTGTTGTTTGTGAGTTTTGCGGTTTGCCAACGCTCGCTTCCTTCCGGCTTAACGCTTTGGTTGCCCTTGGAAGCGAGCCATTGTTTTTTGTGCATTTTATTGCTGTTACGGTATATTTGTGTGTGTATTTATGTGTGTGTTGTTGTCAGTTTACGCTTGAATTATCTTTGGTAATGTGGCATAAAATGTGGTTGAAGCAACAGCAGAAGCTTGGGGAAAGAGAAGCGCGCAAAACGAGAGTTGCCGAGGCTCTGAAGCGCAGCAAACGGCAATTGCCAGTTATCAGTTCAACTGTTAAGCCATACAGCATGATTTAAATATTTTGTTTTTTTTTGTCGCTCAGCAACAATAACAAAAATAACTTGCAACAAAAATATGTATATATATATATAAACAATATTGAAATGAAGCAATAATGAAATAAAATGTATCAAAAAGTGGTGTGAAAAAGTTCTATAGTGAAAGAAGCACAGCAAAATCATAAGCGCTTAAATCGCCGCAGGTGTCCTTCGCCGCGCCGGGACAACCGCATAATCGACGCATAAACTCATTCAAAATGATTAACAATAATTTGGATTATGAGCGTAATAGCAACACAACGCCAGCGGGTGTCGACATCGATGTCGCACCAGCAGCAACAACAACAACGCCGCCAACCACAATATCGCCAACCACGGCGAACAGCAACAATCGGAACAGCAACAGCAACAGCAATCACGTGAACGTCGACAACGGCAGCTACTTTAATCGTTTCGACAATCGCATTGCCGCCAATTTGGCAGCTGTGCTGACGGGTTCGCGCTTCCGCTCGTCCTCCACATCTTCGCCCACGAAGACACTGCAAAAGACGAAGAATGCGAACATTCTTCGCAGCGCACAGGGTCTCTCCAATTCAAGTACAAATATGCATGCCGTCGGCAGCGCAGTCAACTCGCGTTACAATGGCGTTTCAACGCTGGGTGGTGGCCGAAAACCACCCGCGCATCTGCAGCTTCATAACGGTGGCAGCGACTCGCGACCCTCATCGCCCCAGCTGCACGGCTCGGTGGGGCGCAACCGACGTCCGTTGCATTTATTCACGCAAGCGAATTTGAAGTGAGTATGCTTTCTTTGTATTTTTTTTATATTTAGCTTAAAGCAGCAGTGAAAGCGATTCGGCACATTATAAAGATTAGAGCATAATAGCACAAATGCTGAAGTGGGGCGCACTGAAATGCGCAAATTGTCGGGACACGTGTTTCGCGCGTAAAACGCAGTGAATGCGAAATTTTGTCCATAAACTTGTTGGACATGGTGACTCATATCAGCGGTCTTGAAACAAACTTCTAGGGTTGGTCTAAGTGCTTAAACTCATTTTTATTGAAAGACAAAATGCCTGAGAGATAACAAAAAGGCCACGAAACCGTTTTTTGGTTTAGTTGTACAAATTATTTTGAAAGTACCAAAAAAGTATGAGGCAAGTATACCAGTGTATCGCACGAAACATTAGGCGATTTTCGTGAATTATTTTAATAAAAAGTTCTCGATTTAATGTTTTGGACTTCTTTGCACGTAATAATGTATATTTGCAGCTATATTTTAAGATTTTTTTTACAAAAATATGCTGTCTTCGGAGGTGCCAAAAACAAGGTCCCCAACTGCTGACATGATTCCGCCCGAATGAGTAGCTGAAACAAAAAATTCAAAAAGTATATTAAACTTAATGACGTTTTCTCTGTAATGACATAAAATTTTTGTAAAATATCAAAAATTTACAAAATGGCGCAATTTTGAAACAAAAAAATCGTTATTTTAGGTAAAAAATTTACGTTTTTTAATGCCAAATTAACATTTTTCAACCAATCAAAAAGAGCGTAGGTCATTGTATAGTAAATGTAATCAACAATACTCAGTTTTAGTTTATCATTTCGAGAAAAACGCGTTCAAAGTGTCACTTATATTAAAGCTGTCATTCAAAAACTATGCAAAATACGACCATGCGATTTCACGGGATGTTTTTGGAAATATAAGCTATCAAAAAATAAACAATTTTTTTTGAAAGTGTAACACTGCATGCAGCATTTTCGCATTGGCTTTTTGTATTTGTTGAATAACCAGAAGTTCCACGGATTTAAATCAGGAGAATACGGTAGTTGCGAAGAACCAATGCAGTGTGAAATTCTTCATTATCTTGATGAAGGCACCAATCGAGACCTGACGCGTTTGAGAAACAAAAGATTCTTCAAAAGGTTTTGCGTGATCTCTAATTGTCAATCAACGATTTTCAATTACTAAAGCTTTTAATTTTGTTGGACGTTTCTCTCGTCAATTGAGGCTGATGGTTCCACTTTGAACTCGTTGTACCACTAAACGCTTATATATTGTGCCACAGTTTGATCCCCAAAGGCTTTCGCAAATTTTCAACATGTTCGTACAAGAATATTCGTTTCGCAAAGAAACTGGATGCAAGTTCTTTGCTCAACAAAATCAAGCATCGAAAACTCACTTTTGCAAGCCGGAGATAGTTAAACTTTTTGAAAAACAGACAAAAGCAAAAAATCCTGCCCTACTGATGCCCAGGGGTTTTAAATGATAACTTTACCTTATTTTTAATCACAATACAGTTACTTAAATTTTGATTCTTGGTGAAAATAGATACGTATGTTTTACGGAGTTCAATTTTTGAATATTAATTACTGTAACCATCCATGCTTGAGCCATCAACTTAAAAAAAATATAGGCAAGCCATGTTTTTAAGTGTCAGAAAAGTTCCTAGTTTCTGCTGCTTTACATTCATTTACTACTGTGATCAAATTGAACGGTGAATTTTGCCCTTATTATTTTTTCTTATTAAGTTATCCCCTCCAAAACAGTTATGTCAACGAATTTTGCAGTCATTATAGCACTTTGAAAAATCCTCCACCGTGATGGCCATCAGAGCCTTCTTCGATTCTGCTTTTATACTCTCAATTGAGCCAAAACGGTGTTCTCAGAGTGGTCATGTGAATTTGCTGAATAGCCAGAACGGCACGGCATTAGTTGAAAATGTGGCGAAATGATCACGAATAACCAATGCAGTATGAGATGGTGCATTACCGCACTTCTTTTTTCAATAAATTCAGACATAGTAAAACTCAAAGAATTCACTTTTAGAACCTCACAAAACGACGCTGAATTTTGTATCTATGTTTACGACTCGAAAACAGACGATCGATCGGCCAAATAGCATGGCAAAAGTGAATCGAAGCCGAAAAAATACTTCAAATCAAGTCAAAAATCAATGTTATGTTGACAGTTTTCTTAGATTCTCAAAGTGTGGTGTACTCCGATCTCCTTGTAACCGACCAAATTGTCAACAGAGAATATTATTTGAGTATTGTGGTTCGTTTGCGCGAAGCTATTTGTAAAAAGAGGTCGAAAATATGTGCCAAAACCTCTTGGGTTTGCACCACGATAATGCACCGTCGCATATTGCATGGAGTCTTCGTGAGTTTTTTGCCAAATTTTCAACCACTATGGTGACACTACCGTATCGTCTGATTTAGCTTCGTGTAACTTTTGGCTATTCATCAAACTCAAACGATCACTTCGGGGAAACCCTTTTGAGTCAATGGAAGGCATTAAACGAGCATCGCTATACGCTTTGAAGGCTATTATTATATTTGGCGAAATTGACTTTAATAACTGTTTCGAGGACTTGAAAAAACGACACAAATGAATTGGTTCCAAGGGGGATTTCTTTAAGGGGCCGACAGAGCTTTTGAAGCATAATAAAGTCTTACTATTTTTTTCTCATAGTAGTATGTATGTCTGTATTTGCTTCACTTCCGCCATATTTTGAAAGCTTTTGGAGTCTCATATGAAGGGTATCCCAAAAATAACGTAAGTCTAAGATTTGCCGCCGTTTAAAAATAAGGTGTGGGTAAATTTAGAGTCTCAACGTAGAACAACGTGTCTTCTTTATTGAACAATATTTAAAAAATAATTAAAGCTTGACCGCGGCACTTCGGAAATTTCATACAAAATATTGTCGAAACCGTTTTAATATCGTCAGCTATGAATTTATTTAGAAATGGTGGGAAATTTAATTATTGCATTAATTTTGTGAACACTGTATGTATGTATGTATATCAAACTAGAGACATAGACATTTTTTGTAAATTTTTTTGAAACAAAACTGTGCAGACGTTAAAAATAATACACAACTTAAATGAAAAAAAATATCAGCACTTTTCTTAACACATAAATGCATTCCTTCCCATGCTAAAATAAATAACTATACAAAACACCTCCAACTACTAACAGACCAAACAAAAAGAAGTGGAAATTCCAGCAGAACCCTCATTTGTTGTCAAATTTATATACATATTTACAAACAGCTGGACTTACATGAATAATCGCACGAATTACAAAAGCATTTGCTGCATGCAACAACCCCAACAACCTACAACCATTTAGCACATAAGCAACGCTGTCGCACATACATACGCACAAGCGATAAAAAAGAATGCGCACACATACATTTTCTTGCAAATAAATACCGAAATGTGCTTTATAGTTTATTGACTGCAGTTGTCAATTGCGATTATCTACGAAATGTGAGCAACAGACAAAGCCCAGTGAGGGGCAAAAAGGGCGCACAAAATCACTTATGCACTTTTTAAGCACAGACAAGGCGCACTTATGCATATGCGTCGGTCGCATGTGTGCGCCACCCGGCTCATCAATCGGGGAGACGGCAACCGGAAAATACACACCACAAACATTTACGCAATTTCCTGTACACAAGTCGGCCGCAGCCGTCACCCACTCATACACACACACATACTCACAATCCAATAACTCACATTATGTTTCACTAGAGCTCCACTACTTATAAATATTTAACTACGCCATTATGCTTAGTCACCAGAAGTCAACATTCCTTCTTTTCTTCTTTTTTTGTTTTTGTTTTTGTTTTTGTATTCAGCACCATATTTCACTTGTACTTGTGTCTCGCTGTGTTCGCACTTTACAATAACTAACGGTCTTTTTCGTATATTTTTCTTCCCTTTTCTGCATCGCTTTTTATATGGGATTTCATGCTCGATAATGATAATATGTGCATACATACACATACACACGCACACAGCTGCAATGACAACGAGAAAGCCGCGCACACGCCACCCAGCTCGGACGAAGACAACTCACCCACAGAGCTGAATAATTGCAAGCGTTTGGTCGACAAACCGCCCCTGGTAAGTACGGACATGCCAATAAGTACTGTTATAAAATATAAATATGTATATGTATGTGTATAAATAGAAATCAAAATACAAGACGACTGCTTGAGGCAGGCGGGAACGGGAAATTCTGCTCGCAAAATATTGACAGCTGAGCGAGTGAAGAATGCGCATTTCTGCTATGAATATGTATAAATATATGTAGCAGCGCATATGTATATGTGTGTGTGTAGTTGAAAAGCGCTCAAAGCACAAACCTAAAGTGAATTGCAAAAGTTTTGCTTTCCCGCTATTATTTTTGCATATTTTATGCGATATTGACGTTGATAAGGGTGACTGCGCTGCCGCGTCTGGCAGTCGCATTTGGTTGCCTCATCAACTTTATTGCTGTTCGATACATTGAAGGCTGCTTTGCGTTGCTATTGTCTAGAGAATGGGTGAAATTTTGTTTGCCGCAACTAGCTAGTGACTGCCTGCTTATATAAGCACAAGCATGTCCGTTTATGTGTGTGTTAACAAATTTTCAGTCATTTTATTTCGTTTTGGCTCAAAGCAGCTTACTGGGTTGCACGATTTCAGTGTCACTGCGTTAATGCCCATTGGGGCTGCAAACTTTAATTTAACTAAAATTGCTTTGGCGCTTTGGCGCACACATACACAACTTTAAGGTTCGGCTTTAGTTGTTTGTGTCTGTGTGTTCGCAAGTAAATACTTTGCATGAGTGATTAAATTGATTGGCATTGCAAAATTGGCTGTAATCCTCGTGAAGATCCCATCGAGTTTCATTTTAGTATGAAAGTTTTATGAAGTTTTCTTTTAAATTAAGCAATTTGTAAAAAAGTTACTCAAATATTGTGTTTGTTTATTATGAGGAAAGCTATACATACTGGATTATGTTTGCACTCTTGACTCAGATAAAACGTGGATATGAAAAATGTTTAGAAGATAAAATTCTAACGAATCGAAGTTTGTATATATAAAAATATAAGGAGCTATAGGTATTCCTGACCTGAAGCGTTGAAATTATCTTTCACTTCGTTTCTAGCTTTCGAAAGCGGGCGTTGAGGAAACTCTTCAGACTGCAATAAATAATTCAAATGAACTCAATCACTTCGGTACACTACCTGTGAGGCATGACCGAAGTTCTTTCATTTTCTATTCATCCAATCTTTATGAGATTTCCCAGAGCAAAACACCGCTTAATTTGAATAGTTTTTTTATAAATATTAAATATTTTATTCTTTATTTTATTATTCCAAAGGTATATATATTACAAAGATATTGTGAAATTTTCAAAGCAACATATTCGAATCTCTGGCATTACGATGCCATTTCCGACAGTCCCTCGGAAAAAGGTGCCTCCACATTAATAACAAAACCTCATATAGGATCATCAAAAGTAAAAGGAAATAAATAAGTGTTTTAATTAAGACCATAAACCTGGTAATGGTGGAAGGAAATAAAGAAAGTGAAAACTGGTGTTCATTTCTTTTTTTTTTAATATTTGTAGGAAAAAATTCCTTGTTTCAAGACCTCGTAAATTATATGTCGAAGATTCACTAATCTGGATTGAGTAGCGAAAAATCTTGACAACCAACTTTGAATCCAGAGTTTTGAGGAAAACGTGTTTAAAGTTTTAAGTAACTTTATAGCTGACCTTAAGGGCGCATCTTTTCAAGGTTGTATCTCAAGGTAGTTTCACGGATCAGCTTGAGAATTTAGTAGAATATTCTGGAAACATCTTTTGAAATATAAGATGGTATAAAATTAACAACAAGGTTTATACATTTTTTGAAGCCGTGTAGGTGATACATTTCATATGGCTCCAACATATTACTGGTTAGTAAATTATCAACCTTAAAGCACAATATTGAAATGACAGGCTGATCATAAAATTTAAATGTAAGCAAGAAAAAGCGTAACCTTAACTTGGGTTGCGACGAAGCTAAAATACCTTTCACAAATGCAAAAGCTTCATACAATAATTTGATTTTAATCGGTCTGTATGTATGACAACTATAAGGAATAATAGTCTAATCTGAACTATTTCTTAGAAGATTAAACCGTTGCTTTGGAAAATAAACAAGGCTCTTTGAATGACAGCTTTATGCTATAGTGGTCTTATTTGGTTTCAACAAATGACAAGCTTCTTGGGGAGAAAATAATGTGTCTAAAGTTTATTTTCGATATCTCAAAAACTGAAAGAGCATTTCGGGTATACACAGGTATCTTTCAGCTCACTAGGTATTAGTCAAAATGTCATACGTGGTGAAATGTTACGATTTTCCTAAAACAGTTCAACGAATAAAGAAATGTGTTTTGAAAATCAATTTTATAAATATTATTTTAATAAAAATATTTTTCTTTAAAAAAAAAGTGGGTACTGCTGAATATTAAATACATATATCCTTCGCAAAGTGGGTGAATTTTCTGAAACTAGCCGCTATTGCGTTTCGCTTAGTCAGCTTCGGTACGAAGAATTTGATACACTTTTTCCTAAGTACTGCATTTTTTAAATTAGGCAAAGATTTTGCTCGGATATTGCTGAAGCCTAACAACAACATTATAAAGATTATTTTTGCACTAATTTCAAGAATCATAGCCGTAATTTGAGGGACTTTTGAAAAAGATGATTACTAATATTGTACCGGAAGTCGTCAATTTTGTTGGACACTCAAATACACTCGTGGCCACCCAAACCTTACCACTAAAAATTTTCATATTTGACTAATAAAATTCTTTTATTTAGAAATAAGTTAATTAATCAGAAATTTTAAAAATTAAAAACAAAACACATTTAGCTATAGATAAATCGATTGAAAGTGGTAAGGTTTGTGTGGCCACAAGTGTACAAGATAAATATATTTTTTTGTATTTCCCTTACTTCTAAAATTGTAAAAATACATATTTTAGTGCTCAAATTAATCAATCCGTTATGTAATATTGTCGGTAATTATTAACATCTTGCCTCAAGAGAAGATTTAAAAGCTTTTTGCCGAATATTTTTTACTGAAGAGATATTAAATTATAAAAAACTAAGTGGTTAATAAATAATCTAACATTTTCATTTTCTTTTGAATACTTGAAGTGTAGATAGACTCTGAAACAGCCCACATATTGCTTTATACAACTTAAATTTGTATGTGGGAATTCTATTCCGGTTTAATTATAAAAAACTAAGTGGTTAATAAATAATCTAACATTTTCAAATTTCTTTTGAACACTTGAAGTGTAAATAGACTCTGAAACATTTTAAGTAAAGCCACACTATGCTTTGTATTTTTTTGTGTTTGTTTTCGATTTCATAGCACAGTTTAAGGCGTACAGAACTGAAAAAACTCATTTTATCAACTACATTTCTTTCTAAATTATAATTTCCTGGCATTGTAAAAGCCAGTATATTCAAATTCCTCACAAGTTAGCAATTGGTCTGCCACCGAAAAATAACAAAAATATATAGAGAAATGCTAAATATCAAAACAAAGTGTTTAAACGCAACTTGCAAAGATATAAATTCTTTCTACTACATATAGTATAATTAACAGCAAAGTGTTTTCGTTTATTTTCGTTTAACTACTTCGACACTGAAAAGTTCCACGGAGACAACTTTATACTTTTGCTTACGCATCTCGCATTTCGCATTGTCGTTTGTGGTGCTTATAACTATGCTTAAAGTATACTTAATTGTCTGCAGACGAGTTAGACAAGAAGTTTGCGCAAATACTTGTGTTTACAAGTGCATCAAATCCTTTGTTATCTTTGCGCCATTAATATATACACGAAAACAAGTCTGCATACTTACGCAATATACATTTACAAACTTGAATAACTGAACTCTGGCATATAAATAAACACGAATAAATATATATATGTATGTGTGTGATGCAGAAGACAAGATAAAGCAGAAGTTTTTGCAAATAAGCTAAATATTGCTTTACGCTCAAGACCAATGATAAATGCATACGTATTAGTATGTACTTCGGTAAGTGAAGGCACAGCCAGATAAGTGAAATAGGTGAGCGTAACGGTGAATATAACTTATGTGCACGTTTTTGGGCAAACTTTTATCAGACGCAATTTTGGTGCGAGTATTTTTGCTCACGCGTAAGTACGTATGTAAGTAACTAAGTATATAAGTAAAGCATACTTAGTATTAGTGCTTATGACTTAAGTGGAAATTGACTGGTGCTTGCTTTCGCGCGTCACGTGTTGGCGCAACATTTGTTTCGACTAAACCAAAACACTTGTAAAAGTTTTACTCAATCACGTGACGATAAAAGTGCACATAGCTATTTACCTCAACATACGCAAGAGTTAGAGTGTGTTTGAGAACAAGTTTGATAAATATTTCTTATTGTTCTAATTTATATACTAGCCAACAACAAAACACTTTTATCGAGTTATATGAGGAAATGAATAATAAAAGAATTATTTCGGTCTTAATCAATACGCAAATAATTACGTTGTGATAGTCAAATGAGAATTAAGTGACTTACATTTGGCTTTTAAAATATCGTTTATGAAATACTCTAAGTTTTTCCTAAATGACTCTGTCAAAATTTAAGTCACAACTTCTTCGAACTGCCAGAAGGCCTTTAATTGGACAAAGGCTATAAGCTCTAAGGCAATAGATATAAATTCTATCCTCTACTAATAGTGCACTCTCGGCAACCATATAACAGTTCAACAATAACTAAATCTAGGTTTGTCTTTCGAATATAAGATCATGATAATATCTCCATCCACAACTGTGGCGATCCGCTTGCAATCTGACTTACACATGAAAAAAGACACAATCAATTTCAGTAGTGATATTCTATATATGATTTAAGGGATTATATCAATTTTCTTGTAAGAATATACGCGCCCTCTTTTTTGGGATTTTGGAAAAAATTTCCTTCATCGATTCTAAAAACAAAGTTTCGAAGAAAATATGTTTAAAGTTTTGACAGTCGACTAAGGTAAGGTTAATCTGGCAGGCCAATAAGTCACGCATAGACCAGTTTTGGTCCTTTACGATACCAGTTTCAGTTCAGTCGCTAGTTATCTAGTTTGTCATACCGTGGGTAGTCCAGAAGCTTACAGTGTATTCTTGCCAAGCCGAGATAAGTACAAAATAAATGCTCCATTCTTTCCATAGAGCGTTGCTCTAGACATTTTCTGTAGTTTTCTGGATATGTCAGCCCTATTCTGCGGGTTTGTGCCGCCACCAGACAGTGACCAGTTAGTTCTCCGATACTTGTACTACAGTTTCTTTTATAGAGTGCCAAAAGAAATTTTGTGTACTTCCGATCTACTGTTTTGCACATGATTTTTTCAGTTTTGCACCCTGGTAGCTCGTTCCATCGGGTTTTGATTTTCATTACCATGCTTCTATTGAGGTCGTCGTATAGACTATGCATGGTCTTATAATCGTTGATCACGTTTCCGGATGTTAACTGTACAACATTATTAGCAATATCGTCCACTATTTCATTGTCCTCGACAACTTTTTGGCATGGCCTGGCTCAGTAGAAGTGAAGTTGCTTGCTTCTGACAACCCTTTCTACTGCTGCCCTGCTTTTCAAGATACTTCTGGCCGATATGCGATACGAGGTTACTTCCTTGATTGCTGCTTGGGTGTAGATATTGACTGGAATTGTCTGCAGGTGCATTAGAGACCTGCTTCGCGGCTTTCACAATAGAAAAGCTCTCAGCTTGAAATATACTTCAGTCTTCCGATAACTTGAAACGCTGCTTTATGTCAAACGCTGGACAGTATATTCTTGCACCAACTCTATCGTCCACTTTTGAGCCATCCGTATAGATGTTTAGAGCTATCCGTCTGTTTTCTACCTCGAACTTTCTTTTCCAGTTGAAAAGTGGTGTCATGTAGTCGGTGTTTACCCAACCGCCATTATCCACCGAGCTATGCCAGATGGTTCCATATGCAAATTCTTTTGCAGCCGATTTTGCAGCGCAGTTTTCAAAGAAGAGTTTTATAGGTGGCAGGTTTAGTACCCGTTTAAGAGCCGCTATTGGAGTTGTTCTTTAAGCTTCTGTTATGGACTGCGCAGTGAGCCTCTATAACCTGTTTATTGGCTTCCGGTAGGTGGATTTCCATAGGCATGCCCACTATACTACTGGAATGTAGAAATTAAGTTAAACAATGTTTACTCTCATACCTCCGAAAGTATTTATTTGACGAGTAAACTTCAAATTTTCGGAAATTATCCTCCATATGTATTTTCATATATTATGGAAAAAAATCGATTTTTTTAAATTCACAAGCGAAAGTAAGAACTTAAAATAACTTTCTGAACATAACACTATATAAGTCTCGGTTTATGAACAAAGTGCTTGCAATTCAGCTAATGAAGATCAATTTTTCTCGTTTTCATAAAGGAAATTCATAATTCGCCACAATATTATCAATAAGAAAAACTTAGTCATAAGACATTTTTATTATCTCAAATCTATGAATGCCTAGCAGACCAAAATGTGAAAAAAATATACAGAAAAGAAAAATAAATTTATCACACGCATTAAACACAGAAAGAATAAAGTATATACAAAAAAGTGAACTGGAATGCAAGACAAACAAATTTAAGTTAAGTTGAAATAAACAAAACAGACAATCCGTTTGCCTAATGGTAGCTATAAATCCTATCATGAGCAGCTCTGTGACACATATTATAACGACATAAGGAAATAACTCCAGCTGATGCCTAAAAATTGCTTTTTTATTGCACTCGTTGCCAAAAACATTGGAATTTGTGTATGTAAGTAGAGACTAACTCAAAGCAAATCAAAAAATGTGAAGCAACTAATCCTGAAAGAAAGTTATGTGAGCACTTCTGCCTACTTCGCCTCCAACTTTTCAGTTTCCTACGCTTTTGTTGTGTCAATAAATCAATTTTCTTTATAAACCCGAAATGTGCGTTTGCAAACAAGCACACACGCCTACCACGCACACATATTAACCCTTCTAAGCAGCACATACATTTATACAAAGTTTCGTTTGTGTGGGCGTACGCCAGCAACGTTTACTCACACCAATGACCAGCAGTTTCATAACTCGTTTGCACATCGAAAGAAATTTAATATGCCACTACACAAACAGCTGACACTGCCACTGCCACCGCCACTGCCGCTGCAGAGCAAACACACAAATATAAACAAATCAACAGACACACAAACACTCACACACTAAATCAACGCAATTGCTGGTTGTTTGCTGTAAACTGCTACGGTGTTGTGCAAATAAGCAGATACAACCGTTAGATGGCATTCGCCCTTAGCTGTATGTGTGCCTAGCGACAAAACTTCTATTAGCGGCGTGTGCGCAGGGCGTATGTGTTGGGCGCGCGGGGGCGTATGAGCAACATGGCCTATCCCCAGCATTTCGCTGCCATGTCGATGTTGATGTTGATGCTAATGCCAGCGGCAGTCTATTGAACTGTATTGATGTTTGCGAACATTGTTTTTGTTTGTGCTGTTTGTTTTTGTTGCTTGTTGTTGTAGCTGCGCATTTTGTTGCCCTTGCGGCATGCTTCATTGGCAGCCTTTTTAGCGATACGCAAATTAATTTCCAGAAATAAATACTGAACTCCGCACCGCCACGGTCGCGCCTGTCAAAAGTCAGGCGAGCAGCTCCACCACATACATGTGTGTGTGTGTATGCGTAAAATAAGAGCTAAAGTGCAAATCGGTGTGTATGTGTGTGTGTTTTGGTGCAAACGAGCGTGCGCTTGGTTTTTACGCCAAAGCCTTATCAACATTTTCTCGTTTTGATGGCTGCTGTCGTTGGCAACTAAGCTGATTGCCCGCAGTGTTTGACTTCTATACACACACACACTTGCATACATATGCATATTGCATATGGCAGTCTCGTTTGCAACTTTCGTTGCTTAAGGCTTGCATGTGTGAGTATGGTGTGCGCTGAAGTGTGGTTAGTTTTCCTTGTTTGTCGCTGCGAGAGATTCAATTTCAGATACGTGTGTCTAGTCAAAAGTTCGATACAACCGCGCGCGCGCTTGCATAACTCAAAGTCAAATGGATTATGTGAAGCATGTACCAAGCTGCAGCGATTATAAAACTGATTTCATACAGAAAGGTCGCAGTGAGAGAGAGTAAGTAGTGCGGCTGGGGTTAGGAGTTGGCGAATTGTGTTGAAAATATTGATGAAAAATGTTTAAGATTTTATTCTTTATTTTCAAAATGCAATAAGATGTATGCATTGCTAAATTTTTTTCTTAAAATGTTCCCCAAATTTATTTAGCTGGTAAATTACATTTAAGAAAAATATATTTGTACGGATTGGACTATAATCCTTGGCATTCCTTAACTAAAATATTGCAAAAGTTTCGGGAGATTTCATCGAACTGTTACCAAATTACAGATATCGAAGCGACGTCAGCTTTTCTATTTTGGTTAAGCTTCGAGGAAGGTAAATTTAACTTTTACGGTAAGCCTTAAAAGCATATCGTATATTAATGGAATAGTGTAAATGATCTTAAAATGAAATTATGCGATTCTACACTGTTACAAAAAACACCCGGAAACTGTTATTCCCCGGGTAAATGTTTCTTCAAAAAAAAATATACTTTGTTAAGTTCGTAAGACTGTCCTTAATTACTATGCCAAATACAACCGAGATTTGTTAACCAATCTGTTTACAGCAACTGCTTAAGTTGGTACACCTCAGTTGTGCATTGCAAATTTTACAAAAGATAAAAATATCGATCAACGAATTTGCTTCAAATTTAATATTTCTAACCAAATTTCGTGTGCGTAATCATTGCAAATGTTGGAAAAAACTTACGATGATCCAAAAACACAAGCCTAAGAGTGGTACAAAGGCTTCAAAGACGGTCGAGAGTTCGTTGAAGACATGCCTCGCTCTGCACGACCTCCGACCTCTTCACTTGATGAAAATATTAAAAAAGTGAAAGATAAGGTACTTGAAAATCCTCAAGCAAATGTTAGAGAGACGGCAAGAGACCTCGGCATCTTTGGTGAGTCCGTTCGAACGATTTTGGTGGATATTTTGGGTATGAAACGCATTCATGCTCGACCATCGAAACGGGATCTAAATTTTCTACACAAAAAGTACGATTGGGACCGAATTTAAAGTCCAAAACGCAACGAATATGATTAATCGATGGTACTCACGAGATTTGGTTCAGTGTGTTATTTTCTTGTTTCTCAAAATGAAATTGCCGCTCCAGGAAACCCGCTTTCAGTCAGTCGAAGAGAAAACAAAATTCACTGAAGGAGCCAACCCAAAAAGTGCTTATGAAAAATTTTTCCGGCATTGGCTCAATACAACATCGAGATCAAAGGGTTTTCAGCTCACGCTGTAAATAATTTTTTCTCATTCATAACAATATACCAGGGATAATAACATAGATTTTATACCAAGTCAACAAATTCTCTAATTTCCAGCTATTTATGATACCTTTTGTCCCTTCTGATGGTTAACAGACAAGGTTGACAGAGAAAAGTTTACGACAACTTTAAAATCATGCATTTTATCTCAAAATTGGTTCAGTCAGGTTGATTGAATTGTAACGGTTTTTTTAACGAAGCAATGCTTTTTCGGAGTTTGTCTTCACATTTCATGATTAGCACACTTACTTCGGAATAACGTTTGCAAATCATAAAAATTTAAAACAAAAATAATGGTTCGGCATCGCGTGCTGATCCAATATTCGCTCGACATATTCGCCCTGCAGAGATAGTAATTCAAGCAACCATTGAACGGTCTCACATTAAATTACTCTGGATTCTCTTCATCAGAAGACGCTGCTGCTGGTGTGAAGTAGAGGATTGAAGAAGACTAAAATGAGTCTATCTGCCATCGGGCTGTGTGCTGTGCCCATTCACTTTATCTAAGATTTTGTGGAGGGATATTGATATTAAAAAATCCAACTCATGCAAAAAATGAAGTCGAACGAATACCAAGAACTGTCAAAAATTTATTCATCAAATGAATCATTAATTACTACAACACAAATGTTAGAAAAAATTAAGTTTTATTGGTAGCAGGTTTCAAATATCGCAATGTGCCTTGTTTACGTCATAACTAACATTACAGCCATCATCATTCTAAGCATAGTGTGTTCCTTCATACTGGTGGGTGTGCGATTTGCTGGACATACTGCTTCCTGCAGCTTCAAATTCACCACACAAACGCAATATAAGTTGCCACTTCGATATTAACGCCACAGACAGCAACAACAAAACTGCAGTGACACCGCAAATCAAGCGCTGCATTCACCAATGTAATCAAATCCAGTGCAGAAGTCGTCTATCTGGTCTACGCTGAGACTGCCCGTCAAAGCACGAAATGCGTAACGGTAATAAAAACCATACAACGCAAAGCGCCGCTAGGATCGTAAAACACAAAATACAAATGCACGCATCGATGACACTGAACGACACAACAGTTGTTGCAAGGATTTTGCATAAATTTGCGAAAGTGGCTGTCGATGGAGTAGCCGGCAGCCAAGCTGTTAGCTATGTGCGTTGCATGCGCTTTTCTTTGTGCGCTTTTCGAGTGCAGCAATACACCCGCACACTCATGAGGGCCCCGCAGCATTAAGCCATCAATCAGTGTGGCAGCAGTTCGACTGTGTGCCACACAAAATTGGTTGAAGTACGGAATCGCACGCATTTATAATGGATGTAGGAATGAGTGTATGTGTGTGTGTGAGTACACAAAGCGCCAGGCACGTGCGTGACTGAGTAAACAAGTGAGCGAGGGGGTGAGCGGGTTTGTGCTGGAGTAATGGACGAACAGTGACATGTTGCATGAATGACTGCGGCAGCAAAACAAATGCGTTCAACGAGGAAGCTGTGTGCTAAATGTAAAGAAGAAGGATATTTGCAACCAACCGCAACACACACACACACACACGCAACCGCCTCATCAACATTTCCACTAGAATGTTGACGGAAATTCCAAATATATAACGAACATTAAAAGTCAGCGCTTCAAAATGTGCCTAAACGACCGAAAGCCCTCATGTGTATGTGTGTGAGTGTGTGTACGGTGAGGTCGACAGCAGCATTTTATATGCATAATTCTGAAAATTGTTGTTTTTGATGTTTTTCTCATTTACAGGCCTCTTAGTGTGCACCAAAAACAAAGCCAGTGCCTAACCAGCAGTGCTTGCCACACAGCGCAGCTGTCAATTCGGTTGATGCGCTGAGTTAGTCACACAGTTATTGTGTGGCATTGGCTTGTATTGGCCGGCCGTTGGTAGCAGTTGACCAAAAGAGGCACTTCATTAAATTTGCATACATTAACAAAATATGCGCCAGTGTGCACGTGTGTGTGTGTGTGTGAGTTGCCAGTGTACTCGTTTGAGTCGTTCATTTAAGTGGACGATACGCTGTGTGTTTGCTAGCTGCCCTAAGCATATTTGTGCCTATGCTAATGAGGTCGGTAGGAATTTTTACTGATATGAACTTTAAAGGTGATAACGGCATGTATCTCTGACGATTTCCTCGATCAGGTAAAAGCATGAAAATATGTTAACTTCAACTGCAGCAAAGAGTTATGTTAAAAGCCTTCACAGACGCATTATTTACAGAAACTCTGTGATCGACCGATCGGATAGTTACGTGTATGCTATATTGGTTCGATCTCAGCAATTTGATTTTAGCATTGACTTGGGTTATAATGTCAGTCAAATTTCAGTGAGATATCTTCTTAAACCAAAAAATTTCCCATACGGGAACTTATGTTTCCTATACTAGTTTGTATGACAGCCATATGCTATAGCTGTCCAATCTGAACAATTTGTTCTGAGATTAGAGCGTTGCTTTAAACAATCATTCATGCCAAATTTCATGAAGATAACCTCTCACATAAAAAAAATCGACACAGCTTGTCACTCAGATCACTTATATGTATGCATATATTTTAAAGGGTCTCCGTCCTTGCCCTTAAGGTATTACAAACATCGTGAAAAACCTAATATTCCCCGCTCAGAATACAAGTATAAGTGATTTTTATATGATCTCCAAACCTATGATGGCAAGCAAGCTACGATTAAAACGACAGAAAATTCCTTCAAGCCCGCTATGTGGTGCAACAGCTGTGGCAAATGTGTGGCATAAACACATACCCATCAATATTTTCAGTATGTCTGTGTTTAGGATGAGTATTTGTTGTGCTATTTGAAAGTCAGCGCTGGTTGTTTACCAGTTTTCAATTAGACCATTTTTGGCTTGCGGAGGCATGGCAATTTTTCCGGTGCGTCGCCATCCACCCACTCTACCATCTCTGCGCAAGTGCTTGCGTCTGCTGCCATAGTGACGATGTTATACTTTATAGCGTTGCATATATATGAGTGTGTGTGTGAGTGCTGATTTGTATTCGCCTGCTACTATGTTGGTAATGACTCTTGTATGCTACATAAACAAGAAGCCAAAAATAATTTACCGAAAAATAATTTTACAGACAGCGGCTGACAAAGAGAAAATGAAAATGTCAGTACGTCAGTACGTCAGTCAGGCAGTCATGCTGTCGCACTGACAGTCTGTGCGTTATTATGGTTGAAGTATGTGGAGCAAATACAAAAGAATGAGAGAAATGTATGTGCGTATAAATGTATATATGTACATATATTTTTTGCATTTCTGCTGGCGAGTATTAAGGCACAACAGTTTTTCAGGGCACATTTAAAAGAAAATATAGCTTGAATTTCTTATTATGAATTTTTGTTTTATAAAATAAAATTTGATATTACGATTTTTTTTTTAGCAAAACTAAAATAATTTTCTTGGGAAATTTTATTACCAATGAAATTGATGAGGAATAATTTTCAAATAATAGCAGTTTTATTTATCTTTAAACCTTACCCAAATTGAATATTTCTTCAAAGTGAGACTTTTTGGAGACTGTGTTTATAATTTCTTAGACAAAAATTGTTCTCCACAAGCTTGAGATTTCCAGTTGTTTATTGGATGGTGATAATATGAAACTACGTACTTGAAAATATAATTTTTGAAAATATTTGTTATTTTGGAAATTTTGTTTGTGGGTGAAAAAAAATTTTTTTTAAAAATTGTAAATTGTTAAAAAAAATACTAACTATAATATCTCAAAAAAAAATTTTAATAATTTTAATAATTTTTTTTTATAAAAATTTTCGACCCCCACTCATGCGTGTGTATAGCTACTGTTTCATAGTATTGGTTCATATAAATTCATGTATTAAAATAAACAGATTAGTATGTCTGCCAGTACGCAAAAATGACTAGATATTTATGCTGGATCAGAAAGCCTTTTGACATGTTTGAAATACTTGCCGTTTTAATAAAGCAAAACCAGAGAAGACACACTTCCACACATATACATACTGCTTACACACATATAATGTATCGTCAAATATTAATTTTATGAAACAGACAACAAAATAACTCTCCTATTAATATACTCGAAAAGGAAAATATTTTGTATGGAAAAAAGGGTTGCCAAGTATAAAAGTTATGTTGAAAAATATTTTACAGCTTTTTCAGACAAAAAATTGTTGTAAGAGTATATTTGTGTTTTTCCAAAAGTATTTTTTAGTTTATAAAAAATGTATTGAAAAAATTGAAAATTTTTCGAAGAAAAAAATTTTATATACATATGTATGTATTCTTCCAAAAATAGGAATCAGCACCTTTCTGTAAAAAATATTTCAAGTTGTGTGACAAATTTTCTTCAAATATTTTTACAAAAATTTTTGAAATATTTTTGGTACTTTAAAATTAACCTTTGAATATATAAAAAAATACACTCGGCAACCCTTTGCAATATTCCCATTAAATAAGGATTCTGTTTTCCAGAAATGCCATATAATTTTTATGATTTCAATTTTAGCAAAACATTTCTAACATAAACACTCACATGTACTTGTATGCGTGAGCACTAAATGCAAGTACATTTCTGCTCTGCCCACCGTGGCGTATGAGTAATGAAGCTGAAATGTAGAGAATATTTTCGCAAATTGTTTTCATTTGTGCAGTCGTGCATATCCACATGAAAACACTTCGTTTTGCGCACACACATACATAGACACAAGTACGCATACACAAGCAGACAGACAAAATTAAAATATCTAATGGCAGACAGTGAAAAGTGGGCGAAAAAATGTTGCTGAACATATGCATGTGTGTGTTTGTGTGCGTATCGGTGTGAATATACTTGCTTTAGTGCTTCAAGTTCAATACCATGAAATTGTAAGTTACACGCCATAAAATGCGTTAGAAAAAGAATTTCACTTTAATGGAAATGAAAGTGAATGTGAAATCAAATTGCTACTGGCATGACAAATGAGGCGTAAAAGCAATGAAAAATCATCGTTACTTTAGAGCAAGTCTATTAATAAGAGGTTGAGGCTTTTGCATTAAAGAATTTCGTGCCCTTTTTTCTAACATTGAATCAATATTTTGTAACTGTTGTTAATAAGTATATTAACTTGATTCATGTCAAGTAGAGCTTCTGTGGTGAATGTCATAAATGAAAATATAGTCAAGATTCTGACCAAAACTCGGAGAATTGCGACATTTATTGTGGAATCTATTTGTTTGTCATATTTAAATATACAAAAGCAAAAAAGCTTATGTAAAATTATTGCCTACAGAAAGAAGAACTTAATAATGTAGTAAAGGGAAAATAAGCTGCTGCAAAAAATATTGAAAGGAAATATCTGTCCCTATAGCTACAAAATAATTGTTATCAAAAGGTTTCCTCCAGTAATAGTTTCATCTGGTTTTAGAAGTTCATAATACAACATGGTTCTTTGTTCCTATCAAATACAGAGCATAACCCCGGCGTTATGAATATTCGGCTTTGCCATTGATTTCGCTGGTTTGCCAGGTTTCTCATACGATTTCTTTGTGTCTTAATCGGTTCATTGCATTTCTGACATGAAACTTCGTCCTTCAACGTCTCTTGGCTTTGATTTACATATATAGAACCCGATTTCTTCGCTTTTGAGTGTATCCAGCTCCTATTGAACGTTTTAAATTAACTGCTTGAGTGAATCAAAAAGATTCTGCGAGCTCTCTTTGTGCTTGAAAACAATCTACATCGACTACTGCAACCAATTCCTTACCTTCAAGGTTTTCCCAGTCATGTCCACAACAATGGAATAATAAGCAAGTTACGCCATCTCTTGGCAGCCGTGTACAACTATAGACCCAGAAACAATATTAACAGAAATTTTAACAAAAACAGTCGGAAGTTTTGAAATCAAAAAGAAAAAAAAAAAACTAGGTTAAACAACTGATTCTCAAGTGTTTTCTATAATCCTTAAAATGATGCCGATTTTGTCAGTCAAATAATGTTCATACTTATCTTCATAGAGTTAACGTCAGTACTGCCTTTGCTTCCGAGGAACGTTTTCTTCTAGAAAAAATTAATAATCAGCAATTTTATTAAAAGAAAAGACCCTCGGCAAGACAAAAAAATATTTATTTAACACCAAAATAGTAAAATTCAAAGATACTCACTTTTCTCAACCAAAATGTATGACAAAATGCTTTGAAATTAACTTTAGCCGAAAGTATAAGAGCTAGCAACGAAGTCACAAAATCATTTATCACTCACTAAGTAAAATCATTGCGGATCAGTTGCTATCAACGTTTCATCTAGGTTTCATGTGACTTGAGTGGGAAGCCGCTGACCCCAAAAGGTCCGCTGAGATAGCTTATACGCTAGCGGCTGCCCACCCACCTGGTTGCACTGGCACACGAGTGGCGATGCTGAATAAGCTTTAGCGCAAAACTTTCTCTAAATGCCACTAAATTATTGCATTGTCATGAGGTGCGGCACAGCGCAGTTGTTGTTTGCCACCACAACAACGTAAATAGAAGAACTCATTCGCAAGCATTAACTTATTGTCGTCTTCACTCACTAAACCCACACCTGACAACAACGAACGAGCATAAGATGCACTGAGCAACGAAGAGGTCGCATATCGGACTAGCCAACAGGCGAGCGGCTGCAGCATGCCACTTAAGTGCGCTAGCAATGACTAAGTCAAATAAATTCTCTTCCCACTTTTTGTTTTCGTTTTCACTTGTGGGCGCCGCAGCCGCCTCGCGCTGCCGCCAGTGCAGTCTCAGTCACTTCCGCCGAACTGTGACTAAACCGCAGTCGTGTAAAAACAAGTAGACTTGAATTGGTGAGGACACGGCGTACAAAAAATTATCGGTTAAAGTGCCACCAAGCAAGTTCAGGTAAAAGCCACACTGTTAGTCAGCCAACAGCCAACACGATGTGGAGGCAAGTTACGCTGTAGTATGTTCCCTGCAAGAGTAGGGGCGATTTCGTCTGAGTAGGAAAAACTTTTCGCTATGCATTTATACTACTTCGCACAGTCGCTTCCTCTACACCCTCCCACTCATGGCAGCTCTGCTTCCATGCGCTCTCGCAGGTATTCGTATTATTATAGCCCACTGCACTGCAGTTTGTTGCTATGGTTTATGGTAATAAATTTCTATAGCCGGAAATTTATTCGCCCACAAATGTTGGGTTGTGTACGACGACTACCGGTCGACCGGTCTCACACCTACCTGTAAAGTCGAGTAGGCAAGGTAACAGCAATCAAAAAGCTGAAAAAAAAGAAATCTGAAAAAATCATTGCTTGCATTACAGCGCGTCGAGTGAAACAGAGGAATAATGCGGAAGAGCGGCGCAAAAAATGTGCGCAAAACAAAAATCAAAGCATACTTTACGGCGCGTAAGGCTGTACTTAAACTTGAACACTTCAGCGTGAGCATTACGTTTTGCTTTTTGTTGACTTTGCGGCGCATATTTTAGTTTGCCGCTTTCAACTTTTTCCCCACTGGACGCGCAACACTGCCAAACCGTGAAAAAGTGCATTTTTGCGGCTTAACCTGGTGCTTACAAAAGCGCACCGCGCTGCCTGCTCGCAGCCAACTTCAGCCACTACTACTCTACTACAACTGCTGAGCACTTGACTGTACTTGTGCGTCTGCTCTCGTCAGTTGGCGTTAAACTTTGAAGTTCAAGGATAATTTAAAGCGCCGGCAAGCTGAATAGCCGATTTTGGGCCACACCAGCTTAAGCTGCTTAAACTTTGTGTAACATACTTTAAGGCTGCATAACAGTTTGTTGCTACTATTCACATAATTTTACATACTTTTAGGTAACTTTCAAATCAATGTTGTTTGTTGCATACTTTTGGTGACTTTTAAATCAATGCTGTTTTTGTTGCATACTTTTATGCGCCCACATAATTTTTGTTGCTCCTTTACTTTTCAGGTCAAGCGTTTAACCATGGGCTTGTTGCGTTCAAATGAGGAGTCACGACCGCTTGTCAGTATTGGCACACCCACGAGCACAACAAATACAAACACACTGTGCAACGCTAGACTGCACAGTTCGGCAAGCAATAAAATCTATTCGAATGGCTATATTAATGAGGAGGCCTTTGAGCCGGAGAAATTTATTGCGAGCAAATTCGGTGATTCCTGCCGGCAATCGCTGACGGCTATACCCATGCTGGACACGGTGAATCTGAACGACAACAGCGAGTTCAACCTGAAGAAGCGTTATTTGCGTGAAACGAGTAGTGGTGGGTAGAAAATTTAATAACGGTATTATATTAAGACGTGCTTGTCTTCACGTACTTTATTTTGAGCACAAACTCAAGCAAACTTTTTCCGTAAACTTTTCTTCTTCTGTGGAAACTTTCAATAAAAATCTGCAGTATTTCTAACCTCAAAATCCTTTCTTTCAATTTTAATTTTTACTACAGCAAACTCCAGTCCGAAGATTTTCGCCAATCGCCTGCGCAATAACACATTATCGGCCGCCATACGCTCCAGCGCCACCTCCAATTCCACCACAAATACCACAACCACAGCGGATGCCTTAGATGAAACCGAGGAAGCTGATCTCAAGGACGCCTCTTGGTTCCAAGCTGGCATTTCACGTGACATAGCCGTCGAAGTGCTGTCGAGCAAAAGTCCTGGTGCCTTCTTAGTGCGTAAAAGCACTTCCAAGCCGGGTTGCTTCGCCTTAACGCTGCGTGTGCCATCGCCACCGGGACCAAAAACGGCAAATTACATTATACTGCGCACGGCGAGAGGTTACAAAATAAAGGTGGATAGCTGAAAATCATTAAAATTATTATTATTTTTTTTCTTATTAAAAAAAATTCTTATTCTTCAAAATTCTTATGCTCCAAACCACTTTATTTCTCTATTAGGGCTTCCGCAAGGAGTTCTCCACGCTGCAGGCCTTAATAACTCATCATTCCGTTATGCCGGAATTGCTGCCAGTGCCGTTAGCCATGCCCCGCCCAGCAAATATGACCTCATCGCGGCGCAATATCGATGACTTTGACACATACGATTCACTGCAGATGCTGGTGAAGTACTTACGCGCAAAAACTTTGGAAAATGAATAGAGTCAAATTGCGTGGTAGCGTTTAATCATAAGTAAAGTGGCTATGGTTTGGTCTTACCTGATGTGAAAAAGCACAAAACAAGCACAAACCATTATACGAACTGCGAAAATTGGAAGAATAATAAGCTAAGCAAATACCTTACTTGAATACGCATACGAGGTCATCTCAGCTTCATACTCTTAAACCACACAATTGCTTCCGTTTACGCGTTGCAGTACTTTAACACGCTTCATTACCCAGCAATTATCACAACTATAACCAAAAACTTTCCACAGCCTAACTTATAATTTCTCATTGCTTTACAAAAAGCACACAAAATTGTTTCAAATAAATATATATATTGTAGATATGTATATGTAGCAACATATTTGCATATGTAGTAGGTATATGAAAGCAAAAAAAAAAAAACAAAAACAAAATGTCTATAGAAAAATGTGATATCATTAAGTGACACTAGGGGTGACTGCGGCGCCAGGGGATCCAGGCTCCAGTTGCAAAACTACTTACATAGTTTACTTAGTCTGTATGTATTTAATGTTAAAGTTGTTTTGTGTATAACTGTTAAGAGTGGCGAACGTACACTATTGCGCATTTATATGTATGTGTGGCTATGTACAAATATTAATTATAATTAATGCATTATTATTTGTCTAAGGAAACGCCATGTTTGCAGCAAACTTTGAAAGGTTTTCTGTTCATTGTAAATATTGTTTATTTTGTGCAAAATCAAAAATGTGAGACATGCAAAAATAAATTTGTTTAGTTTTCATAAAAGAGCGTATGTGTTATTATTTTACAAAATTGCTGGCGGTGGTGAAAAGGTGAGTTTGTACTACGGTGGGCATAAAATAGTAAGATTTTGTTCATAATTTTGCAATTCTTAATTTATTCTTCAAAATCTCCCCTCAAACTAATCCCTCTTGGCCCCAATACACTTGTGCCAATCTTTTTTCCAATCCTCAAAACAGCTGTTGAAACAACTTAAACCGTGTTTTCACTTCATTAGGCACAAATGATCTTTCAAAATGGCTTTTACTGATCCCTCCGATATTCCAACGATGTCAGTAAGATCTCTACCTGTTAATCGTTGAATCTCAACCATTATTTCGTTAATTTTATTGGCGTGTTGATCATCAGTTGATATTGATGGCAATCTTGGTCAGGTTCTCGATCATCTTTGAATAATTTTTACCAATCAAATACACTTGCTCGCGACAAAAAAATATCACCAAAGGCTTTTTTCAACATTCTGCACGTTTCGGCAGAACTTTGATTCCGTACACAAAATTTAATGGAACTCTTTGTTGAACAATTACTCCTCGTAAACATCGCCGAATAGACTTTATGGATTTCAGAAAGACAAGCGTAAACTAAACACTAATGATTATTTTGATGTGACCTTTGGCACAGATCTCACTGAGAGTCATACCAACCCAGCAAAAAATATTTGAACGAATGGGCTTTCGTGCGAAATTTGAACTAAAAAGTCTTACTATTTTTTATCCATGTAGCAAATAGCTGGGATTTTGAAAAATGCGTGTTAAAGCTCCTTCACACAATCTTCTCTTTAAAAATTACTTTTCGCATCTTGTTAGTAAAAAAGTCAGTTGTTCACCATTGATGATAGCATTTATTCTATCTTCATTAATACTTTCGATACTCAGCTTAGCGTTGCTTGGATTTTATTCTCTTGTTCAAGTCTGAAAACCATCTCACCGCAGTGGTGTACGAAGTATTTTGTAATGCTTCCGAAAAAAGCGAGAACTTTGATGATGAAATTTCATCATTTTTAAATCTTCATCTTAATTTAATGTACGTTTTTGCGTGACAGGTATGTAGGTAGGAGTGCAGTCTTCCTGGGTTGAATGCGTCATTTGGAACTATTTAAGACTTTTATGATCGGTTCATCGTTGTGTCCAAACCATTTCTCTGTTAACCTTTTTGTAAAACTACCTTTACAAATTTTGTAGCCCGATGGGTTTCAAATATTCTATGTCGGGTTTGAGATAGAGCTGTCCAATTATATTGAAAGTAAAAATAGTCTTATATTCCCTTCTAGCTTGCTTGTTTTAGTTGTATTTGCTTCGTTTTATCGCATTTGGTTATTGATTTCCAGCTATTCTGAGCTATCTGTCCAAAATTAGTATAAAGCTCTCTTTAGATTGTTTTCTGCTAGCATGGTATTCACTCTGCCTCGGATTCGTCTGAAGAGGCCGCTTTTTGAGAGTCGAAAATGTTCCTGTGACGGGAAACCCAAAATTGTGCACAATTATGGTTGACCTGCCATTGAGCTTAAAACGCTCCCACAATTGTTGATTACGCTGAAATTACTCTGCTGCGTTGACAAGACCGTCAAAGTCGACTGGCTATTCGTGTATATAGTTGCTTTTTAGATACTCTCATAGTTATTCAAAAAACATTTCACATACCTTTCTATATTTAGTACTTCCTCTTGTAGTACACTAGCACAGTTTGGTAGATGGATAGAAAAAGGGAGGTACCAAGATCATTGGAGCATACATCCCACTCACTTGCAAGGGGTCTTGTTTTCCGTTTTCTTAGAAATTATAATATAGTTGTATAAATTACTTCAAGTGTGGCTTGGGACATAAAAAGATAATTTTATATATATAAAAGGTTAAGTATCTTTTTATTACTCACACCGTGGACATATAACTTTTTTCTCTAGGTCTTTGTAGTTTTGCCGGAAATCGCGATAACTTAATCCTTAAAAATTCAATGACGGTTAGGGGAAGTCCCTTCCTTTTCCAGAGCTCAGTTCGCCGTAAATCATTTTTACCTTAATGTTTGTAATTGTATATTTTTCTTTCATTTTTTTTTTATTATTTCAATGGTTTCTGCACTAGTCTATTCTAAATATGCTAATATATAGTCTCTTCGAGTAATTTTCCGAGAACATTCATCAGGCAGGCAAACATTTCGTAGTTTTCGCTTAAGTCAAGTAAAAAAAACATTTATAATAACTTTCTATGAGTTCAAGTAAAAGTTGAATCGTTCTGTACCTTTGCTAATCGACCTGCAAAATATCATCTTTCAAAATACGTATTAGCATTAATTGGTATATTTTTCATCATCATTATTTGAGTAAGTCTATTTATATTTGTTAAACTACTCAAATTGTTTTCGTATTTATTCACTTGAAACCCAGTAGGAAAGAATATTCCAACTGAAGGTGACCAAGTGCTTATAAAGGGTGATTTTTTAAGAGCTTGATAACTTTTTAAAAAAAAAAAACGCATAAAATTTGCAAAAAAAAAAAATTTCTTTATTTGAAACGTTAGATTGGTTCATGACATTTACTTTTTGAAGATAATTTCATTTAAATGTTGACCGCGGCTGCGTCTTAGGTGGTCCATTCGGAAAGTCCAATTTTGGGCAACTTTTTCGAGCATTTCGGCCGGAATAGCCCGAATTTCTTCGGAAATGTTGTCTTCCAAAGCTGGAATAGTTGCTGGCTTATTTCTGTAGACTTTAGACTTGACGTAGCCCCACAAAAAATAGTCTAAAGGCGTTAAATCGCATGATCTTGGTGGCCAACTTACGGGTCCATTTCTTGAGATGAATTGTTGTCCGAAGTTTTCCCTCAAAATGGCCATAGAATCGCGAGCTGTGTGGCATGTAGCGCCATCTTGTTGAAACCACATGTCAACCAAGTTCAGTTCTTCCATTTTTGGCAACAAAAAGTTTGTTTGCATCGAACGATAGCGATCGCCATTCACCGTAACGTTGCGTCCAACAGCATCTTTGAAAAAATACGGTCCAATGATTCCACCAGCGTACAAACCACACCAAACAGTGCATTTTTCGGGATGCATGGCAGTTCTTGGAAACGGCTTCTGGTTGCTCTTCACCCCAAATGCGGCAATTTTGCTTATTACGTAGCCATTCAACCAGAAATGAGCCTCATCGCTGAACAAAATTTGTCGATAAAAAAGCGGACCGAACCGAACACTGATTTTGGTAATAAAATTCAATGATTTGCAAGCGTTGCTCGTTAGTAAGTCTATTCATGATGAAATGTCAAAGCATACTGAGCATCTTTCTCTTTGACACCATGTCTGAAATCCCACGTGATCTGTCAAATACTAATGCATGAAAATCCTAACCTCAAAAAAATCACCCGTTACTTACAAAGCAAATAACTTAAATGTCATGTAAAACACCCTAGTGAAACCACAAGAAATATAACCGAAATGCAAGCTACTTTCATTTTCTTATGTGGAGTTGGTCTGACATGCCAAAATTACGCTGTTGTGTTGTGTCTTCCTGAAAGATGGATTACTTCATTTGCGTTACTAAGTGTATTTGAACTAGTGAATAATGCCGCTTCAGGACTTCCAAGCAAATTCGATTGATTTTCTCAGTTTTAAAACCTTAAAAATCTGAAAAACGGTTCATTGTGGAAAGCAGAAAAAGAAAATGATATACTTAGGCACCTTATGAAATTTACATTGTCAAATTGTCTTGGTTTCTGAAAAGTATCTAAATAACTTATACTGAAAAGAAGAACAACACAATTTAACCCAATTAGCAAAGTACCTGTTAATATGACTTCTAATAAAACTTAGGCTAAGTTATAGAAATGCATGAAAACAAATACAAACTATGTATAAGTGAAAGATTAAAGGGTTTACTAAGTATATTCAAGACCTTTTTCTCAATGCCAGGTTAGCAGCCATCCGTCAACCGAGCCTCCTTCTTCCGGAAAAGGACCTATTTTTTAACCAGAACTTAACTGACTGATGGCTGCAAACCAGACATTGAGAAAACGGCCCTTAGTGTAGTGTTAGACATTGATGTTTCTTTTAAAATTTCTTCACAATATGGGGTCATCGATTTATTGGCGTCCTTACAAGTACTCCCTGACCTAATCTGATTGATATTCGGTATGACTTAGTATAGCAGAAAAATGATGATATAGAATTTCGTTCAATCACATCGACGCATCAACTAATCTAATCTAGAATCTACAACTACGAGTATTTCAGGATGATAGGTATCATCGCCACATATGTATGAACTGATCCAACTCGAGGTTTTCTACATTTTTAGAAAAAAAATAATAATATGACAACTTGACACGACTCACTCGTGATCCGTAAAAAAAGTACCTTACTTATATACTTCATTGGTTAATAGCTTCAAGTTATTTTATTGCATATATTTTCTAATGGGTCGCACAAGGGAATACGTTTTTAAGTACTCACACACACACACTCAAGGAAAAAGCTACTGATAGCTATACATTACAAAGCATTGTTGTTTGTTTGCTTCAGTGTCGTCTACGCCTCGACAATGAAATCGAAAAACTCTGCTCATTAAGAAAATTGTGTTCATTCAATGTTCAATTAAAAAGTTTTTCCCGCTTACACAACAACAAAAGCAACGCCACACAACTGAAATTTATAATGGCGGCAAAAACAAGAATAACAAAAATGAAAATATGACTGCAGCATACAAAAAACAAAGTGCTGGCTGCAGCATTTAGAGAAGTTGAGGCGCTTATATTAAATGTGACGAAAATCATTTTTATGGCGGGAGTGAAAACAAACAAAAATGTAGAATAAATGCCGCACACACACGCACGAGCATAGCTCCAAAGCTTTGAAATATGGCGCAGCAAAAAAACTGAGTAGGCGGCACCAAATGGTGGCTGCGGAGTGTGAGGTGTAATAAGCTGACTCTGTTACTTTGTATTCGATGAAAACACTCCTTTCTCTTCTCTTGTTGTTTTTCATTAAGTAGCATTTCACATTCCCTCTGCGTAGTCCCAGTTCTCCGCTCTACCTTGCTGTTATAATTGATTTCGAGCAGCGTTCAAGGTCTCGGCGGAGACGCAGCGCTGCCAAATTGTTTATTTGCTTTTTAAATATTTAATGAGAAAGTGGCAGGAAGGACTTATTTTTTCAATGGCTGTTGTCTGCTGCTAAAAGTTTGCTGTCAGCGGGAGGGATTGGCGGATATAAGAGAAAAGTAGCGGGCCCCCGAAGACGCCAGGTACTCAAAGCTGTCACAGCTGACTGAAATGTGTCCTTTATTTGTTGACTGCATCGCATTATGGAAACTCGGCACATTACTTTTCATTGAAATAATTTTCAGTGCTCCGAGTTGGTAGCCTAAAAAACAGCGCTAATTTGTTTCAAAGAAAAAACACCAACAATTTTCAAATGATATGAATGCGACTTTGACGTTGACTTTGACTTTGAGTGCGGTGCAATTTTTTCGACTAATTATTTAAATGTGTCTTTTTTAGGTTAAATGCCTGCGAGTTTGGGCCGCGCATTCATACGTAACGGAGCCGATAATTGCAAAATGTTGGAGTAAAACTTTAGCGTTGTCAATAGCTGACTGCCGAAAGGGACAGTGGAGAGGTAAAATACTATGTATTTCTTATATAATAATTACTCCCACACACTCAAGCGTGGATGTACAACACTTTGGGATACGGCTTCAAATGTATTGGAGTAAAGGTAAAATTATAAAAAGAAGCTAAAAGGAACTTGAGAAAATGGTTTGGAAACTCTTCGTTTAGAACAATTGCTCTTGCATCGAAAAACCCTTTTTGATAGCAATCGATTACGGGAGTAAATGCTTCAGCTGTTATGAAAGATTAAGCAGAATATAAAATTAAGTAAAATTTAATATTTATTTTGATATCCTTCAGCTTTCATAGCATGTTAACTTTATGCTTATCAAAGCGAATTTTGGACCATAAAACAAACGCCACACATCAGCGGCATTTATCGAGGTCAAATTCTTCTATAATGAGACACTACCGCCGAAGATTATTCAGCATATTTGTAAGCTGCTCATCATCTGGATAGTCAAAGTTAAGATCGTTTTAGTATAATCTTAAGCCTTGTAAAATTAAAATTTGTTTTCCAAAAATCTTATATAAGACGCTCATACATGTACATATGTATAGTCAAACTCAACTACTTCAAAAGTCGCATTATAAACCTCCTTTCACATCCTTTCAGCACATCAATGAAATAAAGAAGTCAAGAAAAGTTAAAAAAAGGCAGACACTTGCAACGTCTTTGAAGAAATTGGCAACTTTTTAATGTAATTTGTTCGCCAACACGCGCGTCAATGACTTAAGCAGCTAACTGCAATAACAAGTGCTACAACAACAGTCAAGCCCAGCAACAAACGGTCTGCAGCCCACGAAACACACAAGCGAACTCACACGCCCAACTCACACCACAACAACATTCATCGCGTACAGCTGTTAGCCGGGGCAAGTTAACTTTATACACGACAGTTGGAAATGTGTACAGAATTACCGCAATTAAAAAGGATTCCAACTAGGGCAAGCAGCAAGAGGAAATTACTGGTCAAAGGATACAAATTAAATTCCAACTTTGATTTGATAATACTTTTTCTCTTCGCCGCCTTCTTTCATCCGCGGCTATTGCAGCATTTTTCTTCATTTGATTTTCACGCTTCGCGTCAATTGGTAGAAACCCTTTTCAGTTCTTATTTTCCTCTCGATTTAATTTTCTCTTCGTTAGCTGGCTTTACTACGTGCATGCCGGGGCGCTCGTTGGCAACAAATTAAAATTGGATAATGTCGGTGCATCAACATGAAAAGTTGCAAATTGTGCTGTACTTTGCTACAAAGTAGGTGATTAGGGAAACTAGGCACAGTACAATGGGTACGTGAGGGAGCGAGAAGTAGCGTAATACTTATGTAAAAGGTATATAACTTTTCATGGCACGTCCATAACACTTATGTAAATGCGAGAAGCGCGTAATGCGCACGTTTTAGCGAAAATACGCGAATGTTTCGACGGAATTTGCATTGCTTTGATGAAATAGAAGTTTAGATAATTTTTGTTTTTTAATTTAACATATAACCCGTTCATACTAAACAGAAAATAAGTCTGAAGTGACATAAATTTCCATGGGCATTCAATAGGGGCATCCTACAAGTTCCTTCTTCGTCATTTCCATTTTGCTCTGAATCCTAGTGATGGAACTTGAGGAAAGAGCCTTCCAATTACTTACCTACGCAGACATAAATCGTCTTTTGGTAAAAGGAAAGTTCCTGAACACCGTTTCCGATCTAACCCAAGGGTATATATGTAAATGTGGTTACCAAGTAAGCAGGGAGCAATGAGCCATAATCAAAATCCATGAAAGCTGGTTTTTTTTTACAAAAGATAAAAAAATCCCTAAGGTTACTCTTTCCCCATTGAGGTTCTATTTTACAACCGTTGGACAGGTACTTCGTACTTGGGGCTTAACCTTGACGGGAAACTCTCATCGAAGCCAAACATTGACGAGAGTCTGGCGAAGGCCTCGGATGACATATACTTTTGTAGAAAAGCAATTGGAAAGAGGTGGTTTTCTGGCTCTATGAAACCATAGTTAAGTCAATGTTTTATGGAGTTGTTGTAAAACTACACTATGTAAGCAGCTTGAGTGTATTCAAAAAGTGGCTTTCTTCGGCATCTATGGTGCACTAAGGACAACACCGACAATGGCACTCAATGACATTGTACACTTTTCACTTGTAGACGTAGCTAGTAGGTGAAGGCTGCTATTAGATTTACAGTGACACGCTGAAATTCACCACAGCTTCGATTTCATTCTTTACAATCTACAGCACAGCATCGCATAACTTCTCTAGCTGGTTCCTTTACAGCTCACGCACCTGCGAGGCACTTATGGGCGGAGTGAAGCCATTGTAGAATACCTCTTCTGACCTTTTTCTGTATTGGATCGATGTTAAGAAAGAGCGCAGGATTTGAAGTCTTCTGTTGGGAGCTTTCTACCAGACCACCACCACCACTTTAGTGTATTAAGACAGAGATGGCTGCCATCAAGACAACAGTAGATGTACTGCTCCAAATTGCAGCTTCTTTCAGAGAGGTATGTATTCACTCCGTTAGCCAAGCTGCATACGGGCTTTAAACTCGCCGACTGTGCATTTAAAACTAATCAAGGAGTGCATGACCTCATGACATAACTTCCCTCTTCTCCTATATTGGACTTAATAAGGAGTGCATCCATTCCTCAATTCCAGCCGAGGGGAACTTGTAAGATATTGTCCGAACTACTGGCTCTTAGCAAAGGCAATCTCGCCGCAATTGTTGGTGTTGACTGGACACTCCAATCCAAGTCCAATAGAATTACACGCGATGAAGCTGATCTTTTTATCTTTTCATTTCCTCCTCTATTGGCCGCTTTTGTCAAACTGATATTGAAATACCTCCGTAGAAACCCCTTTGATGAACCTAGCGTACTGGTTGGGATTGATACTAACCGCCGTAATTAATTTTGTGGAAAACTAAAAAAGCTTCGCCGACCTATGAAAATCTCCTGATCAACTTTTAAAGGTTTATGGGCAAGATAGGGGACAAATATTTGTCCATGTGAAAAAAATACTTGAGATCGGAGGCCGAGACATTTTTTCGCGATTTTCAAGGAAATGGTAAGTTATGTAAAAAATAATTTTAGACAAAAAGTATAGATTGGAAAATTATCGCAATAGACTAGTATCACTAGTGATAAGTTCAAACAAGTATGGGCGTGTTTGAATAGCGGTGTGCAAGCCGGGAAGATTTTGCTATGTGTTTGATTAGACTGGTAGGAGATGAGCTGTTGTACTGTCAATAATTGGGCCTCTTGAAGGAAACCATCGCCTACAAGCGGTCAGCTTTGGCCAACAGATAAACCGAGATTAGTGACCGGACAGAAGCTACGGAAGCCTTTTTGTGATGTTCCTCTGCATGCACTTAATAGTACGGATCTGAACCCAGATGATTACTACCTGTTCTTGTCTGTGGCGATTGATTCTGTTGGTGAAAAATTCAATACCAGAGAAGTTTGTGACACTAGTTTCACTCAGAGCACACTTTTTATAGGAGCTCTGATTCTTATACCAGTTAGGCAAGCGGCCTTGTCGACCAGTATAAGAAAAATTATTAAATTTGTTATTTTCTGATGGCAATTTTCAGTTTAATAATTTGTCGAATCTTAGGCTTTAGTAGAGAGAGAACCTTTCGCTGTGAGTAGTGGATCTACAGTCTTCAAGTACAAACACTATAAATTATTCCGTTCGAAATATTACAAGAGTACCAATCCAATAGATCACCCAACTTCGTATTTTTGGAGTTGTAGGGAGTTATATTCCGATACTCCTCGGTTAGTTAAACATTTTGTTGAAAACCAATTGTCTATTTTTTTGTTGTTTTTTTTTTTAAGAATATGAAATATCACCTTTTTGGGCACTTCTCTTTGAGACAACTTTCCTCCCAGGTCATCGGCCGTATAAGCAAAATTGCTTATTTTGCTTGAATTTTGCTTTGTATTTGGTTTTGTAGGAATAAAATGTATTTTACATAAAAAATTTAGCTTCTTTCAACAATTTAAACAAAAAATAACAATTTCATAAATAAATTTAGTAATCTGTTGCCGCTTTGTTTGGCTAAAGTCACTTTAATATTTTACATCCACAACAATCCAGAATATCTTTGGGTTACAAAGGTATTATTGCGGTAAGTTTTGCCTACTAACTTTATTATGTAAGACATAGAATTCTCAAGAACTAGCACATACCCACACACACACACGCACACATATGCACGAAAGCATGTTTTAGAAATTTTTAAGCTCCACGTCTTAAGGCATTGTTTGCATTTCGTTGTAAGTACTTCGAGTTTTTACAGTTTGCTCAGCTTTTGTTGTTGTTTATGTTGCATGCAAGTTTCTGCTCCTTTTGTAATCTCAAGCTATTGTTGTTGTGCTTGCATATACACAACAAGTTAGTTTTTTGTAAGTTTCTTCTTCTTACTTTACTCTCTCTTACAATGCTGTTTGCAGCTCGCATAAATTGTTGTTGTTGTGCGTCTTAAGTACTGCAATTTTATGCCGGCACGCAGATTTCAGTTAGATTTAAAACTTTGGCGTAAATTTCGTTGCCAGGCTTTTGTTGTTGCCTTGCAGTGCATTGAATGGAAGCTGCGATGAAGCTAATGTGCGCCGGGAGTGGCCGAGAAGAGACGAGGGGAGGGAGGGGCGAGATTCGAAGCGGGTACACACGAGCGCATACATATTAACGGTGAAGTGCAAAGTAAACGCTGGCGGCGCAAGTATAGAAAAATACTATACGCTGGGGAAAAATGCGAGCGAAAGGCTGGCAAACTTGCAAAAATGCTGGCGAGCAAAACAAAAAACTACACCAACAACAACAACAAGAAAAGAAAGCAGAAAACTGAAAGAAGCACAATAAAGTAGGTACAAAAAAGAAGACACAAGAAAAGTAGCTGTAAACAAATATTTTGTGGATGCTGGCGCGGTGGCGGAGACGACGCTGAAGCTGAGGCAGCTGGAAGACTTATTACATTGCCACGTTGCCAGGAAGGAAACAACACAAAAGTGGCTTCCGTTAATAAGCGAGCAGTTCATTTCTTTTTTCGCCAGCCATCAGATTGGCTGCTCGCTGCTGCAGCGTCTTACTTTTCGTACTCGCTTACCAACGTCGTTTGTCGCGCTGAGCCTGCTCTCTTCATTGCCAAGGCAGTTGCCGAGGATGCGCTTAAGTGGCAGTAACAGTTTTCATGCAAATGCTGCTTAAACAAACATGCTACGGCAATGAATGCGCTTGGCGTAGAGACGTATTGAAGAAAAAGTGCGCTAAATGTGTGTGTGTAGTTGTTGGTGGTCTTCTGAGCGGGTGTGGGTGTAATCTTAAGGAGTAAGTATATGACATTGTTGCAAGTAGTTGATGTTGTGCAACAAACTAAGAAGGCATTGAAAAGAACTTAGTGGATCTACTGAATACAAGCTGAAAAAATAGATGTGGGACACCTTAGTGTTTTGGCAATGACAATGAATATGAAGAAGGTAGTCAAGGCATTATGTGGATTTTAGTAATTGTGTATATTCTTGCAAGAGCCCTACTCAGTAGTAATGCATATTAAATTTGAATACAAAAATATTCACTATCAAAACACGTCTTTCGTTTTTCTTAGCTGTTAGCTTCATATATCTTAATATATATAGTACAATAGTCTTTCAACACATAAGAAGAATATAATAAATTTAACTTGGTAATATATTTGGCTAACATTGATCGTTGGCGCTAAACACCCAGTTTTGAAAAACTGGGAAAAGTAATTTTAATATAGTTTTTCGAAAAGCAGTTCATTCTCACATTACTTAAAAGTAGAGCATGAGTTTAATTCATGGAAGACTACTGTTCAGTCTTCAACATAGCGCAAGTTTATCTACGTGGAATTTGCGAAGTTAAAAATAAATCCTTCTGGAAGAGCTGATATCGAAAAATCTCTAACAAAGACAACTGCCGCATAATAAAATGTGATGAACTGGATACCTCTCTAGAAATCTTTAAATATAAAAGCTCATTGCCATTATCATCCAAAGCCCAACATACCAACCAAAAATAAACAAACAAGAAAAATTTTTAAATTCGAATGAACCGAAGCCATAAACCTCTCACAGGTTCATTTTTATACCATAAAGTACGTAAAACGATATATATCTTGATTTTGATAGGTCACACTCCTACCAGAGCAATCAATATATCCGGCGATTATGGTGATGTCTTGGATGATAATATTGGGTAGCCGAAAAAGTATTTTCGTGTCAAAAGTTGTCGATGCATTCGTATATCTACCATTGACAATGTGTCATATAATATAGACTTTGAAAGGTAAGATTTTAACCTTTTTTATTATAAAATATATTTTGAAATTTTTGTGTAATAGAGGGAAGAATGCCACGAAAGCCGATGAAATTGGTGAAGTTTACGGAGACGATGCTGTATCAGTTCGTGTCGCACAACAACGGCTCGCTCGCTTCCGTTCTGGAAATTTCGATGTGAAGGATGCACCTCGCTCTGGTGGACCTATCGTTGAAAAATTCGACGAAGTTATGGAAGACCATGGTCCAGGACCGTCCCATAAGCAGCCATGACATCGCTAAGGAACTTAACATTCCTCATCAAACGGTTTTGAAACATTTCAAATAAGCTGACCACAAAAAGAAGTTCGATGTTTGGGAATCACATGAATTGTCTGTGAAAAATTTAATGGACCGAATTAATATACGAGAATCTTTGCTGAAACGAAATGAAATCGAACCATTTCAGAAGCGAATGGTAACAGGATATGAAAAGTGGATCAAATACGAAAATAATGTGCGAAAAATATCATGGTCCAAGCGTGCTGAAGCTCAACAAATAGTCGCAAAGCCAGCCCTGACGCCTCGAAAGATTATGCTGAGTGTTTGGTGGGCTTGGAAAATAATCATTCACTATAAGCAGCTCCAGCCTGGTAGAGCGATTGATTATACATTTTACTGTCAATAGCTGATGAGATTGAAGCAAGCAATCGAAAAACAGTGGCCAGAACTGATCAACTGAAAGGTCTTCGTCTTCCATCAGGACAACGCTACACCACGCACATCCTTGATGGCACGGCAAAAACTGGGAGAGCTTGGGTTGGAAGTTTTGGTGCAGACACCATATAGTTCTGACCTTGCACCGTTGGACTCCCATTTGTTTCGGTCAATGCAGAACTCCCTTAGTGGTGCAAAGTTGGCTTCAAGAGAAGCCTGTGAAAATTACTTGTTGCAATTTTTCGCCGAGAAATCAGAAAAGTTTCACATTGATGGAAAAAGATCTCTAGCGGAAAATGGCAAAAAGTGTCGACCCAGATGGCACATATTTGGTTCATTAGAGTTCATTATAAATATAAAAAAATAAGTCGAAGATTGACTAGAAATACGAAAAGACTTTTCGACTACCCATTATACGGTTTTCCATATAGGAAGTAAATTTTGATCGGTTAGTTTGTATGTAAGGTATAGATGTGCTTTAGTGATTCTACTTGAATGCATACTCTGAACTTTTTTCGTTTTTCCGGCGAGGATTTGATAGTAGGGACTTGTGTACGTATAGTCAGATGGGCAAACAAACGGCTAAATCGGCTCAACTCGTCACGATTATCATTCATATATATACGTTATAAGGTCTCCGATATTTCCTTTTGGCTATTACAGAGAGACAGATATTAGCGAATTTAGTATATAGTACCTTCAGTAGAGATATTTGAACAAAAGCAGAAATTTCCCAAAGATCCTTCTGACAAAATTATTGACTTTTTGAAAATGAAGGAAATATTTGGTTCATTCTTTATTGCATCGAAAATATTGGTTAGGGTAATTACTATTGATTGTCAGTGACGCATATACTATATATACACATATTTGAAACAATCCTGTTAAAAAAAAATCATGATCCTCAGTAAAAATTTACTGAGTCCATAATATTTTCCTCAGACTATTTATACCACTACAAGACACCTGAATGACATCCCGAGGAGGATAAGCAATCATCTCGAAATTAATTCGCTTCGATCATAAGTCAGACTGACTTACCACCACCAGGTGAACAAATGAAAAGTTTGTTAAGTATATCGCACTTAATAATATATTTTCCAGTTCCACTTTATAAATAAGTTAAAGATAGTATTAAGCTTAATTTTCTTCTTATTTATTTTGTTTAAAATCGTTTATTGAAAGTTTTTTCATCATTATATTTTCATATTTTGACATATTATTATATAAATCCCTACATACTATTGTCTCAAAAACTCCTACTGAAGTTAAAATTTAAAGTTACAGTTTAAAATTTCTCCACACAACAGCACTTCAACTTTCTATCGCTGGCAAAATGCACGAAACACATTTAAATCGCATTAATTAACATTGATTTTTCGCAGTCGTCATTGTCATGAGCAGCCGCATTTACAAGCGCAATCTCAATGACAATCACAACGGCAACCTTGGCAACCAACACCGTTATTATTAACTCTTTGCGACGTGCATCAACAACATGCACACTCGCCTGCACACATATGCACTTGTATGTATGTAAATGCGCGCAAATATGCTCATTTAATTGCAACAGGCATACGTGACGTATACGTAACCTATGAAGCGCCAAGCCGCCGCCAGTGAATGATCAATAACAAGCACATACACACACACATGTCTGCTGCACTAAATCAACACGAATGCGAATAAAAAACACATGCTGATGAAAGATAATGCAAATGAAATTAACACGAAACTGCTTAACGAGCTCCACGCCGCCGAACAGCCAACAAAGCGTGTAAAACGGGAGCGCGAGGGTGCGGTGCAGAGGGGCAGGGAAAAAAGCGCAGCGTTGAGTGATGCGTTACAGGGAAATTCAATTCAATTTACGAGATATGCGCGTTGCACACATGCATAATAATCAATAATAAATTTTCATTGCAAAATTCCGACTTTTTTCCAAATTTTTTTTCTTTTTGCCTGCGCTTTTGCGCTTTTCCACGTATTTCATTTGAGTTGCCATTTCGTTTTTGCTGATTACAGATTTTTATTCGCCACTTAAACGCGCAGCGCGTTGCTGCCGTGTGTGTGCAGGTGTGCAAATGTTGGCTGCGTAGCGCTCAGTTCACTGTATTGAGCCAGCAGGCATGCACACACACGCCTACGTGGTATGTGTGCATATGGCACATGTTTACATTCCTCGTACACACACTCCGAGGCATGTGCAGGTCGGCGTTTGCACTCATAATATCGCTCGTGGTACGTGCAAAAGCAGTTCAGCTGCAATGCAGTGCAATCGAGTGCCCCCTTCGGCCCTGCCCTGTTGCTGCTGTCGCTCAAAGCCGGATGAGGATGCCGCTGCTGCTGCTATTGATGGCAATGACGTGTATGAAAATCTTATGAATTTTTTAAGATTCAATGTCGCATTCGTTGATGTGTAAAGTTCGTCGATAAGAGCAACGTGGTGAGACAGTACCAGCGCATATTGCGATTTATGTGGAGAATTAAGGTAAAAATCGATGAAACTTAAATACTTTTCAATCATATTCATCACGTTTGTGGAGAAAAAGAATTGAGTAGTAGAGTTGAAATTTAAAAGGCAATTTATATATAGATACTAAAATATTGAAAAAAATATTTGATTAAAGAAATTCATAAAATTATTTTCAATACTTTATGAATAATTTTACTTTTTACACATGTGTAATTCCAGTTCTTCTAGTTTCTGTCAAAGATGTGTGTGATCTCACGTCGTCCTAATACAAGACGAACCCCGTTCTGCAGATCAGTTCTGGTCTTTTTTTCTATTACTTGCTTCTATCTCATCAGTTGTTGACAGTAAAATGTAGAATCAATTCGTTGCCAAGGCTTGAGCAGCTCATAGTGGATGATTCCTTTCCAATCCCTCCAAACGCGCAGCACAATCTTATGCGACCATTTGTTGAGCTTAATCACGCTTGGATCATTATATTTTTTCCACAATATTGTCATAATTGACCTACTTTTCATCTCCTGCTAACATTCGCTCCAGAAATGGTTTGATTTCATTTCGTTTCAGCAAAGAATAGCAGATGTTAATTCGATCCATTTCATTTTTCACAGACAATCCATGTGGTACCCAAGCATCGAGCATCGTTTTGTAGTCAGCTTATTTGAAATGGTTCAAAACCATTTGATGATGAATGTTAAGTTCTTTAGCGATGTCGAGGCTGCTTATGTGACGGTCCTCGTCAATCTTTTCCATAATTTCAGCCACCTTTTCAGCGATAGGACGACCATAGCGAGCGTATTTTTCACAATGAAATTTTCAGAATTGAAGCGAGCGAACTTATACAGTATCGTCTCCGTAAACTTCATAAATTTCATTAAAGAATTTTTTCATTATTTTCACTGGATTAAGTGAAGCCTAAAATCTCACCTATTCAACACTGTATGGTATGACACAACATGATTGGTGGCACTAAAGACTATCTTCAGTTTTATAAAATAGTAATCTCAAGGTAGCAGTAATTTGTCTCTCTTTATTGTAATCGCATTTAAGGGGGAGATACCTGTAGAATTTTTAAAAAATTAAAAAAAAAATTTCACTCTTGTCAATTGAAAAACTATTCAAAAACATACTCCCAAAATTTCATTGGTATACTCCGAATATTTTCGAAAAAATAAAATAAGTCTAAATTATGGACATTTCATGAATTAACAGCCAAAAAGATTGATCTTCATACATCACTTAATAAAATTGCATTTACTTTGTACTCAATATTTTTTCGCCGCCAATTTTCTTTCATGTATAAAAAACATGAATACGAACACGCAGCACGAACTTGACAAACATTGAACGCCCGTCAATACTAATTGAGCGCCTGCGATATCATCAAATATGGAAAATTGCTTGCAGTACTGCGTCACTTTGACCGAGACAATGATTGTTGCAACGCAACAGAGTAATGACAGCAGCGGTGGCAATTTGATCATCTCAATTACCACTGTGGGCTCATTTGGCCATATTGTGGCCGTGCGCAAGCATTGTTGCGGCGCATGTACACTGCTGTCGTTGTTGCAATTGTTGCGGTCAATTTTGTGGCACCAGCTGATAAACAACTGAATGTGCATAGTCTATGTGTCTGTTGCTATGTACGCGTTTAAGTGAGTTTCGGTATTTGGGTGCACACGAACTTCTGTCCATTTCGTGTATTTTGATTATAAGTTGCGCATGCGTGGTGTTGTTACTGCTTTAAAATTCATACATAAGAAAACTATAGGAATTTAAATATTTTATTTATAGACTCAATAAGATTGAAACTTAAATTTTCTCAAAGCACATGACTGGTCGATACACCTCAAAAGGGCTTTCTATGATTCCAATACCTTAAGTCAGACACTCTCTAAGCCCTACCACTAAACACAGATGCCATTTCATTTCGCAAAGCAAGAGTGTAAGCATTATAATTTCAAATTTTCAATATTGGATTTCCTGCTTGGTCACTTGCCATAACTGTATGCTTGGCTATGTGACATTGTGTCCAAAGCTTTTCAGAGGACAATAAGGATTACTCGCAAATCCATTGCTCGGCCTTTGCAACCGAGTTAAAAAGGAATGGATGGCCGTGTGTATTTGCAAGTAATTCTTGTCATAACGGAACACTCAAAAAGATTATATTTCGATTCATATGTGGCTAGTCAAAAGCTCAATATAAGCTACCTGAAAGTAACTGGTTCACAAAATGGTTGTTATGACTTTTAGGCCGCTCACATATGCTGTATACTACGTTAGGAAAGATACTATGCTTTTCCCAAGCAAACTTTTTACTTAATAAAATCGTAGAAAATTACTTATGTGTCATAGCGCAAACTTAAGAACTCTGGCAACACTGATTTTAATTAAAATTCTCAAACTATGAATTTTTGATATTTAAGAAAAAAAATCTGAAACTTTAAATATTAATTTTACTATTTTCATATAGATCCAATATTTATCAACAGCCATTCGCAATTTTGTGCGGTTCTCACATACTCAAACACACACATACAACCACAATGTGCTGCCGCTCACAAAAGCCAATATTTGCCATACAAAATGCCGAAGCAAAGTTGCACTTGTTTCCGCAGCAGTGTTCAACATGGTTGACTTCGTGATATTCATTTTTCTAGCTTTTCTCATTCAGATTTTTCATATTTTTTTGCACTTGTAAAGCTGCACTAAATCCCGATGCCATTGTTGCTCATCGTAAACTATTACATAGGAATTTTTTAACAGCCATGAGCTGACTCAACTCGGCTTTGGACTTGCTTGGCTTTGTTATGCAGATTTTTCACGCACAACCAACACAAACTCGCACACCCTCACACTGAAATGGAATGCCGGATGTAAGCCCTGTCTCTGCTACGATGAATTATCTGTGTCAGTGTGTGTGTGTGTATGTGACTGAGTCTATTTTAGTTACAATGATATTGCAAAGTGGACAAAATACATGCTGCATATACGCACTGATATATCTATACACATTTTTATACCCATACATCCATCTATAAATACATATGTATGTTTGTAGTTGTGTGTGTGCGTCTATCCCCTGCTAAGTTATATTGTATTCAGTGGCTTAGTAGCTTTATTAATATTTATCAGGCGGACTTAAGCAAGTGTCAACGAAAGTGCGGTGGCCACAAAAGAGATAATGTCACATGGGTTTACTATAAAAGCAATATATGCACATTTTTCGGTGTGAAGGGAATAAAAGAAACTTTAAAATTGTTGAAGACACTCCATCCATGGTAAAAGTGGTGAGGAAATATTTAAAGTGGCTTAACTATTTCAGTTAAAATGAAGTAGAAATATTACGAAAAGTACAATGGAATGAATTAAGAATATAGAATAAAATGGAATAAGTCAAATTTTGGTATTTTTAAATGAGTAAAATAAATCTAGGAAAAAACTAAAAGATAATTCAGTGCAATACTTAATACCAGTAGAAGAGGGAAAATACTTGTACTTTTTGAAAAAATTAAAATAAATTCGTTGTAGATTAAAATCCATTTTGAAGGAAAGATAAAACAGGAATCATTAAAGAAAAAATAATTTACAGGCGATCTGTGGAGGAAAAAAAAGGACAGGGTCGTGGCTAAATTTTTAAGAGTTAGGAACGGTGCATCCCGATCCGGTGAAATGGGGCTCAAAATAAAATTTTTTGATAAATATGATGTGAGTAGAATAATATTTTATATGTAAAATTCAATTAAAATTAAGCAAGAATTGATATACAAGATTAGGTTAGACCAATAAGTCACGCATAGACTAGTTGATGGAGATGGAGTTCAGTTGCTTGTCCAAGGGGAGTAGTTATCGTTTAGGAGCCTGTGCTTCACGCGAATTTTAACAGACTCTACGGCCTCACTGTCGATACCTTTACCAGCGTATCATACCGTGGAGACCCCAGATGCTTACAGTGTAGTCTTGACAACATGAAACAAGTACACTGCATGCTTCATTGTTTCCCTAGTGCCTCACTCTGGACATTTTCTGAAGTCTTCTCGATCTATCAGACCCACTCTGCGGGCATGTATGTATGTCGTACCATCGTGCTCCTACAGTCTCTTATATCGAGTGGCCATATGTATTTTGTGTACTTCCGATCTACCGTTGTACAAATGGCAGTTTTACATCCATGTAGCTCGTTCCATCGGGATTTGATGTTCTTCACCATGCTTCTGTCGAGATCGTCGTATAGACAACGTATGCGCTTCCCAAGGTTGATCACGTTTTCGGATGTTAGCTGTACACCATTCTTGCCAATTTCGACTCGTTCATTGCCCTCGATGTCTTTATGGCCTGGCACCTTGTAGAACTGGAGTTGCTTGCTTCTGGCAACACTTCTGCCCTGCTTATCAAGACACTTCTGGCCGCTCGATTTCAGCGTGAAATATACTATATATACTATGAATATATGGTCCGGAAACTTAGAGACACCGTATATATATGTTTAGAATGTTGTGCGTATCTAACATACCTTAACGCCAGCCATCTTTTTCTATGTTTACCGCGTGGATTTATAGATGGCAGGTTTAGTACCAGTTCAAAAGCCGCCGTTGGAGTTCCTCTTAAAGCTCCCGTTGTGCACAGCGCAGCGAACCTCTGAAATTTTTCCTTCGGTAGGGACATTTTCGAACGCCTGGCCACCATACTACTGCACCGTATTCCAGAATTAGTCTACCAACAGCTGTGTCGCACCAGTGCATGGGAGACGGAGAGAGCCCCTAGTTGTTTCGAGCATCTGCCTACATGCATATAAAGCACTGCTGGCTTTCCTCAAGTGCTTTTCCCGATACTTTTGCATACCCAAAAAATCACTTTTCGCCATAGCACGGATAGACAGAGCGCATTATGTAGCATTCCGTCCCTACCGAGCGATTTTTTATATTATATTATATTATATTTTAGTCTCTTTAAAGATGTGTTCGGTCACATTTAACGCAATACTCCCTTCGTATTTAAGGCTTAGCACATCCCTACAGCCCGGAAAGTGGACACTGACTGGGTCTTCCAATGAGTCCTGGCAGTTGACCGTTCACACTCCGCTACTTTTGCTAATTAGACAGACCGATGCGGAGCTTTTGGATAAAAGTTTCCTAAATCTCGCCACTTCGTTGATCTTTCCAAATCAAGTACAAAAGTTGTTGCAGGATTCTCGCTTTGTCCTCCACACCAACTTCTTGTAGTCTCTTAGAAGGTTTTTATATTCGATATACAAAATTTCATATAAAATAATTTTAGTAGTTGTAAAAAGTTCGACCATATGAGAAACGGTCTTTATTGGATAGTGAAAATTTATGACAATCTATTGTCAGATCTTCTGAAATGCAGATCAAAGGCAGAAAAAATTATTTATGATATTTTATTCTTGAATAAAACCACAACAGATCAAGTCGATGATAATATATAATATTAATCTAAGTTACTATAAAATATATTATTTATTACTTTACAAAAGGCATAAACCATATATGAAACGAAAGCCTCCTCGGACTTCAAACTCTACACGTGCTTAGTAATTTATATATTCTGAGAGCATTGCCTAGGCCAATTGCACACAAATTGTCGGCATTTATATCTTTAGCGACATATCTTCTCAGCTCACCTGACGCAAGCAATAACTGCTGCATATACATATGTTTTTCTATTTGTACGGGCAGCATGCAAGAGCATATTAAATTTATCACTCACTCTCACTTCCTCAATTACGCTCACATAGCGACAATTTATGCTTATTTATATGTATCCGTGGTTGCTATTGGCCTTAGTGGCGATAAATTAAAGGATTCCGGTTGGATAGCACATGAATGCCAGAGCTCGTTCACACATACGTTTATTGCACGCACACGCACACATACAAATAAACATAACCGATAACTTAACGAGGCAATAACAATTTATCGCCTTCGAAAGCGAATTTTTCAGAAGAAGCTAAAGCGGACAGGTACTTAAATAAGTGAATGGATCTGTATGTGCGTGTATATATGCTGAAGTATGGCACAAGACTGCTGCCCGCTTACGGTAGTTCTACCGAACACATATCGCTTGAATTAGTTCGGAAAAAATAGCTTGTGGAGCAATCGAATGCAGTACTTCAAATGTAAAAAATATTCGCCTTTACTTTAGTCACTTCCGTCTGCTATATTTTTTCGTCTTTCCTTAAATTTTTCAGTGAACTCGAATCATCCACATTTCTCACCAACCACAGTGTCACCATTTTCCATGACATCCGTATACCGCACAAACCAACGGCATTAGCCAAGGTGACTGTGAACAGCTGTCTTCTGCCTTCCACAACCTGCCATCTGCCATTTGGCAATGGGCAATGACCATGGCCGTGACAATAAAATCGTTTCGCGCAATTGGAGCTCGCAATTCGCTATCAGCACGCTGCCAATAAATTTGAGTGCTTATGTAGTATGTATGTACATACATACATACATATGTCTTTGTTCACACCGCAAATGCTCAATGAGCTCACAGTATGAGCAATATATCCAGCGAGCATTTCAAATTGCTCACGTCGCTGCATTTTATACCCACACATTGGCCACTTTGTACCTTTCAACACCTCCAACTTCGCTTATTTGCCGACTTGTATGTATGTGTTCTTTAATGGTCACAGGCACAATGTCACAGCTAAGGGGATTTCATATAAATTATTGCCAAGCCATTTTAAGTGTCATTCCAAATAAATGAGCGCCGGAGTGAGCTAATGAACGAATACATCGGACTATATTTACTCTTCACAGACATTCGAAATTGTCACATGAAGGTTCTGTAGTTAAATAGTACATTTACAAGAGCACTTAGTAGTTGGCTATTTTCGATTGGTGAACTTTAGAAATCGAAATAATGAAATTGAATTGATGTAATTTATAACCGAATTCAATACTTTCCAAATTCATTTCTTTTAAGTGGTGGCCTCTACTTGTTTAACGTCATTCTCATTATGTCCAAATATGTTTCGTAAGATATTTTCAGACCACCTTTAATAAAATTTCAAAAATTCTTATTTTCCAAGAAAATTGCAGGATAGTCTCAGAAAATACTAGAAGGAGTTGAAAAAAAGTTATAGCTCGACGAAATTATGGAAGATCATGGACTAGGACCATCACATAAGCAGCCATGACATCGCTAAGAAACTTAACATTCATCACCAAATCGGTTTGAACCATTTAAAAAGGCTGTCTACAAAAATAAGCTCGCGCACATGAATTGTTTGTGAAAAATTTAATGGACCAAATTATCATCTATGATGCTTGTCTGAAACGAAATGAAATCGAACCATTTCTTAAGCGAATGGTAACAGGAGACGAAAATTGGATCAAGTACGTCAATAATGTGCGAAAGATATCATGGTCCAAGCGTGGTGAAGCTTAACAAATGGTCGCAAAGCCAGGTTTGACACCTCCAAAGGTTATGCTGAGTGTTTGATGGAATTGGAAAGGAATCATCCAGCTTGGTTGAACGATATCAATAACTGATGAGAATGAAACAAAAACTGGGACAGCTTGGCTAGGAAGTTTTGAAGCATCCACCTTATAGCCCTAATCTTGCACCATCGGACTACCATTTGTTTCGGTAAATGCAGAACTCTCAATGGAGTAAAGTTGGCTTCAAGAGAAGCCTATAAAAATTACTTGTCGCTGTGTTTCGCCGAGAAAGCAGAAAAGTTTTACACTGATGAAATAATGTCTCTTGTGGAAAAATGGTAAAAAGTGGTCGCTCAAAATTGTACATATTTGGTTCATTAAAGTTCATTATAAATATAAAAAGAATAAGTTGAAATTTGATAAGAAATACGAAAAGTCTTTTTCGACTACACAATATTAAAGGAATTTTATAAACAAATGATGAAATGAAAAATGCTGTAGACGAAACTCAATTTAAGAATCTCGGCATAATATTCGTTTAGTTAAGTTAGGTTCGATAATCAGGCTGATATGCGTCAATAGCAGGAAAGAGCCTACTTGAACAGCTAGAAAGGCCGGTAAGTTGTAGTCATGGCAATGAGTAATCTGGTATGGAATGTTATTATTAGGCCAAAGGTAAAAGTTGAAGGTTTATCTGTTGACCTGCGTTATCTCTGTTTTTTTTATCAATCAGCGTCTTCACATAACACATGAAATCCAGCGGCGATAAATTGTACGAATTCGAAGGCCACGCCACAGACTCACAACAACGCGAGATAATGTGGTCACCAAAGCGTTGCTTCAATAAATTGAGTGTTTTGTTAGCTTACCATTCAACCATCTGTACCATAGTGCCATCTTGCGGGAGCCAAACGTCGTCCATATCAACATTCTTCATTTCATGCCCGAAAAAGTGCTTAATCATGAATATAAATACATGGTAATTTTGAAGAGATCCAAAGATCCCACCAAATAATGATTTTTTAAGAATGTCATGGCCTCTTAAAAAAAAACAATTGGGTTATCATCGCTCCAAAAGCGACTATTTTATTTATTTATATATTCATTCAACCAAAAGTTAACCTAATCGCTGAAAAAAATTTGTTTACGCGTCTAAAAAAAACCATTTACCTGAACCATTTTACAGAAATATGTCCAAAAAAAAAGTTCATCGAAACATTTTGCTATAATTATAGGGCTTCCGCCATCTTTTTTTATTTTAGTACAGACGCTTCTTATAAATTTATTAGAGTAACTTACATTCTTCAATTGGAAAATAATAACTAACAAAGTTTTTAAGACAATCCACAAAGCAGCAGTAATTATTCTTTAAAGCACAGAAAAAGCTAAATTTAAAATATTCTTTCAATTTTTCTTACACTTATGCCAAAACCCACAAAAAATTTTCAATATAAGTATATTTGAAAGGTCAAATTAATGAGATGCTTTATTACGCTTATTATTTTCATTATACTCGCACTCTCCTCAAATATAAAAGCCAACCATGAGATAAATGCTAATTATAATGTAGTCTTCATCAAAGAAGCCCGCACAACTCTTTACCAAATGATTATCCTTGCGCTACCTTTGCACATAAAAGTCAAAGAAAAACTTAAATTTCATCGCACACCAAGAGCCAGAGAGCCAAAGAGCTAGTCAAACACAATAATCACAGACCACATAAAATCAGGTCAGCAGTTACGCAAAAGCCGTCAAAAGTTTTGTACGCAAAAGCGCCACCACTTAGCAAGCACACGCAACCGAACGCCGGTATGTACGAGTGTGTGTGCAGCAGCAATTCAGCAGCAATTCAGCCAGCATTTCGGATTGCTTTAAGGATTGCTGCCATAAAGACGTAGTGACGGAAGTGCGTGCTGTTGTTGGTGCTGTTTGTGTGCGAGGTGAGAAATTGAAATTTCCATTAGAACAATGAACGAACACACTCGTACAAGTACTTTAAAATGGTTTTCGGTAAGGTGAAGTGTTGGCAAATGCCAGCAAAACTTTTCCACTTTCACGCCTCCGGCGGCGAAGACAGCACAGACGGCGGACGGGCGGCAAATCCGCCGGAGCGCTGTGGTGCCCCGAGTGTGCACAAAGACGTGGCGCAATTACACAGAAGAAGTAACACCGAATGCCTGGAACGCCGCACAATGCGAAGGCTCTTCAAGTTGGAATCATTGAATGCGTGAAAAAACTGCAAACTTTGGTGAGTGCTGTGCGCTGCAGCCTGAAATCGCATGTACAACAACGACTGGCGTGTGTATTGGTGAGTAGCCCACGCAGTTGCAGATTGGCTGCGCAAACGTAAAACAACAATTCACCGTTGGCTTAACGGCTGAGCAATGTGTGGGCGGAAATGGTGCAAAGCTTTGGCGAGACTGCATGGTAGTGGTGGGGTACGGCGTCAAGCCGTAGAAAGGCAACACTTGCGAAAATTTATCGCCTGCCCACTGGTGAACGGAAATTAAGAGCGGCAGGTCTTTACTAGTCCTGGATAAGCGCAGGCACTTCCTGTGTGAATTGTTTGTTTTCGCCCTCTGCTTTGCCTTTTGGCTGCGCCACAAGTAGCTGATCGAAAATTTTAGTCACGTATACGCAGTGGCAGCCAACATGCGAAAAAATTGTTGAGATTTGATTTGGCTTTGTAGAAGGTATGTTTTCGGCGTATTGGAGCTCAATTAAAATGAAATCGGTTTTGAAAACTGCAAATTGTGGGATTTTCCTGGGTTGTATGAAACTAAAACAACTTTCGATGTTTACAAAATACAAAATAAACTGTTTTAAATTCAATCATAAAGATGATAAAGTATTTCAAATGAAATATTTGTTGAAGCAAAAATATCGATTATCTTTCAGTCAATGTTTGAAGCAGCCAAGTGTCACTGCTTTTCTGGCGGTCTTGGATCTAACCTCTAAACTAACCAAATAGGTGGATTTTTGATATTACAAAAAGTTGGTTTCTATTCAAGGAAACGTCGAAGACCTTATAAAAAATATATATAAATCATCAGCGTGATGAGCTGAGTAGATTTACACATGTCTGACCGTTTCTTAATAAATGCTACTAAGCGACTAGCAGTTTGTAAGATATCTTTCTGATTTTTACGTACGTACATTTCTCCTTACTTGTATAGCATATAGCTATCATACAAACTTATCGCTCAAAATAACTTCCTTATATGGAAGACCTTTTTACTTGGCAAGATATATTGACTAAATTTTGGATGAATTATTATATAAAGCATTACTGTAATATCAGAATACAATTTTTAGATTGGGTTACAATAGCCTATAGCTGACAGTCGGCTACCGATCAAAATCTTTTTCTTGTATGGAAACTTTTGAGTGGTATTTTAGCTTCGTTGCAGCCTTTTTACTTCTTTCTACGTATAAATACTATTTGTATTACAAATATACTCGTATTTTGCTTTTGTTACGAAAACTTTCCATACAAGAACTTGATTCCGGTCGTTCAGTTTGTATGGAAACTATATGTTATAGTGGTCCGATATCGGCAGTTCCGACAAATGAGCAGCTTCTTGAAGAAAAAATTACATTTGAAAAATTTCAAAACGATGTCTTAAAAATTGAGGGAATAGTTCATATCTACTGTGCCCAAAAAATAAGGTGACATTGTATTTTATTATTTTAAATTTTTTATTTATTCAATGCACTTATGCCAACGGATTTTCCAATTTTCGGAACACTGGTTGTAGTCACTTTCCGTCTTCGCTGCGGCTTGAATCTCCTCTATCGTATAAAAACGGTGTCCCCGGAGCGGTCTTTTGAGCTTGGTGAACAGCCAGAAGTCGCACGGCACCAGATCAGGTGAATACGGTGGTTGCGGAACGATATGGGTTGAGTTTTTGGCGAAATGATCACGAATTACGAGGGCAGTATGGGATGGTGCATTATCGTGGTGTAAAAACCAAGAATTGTCTTTCCACAATTCCGGCCTTTTTAGGCGGATAGCGTTACGCAAACGACGCATAACGTTCAAATAATATTCCTTGTTGACTGTTTGACCGGTTGGAAGGAATTCATAATGCACAACACCACGATAATCGAAGAAAACAGTCAACATGACCTTGATTTTTGAGCGACTTTGGCGCGATTTTTTTGGTCTCGGCTCTCTTTTGGCACGATATTCGCTCGATTGATCGGTTGTTTCGGGGTCGTACGCATAGATCCAAGTCTCATCGCCAGTTATAATGCATCTCATGACAACCTGCTAGTCGGAAAGCATCGTTTCACACACTTCAACGCCACACCTTTTTCCAAAAAATTCAATGTTTTCGGTACCAGTCGAGATTTGACGCGCTTGGGCCCAAAACATCCTTCAAAATGGTTTTGGCTGAGCTTTTCAATATGCCAACTTCATCAGTAAAGCCTTTAATTGTTAGTCGACGGGTTTTCAACACCAAATCTTTGATTTGTTGTACGTGAGCTTCGTCGATTGAGGTTGATGGTCGCCCTGGATGCTCTCCGTCTTCGACACGTTCACGGCCGGCTTGGAACTCACTATACCACTTGTAAACATTTTTTTAAGACATAGCCTCATCATCAAAGGGTTTCTGCACCATCCTCAACGTATCTGCAGCAGAAAAAAAATGTGTCCGTAAACAAAATTTAATGCAAATTCTTTGCTCAACAAATTTCGACATCGCAAAAAACGAAAAACTTACTTTTAGCAGCTCGCAAAACGACACGTATCTCAACCACTAGTGAATATTTTGACATGAAATTTGACATAAATGTGACTGACAGTACTACCGACCTAAAAAAAAAAATAATTAATCCAAATCCTTCGACGCGCACAGTTTAAATTCAAATGTAACCTTATTTTTTGGGCACAAACAGACGAGATCAGTATACTGATCATTTATATATACACTTTATAAGGTCTCCGACGCTTCCTTCTGGGTGTTACAATCTTCGTGGCAAGCTTAACATACCCTGTTCAGGCTATAATAACAAATTCAGCAGGGACCGATTTTGACCTTACCAATTGGGCTTAATATCACCCATTTTGGTTAATGGAAACTCTTAGAACGTACCTAGTGCTATAAGCTTTCTAGCCCCCTTATAATATACTTAGTAAATTTTATTTCCGAAGGAACATGCAACCCCGCACATAATGGGCTGGGCTTGATTTACTTATTTCGAATAATTTCCCACACTATATGGTATGGCACAATGTGATTGGTAGCAGTGGTGATATACGACTGCAACGACATCTATTGACAAAATACGAAAAGACTTTTTCGGCTAATGAATATATTCAATACAATTTTTTCTTAGTAAAAATTTAGAAAAATTTAATCTTTGTTATCAAATTAATAATTCTATTATAAAATAGGTTTAATAGATATTCCGTTTTCAGCTGTGTCAAAATTCTTTAAATTCCAGAATGTGATTATAAACTCCCTCTAAACGCACTTAAAATCGTTGGACTTTCTCTTAATATTATTATCGCAGATACTTTAGCAAACTTTTCCAACTTTATTTTACGAAATTGTGTCAGCAGGAGAAATCCAACTGTTCGTGGACGCATGCCAGCGAATAAAAAACTTTAAGCGACATATTTTTTACTTATTTTAATACCAACAGCAGGCCTAATAAAATTTCATTAGCAACAATTATGCCATTATGTTGCTGGTGTCAGCAATTTAAGTTGCGCAAAAGTCGCACAAAAAATAATAATCAAAATATAAAATAATATTAGAGCTAATGCAAAGGAGCGCAGCACTTGCCGCAACTGAAGCGAGTCGAGGCGAGGAGATGTTGGCAAAACTTTGACCCTGAACAAAAATCGGCAATTTGCTGACGATGCGTGTGCAAGATTATGCCGCTGTAAATATGTATATGTAGGAATGTAGGCCTGTAGCACAGCTGCTCCAAGTGCTCGCTTGTGCGTAAGTATAATCTTGAAAATTGCAGAGAACACGCACATAAACTTTGTGCAGCTCGAAAAGCATTCAGAGTGGCCATGTTGTGGTTAAGTTGTGTTTGCTACGACATTACATTAAACATTGTTACTAAGTATATATATAAAGAAATTATAATTATTACTTAAACTTAGAATTTAAGAAGTAAACGTCCAAACTTTGATAGACTTTTCCAGGAGCGACCTTCTCTATACTATAATACTCTATATCAGCCCTTCGTGTACAAAAATTTTTGCTGTAAATTCTGTTACAGTAAATTTTCAGAGTACTCTCCTTAATTTCCATTAAAATCAGCGCCTTCGACACAAATACATATATAAAATCGTGTGTATGTGTCTGCAAACTCTTACCTTTTCTCTTCACTTCAAACTGTTGACCTGCTTTTCAAAACAATTCACTAAAGTCACAGCATGTCGAGACACAAATCATCATTAGTATTTCCGTGCGTATACATGAATGTGTGTGTATGTGTGTGTGTGTATGTGGAAATAACGTCAAACTCACAAGCAGAACCCATCAGTTAGAGTACGTGTCGGCTTTAGCTCACAACACGCAACGACACTCCGTCTGTCAGTCATCTTAACAGCCGGAATATGTGACTTGCAGCTTGACGCATGCCACATGCCACATGCCACCACACTGCATTGCACGCTACATGCTACAACTAAATTGCCGCCACCTTCTCATATCAGCTGCTTGAGCAATAATGTTGGAGTTTGGTTAACACTCTTCCAAACCCACCCATACGCACACACACTCACACACATACATACGTGCCACATTTTATTCTCCACCTCACCGCTTGCTTCACGTATCGATTTCGATTGTAATCTAATTTTATTGATATTGACACAATTTCGCAGATTTCCGGATAAACATAAAAGTAACAGAAATGCCGTGGCGTAATGAGAAAAGCGGAAGCCAAGCGCGCAGGAAGCAGCAGCAGAGCAATAAATATAATTGTGTTGTACGAGTGAGAAAACAATGAATGAAAGTAGAAATTGCACTTTGGTGTAATATCTTGTCGACTTGGGCGTAACGGGTCTCACTCATATCGTTTGTATTACTGTTATAACGGCTCGGCAAGTTTTGAGCAAACAGAATTTTACATTAAAAGTGCGAATAATTGGAGTTCGCAGGGAACTTTCTTATTAATTTGAGTGCTATTGGGAACGGAAGTGAATTATTTAAGTGATTGTGTGTAATAAAATGGTGGAAAAGGAGTTATAATATTATTTTAATTAACTTATTATTGAATAAGAGGACGATGTATATATATATGTATTAGGGTGATTCAAAAAAAAAATGTTTTTTACCGATTGCTACTCGGAAAAATAGGTTCCTAGACACCTCTAAGAAAGCCTCTCCAAATATGAGTTCTTAATTGTAACGGGAAGGTCCTCCTACATACAGTTTTCTATTTTTTCTTATTATCAGATAGAAAAATTTATATCTCGCTTCCAACTACTTGAAAAAATATCTTGTTCCTTAGATTTTGTAGGAAATTGAATGCCTTAAAAAAAAGTCTCATATGATTTTTTCGTAAACCCAACCGTTTAAAAGATATTAATAGTAAAAGATTGACTATTTTTGGGAAAATTTTTTATTTCTTATGTATTTTATAACTCAATGAAAAAAATCATTATGAATGATGAAACTCATCGGTTGTAAGTGGCAGCTCTAATTATAACTAGATTGAGACATTTACAACAGATTAGGCGTCAGTCAGTCCGTACAACAGAACATACTTATCTTCTTCTCTCCCATGAATACTTGGTTCAGTGGACCCGTAGGCGAGACATTATAGGGGAGTAGCTAAGGTTTAGTGGATTAAAGTCCTGCACTCCGGCTTTCGATGCTTCCTGCTACTATAAAAAAACTCCAAACTGCAGGATGGCATCTTTTCATCGTTTTTTTCTTTCGCTTTCACTTCAGATATTTAAAGTATACTTTTACTATCTTCCTTACATTCTCTACTAAAACCGACATAATTTTCTGCGTTCGTTCTTGAAGAGACGTTTTTCAATACTTAAATAATCACATTATATATTTATATAATTAAATGTACTTTAATAACGATTCATTTTGAAAAAATTTGAATACGATTTTTTGCTTGAAATTATGAACAAAAAACGTTGTGTTTTGCGAAAAATTTACACTTCCGAGTGGCTTAAAAATCGGACTTATTATCAAAAATCTTATTTCTTTGATTATTACTTGAAAAATGTGTCTGAAAGGGCGTGTGAGAATTGCAAGTCGATCGATCCAACTGCTTCGTAGAAACTTTTTCCACTGATGCTTAAAATGCGCTTCGAGAAAAAAATGTCTATTTTTCATTTCATTTTTTTTTGCATGAAATTCATCTTTATAAGCGGCCAAAAACTAAAAAAATTTAAGTTTTTTCCAAGAAAAAAATTTAAAAAATTAATAAATTCATATTTTCTGAGCTTTCTGCCTAATAACTTTCGTACTGTTTCCATTTCTTTGCTGTCAAGTGATCATGCAGTTTTCCCTTCTTCCACTTCAACACGCATTACTTCGGAAAATTAAATTTCTTCCTTCAAAAAATTATTTTGTGAATTCTTGGAATAATGTTTATATTTCGTTTGTTAACAAACGTAAAAAAACTCACCGAAGCTCAGGCCGACAGAGCACAATACACCAACCTAAGCTGAGATTCTAGTTAATTCCAACTATAATTAGTTGAGGTTAATTAATTGCTAAAAAGCCAACGTCGCACATTTTACTTAATAATTTTGTCACCATATATATGTACATAAATACAGATTGCAATTAAGTGAACGACTTTTGGCAGATCTAAGTGAAATGTATTGCCCAATTTAGTTGCTCATACGCACTGTCACCTCCAAGCACCAAGCAATAGCAGCAGAGTCCAGCCAATAAACAGGCGTAAACACAGAAAGCAAAATACAAGAGCAGAGAAGCACTTAGTGAAAAAAGAAAAAAACAACAATAACACGAACTTTCCTAATGCTTGTTAATGTGTGTGTGTGTGTGTGCAGCTCTACTCAATTGCTACGTGCCACATTTCTCTAACGTTTAGTCAATACGCTAGACGCACAGGCGAACAATTTCCACTTCAGCCAACAAATTGGCGTTGATTGCTTTGTTTTCGACACTGTTTGTTGTTTTACTCTCCAAAGCAATTTTCCACAACACAAGCACACACTTCTCTGCCTCCGCCCCCATGCCTTGCATAATTAATGGCGTTCAATTAGGCGTTAATTGCTTGGGTCGCTTTGTGGGTGACGATTACGAAAATTGCACGACGCAATTGCTTTCACGAAGCAGTAAACAAGCAAACAACGAAAATAATATGCATAAATACCGTTAGTTGAACACTTTATTGCACAAAATATACCAAACAATACAAGTAAATAGCAAAACGAGCAATTAACGTGCGACATTAAAAGCGAAGCAAGCACAAATGCGAATACAAATATACACTCAGTTGACGCCGAGTGTTTGCGCGCACTTCCGTTCAATAAACTTGAATGCCCGTACGCGCGGTTATCCAATCCAGATACGTCGTTATGCGCGTATACACCGATGGATAACCAATTTCGCAACCACCAGCGCTGCCAAAGGCGGTCAACCCAATCAAATAGCTTTTATTGCGATAGTAATAGGTTAGTGGACCGCCAGAGTCGCCATCACAGCTGCCGCGTCCGCCAGCGCCACTGGCGCAAATGTGGTTGGGGCCACGCACCAAGCCGGGCAGATAATAGCAGGCACACTCACTCAACGGCAGCACGGGCGCATCCACATAGTACAACAACAAATTGAACATCATTTTTTCACTATCGCTGTCACTTCTCAGACCCCAGCCGGATGTGGTGACGATTTCACCCTCCAAAAAGGACTGTGTCATGAAGCGCGGCGCAAGTGGTATTGTCTGTACCGCGTCGGAGAGCGCGGCCGGTGATGGCAGACGCACAAGACCAATGTCATCACGACCGCCATGCAGCACATAACGTTCATAGACGATGAAAGCACTTTCACTCACATTGTAAACAGCCGCCGAGGTGAGCGGATTGGCGAAATCGATGGAGCCCAAAAACACTTTGCCGCGCGTTGACCTGCAATGTGGAGGTAAAATAATTATTATTATACAAACGAGTAGACCACTTGCAAATGTGGCATACTTATATAAACAATGCGCGGCGGTGAGCACATAACTCACGGATATCAGCGTGCCGCCGCATTGATAGACTTTAGGTGCGCGCAACAGCAGCAGCCCCACCTGATAGGGGAACATGTTAGGCGCGGCCAGGTCGCCGCCTGTAATGCGCGTATCCACGCCGCGTGTGATGTTATATTTGGAACACTGCTTATCCCACACCAACCAAGCGAGGTCCCAATACCAGAAATCGTAAATGCCGCCGCCAAAGTAATTTCGGTGCATTTCCTGCACCGCTGTGGAAGTGGCATTTGTGGCGGTCGAAATACCAATGGCACAAATGAATAGCGCTAGCGTGTAATACGCCATTATCGCAGAATGTCTCTGTTGCAATGGAAATGTGAGTAAGAAGCGCTTGAAGCTTTTATAGATTTCTAGTTGCAAGTAAAGGCAAGGTGAGAAGCATAGAAATGTACAAGTATGTGTGCGCGATAATTGCTTTAAACTATACTGTAGTCGCTTGTGTGAGAGACGGGCCATTATTTAAAATATTTAAAGCTTCTTGGTTCTACCGAAGGGTTAATACATTGTAGTAGCGAATGAGCAGAAGCAGAAGCCAATCATGACTTGTACCTCATTAGAAGCTGCTGCAATACTTCTTTAAATGTAAGTACGGTGTTAAGTGCATTAAGTAATGAAGTGTTAAAAGTATTCCGTGAAATAAGAGGTTAGAACAGTCTAGTATTTCCAACACTTTCCTCTAATATTGAATACGTTTTGCAAAACCGCTATTTTGAGAAAAAATTAGCTTTAGAACTCGTTTATTGTTTCGATTGCCACATCCAGTATACGTTCCTAGAATCACCGTCACCCGTAGGTTCTCTTTAAAAAGTTGAGGTTAAAATTGCAGCCGCAGCCGTCATTACGTATCAAAATGGTAATACAATATTCTCAATGTCGCCAGCCAAACCAGCTTTACGGCGCACGGGTGCCACAGTCCATGCAGACTCGGACCAAGAAAGCGCTATTACGCGGAAAGGGAAGAAGAACTTCTGCGCTCTCCTGTGCAGCCGATCGAGGGTTCCAAGTCTGGTAACTAGAGAGGGCCCCAGGAGAAGCCAGGCAAGAAGGGGCTGAAGACAAAAGCGAGATACAAAACGGTCGGAATATGTAACCGTCTCGAAGGCAAGTCCAGCCTAAAGGAGGAATGGCTGAATTGGGCTAGAGAGAAGGTGTAGAACGACCGGGCAAACTTCATCACTCGTAATTGGTGTAATGCCTCAGACCCAGCGTAAGCCAATCGCATTAATGAGTACATCACTTAACGGTCTCAACGGAGAGTAAACCTAAGGCGCCCTCGAAAAAGAGGACGTAGCCTGGAAGCTAGACGTCAAGCGGATGATAAACCGACAACGTCCAAGGCAGCGGCGCACATAGGTTTCTGCTAGTGCATACTGCGGCTAAAAATATAAGGAGTTGTCGCAGGACAATGACATTTGGTACATCATTGTTTTGGATTCCAATCAAGAAAAAAATGAAAAAATTTTTTTAAAAAATTTTATTTTACGCCCACCTCCCATATAAGGGGAAACTTAATTTTTGACCTAAAGCACTGATTTTTGGTACATAGCATTTTTATGACATTATATATGTTGGTGTTAAATTTCAATAATATCCGCCCACTTTTACGCCCACCTCCCATACAACTAAATTCTCTTTTATCAAGTCTCTTTTAGCAACTTTTTTACATCTTCGTGACATTCTGACATTGTTTTTTTCAAGGGGGGCAATTTGGGGCAGCTGAATTTTTTTTTATCGTTTAGCTGAGACTTCAGGCTTTAATTCGGTATATGTATGTCGACAGCGGTAGACAGCGCTAAAAAGATGCACCACTTTGAATTTGAAGAACATTGAAATTTTGACGTCCAAATTATGTTGTTCCACAAAATTTTTTATGCATTATTTTTTTCAATGGATTTTGATGCAAATTTTTTCTTTGATACATATTATAAATGAAAAATAATAACAAAGTTGAATTTCAATAGTTGTTTTATTCTATCAATGATTTGACTTTTGAGTAAATTTTTTGCTAATTTTGATGTTCTCTACATTCACCAACTTTGGGTATTTCTGGACAAAAAACTAATGCCGATAGAATCCTAATACTTTGGGAAAATAATGTATAAATAGTTGGTAACAAACTGTGAAATTTTCATTCAAATCAGACAACATGAAATTTTTGAATTTCGGCCACAGATATCCCAGTGTGCGGCGGCGGCGCGGCGGAGATTGCAAAACAGCATTTGACCGTCGCGCTTATAGATCGCAGTAAACCGCTGGGACAAATATCACAAGAACGGTGGAAAATAGTGGAAATGAAGCTATTGGAAGTCCTCTTCTCGAGAATGAACGCCGAACCGAGAGCACGCATGCTGTCATTTGATGGAGCAGGATGGCTTAGCGGTGCCAAAATCTTAAAATACAACGAAGACTTGACGCTAACATGTGTAAGAGAAACGGTCAAAATGCTTCCAAACTTGAGGGAGGGAGCAAAACTGGAGGTAGTAGAACACGGCAGTATTAAATCGGTTCCCAAAGCGAAGGTAACCATACCTAGCGTGGTGGACCCGAAACATGCTCTGCGGCTACTAGAAAAGCAGAATACGGACGTGCCAACTACCAACTGGAGGGTGTTAAGCGTAGCGAAAGCCATCAACGAAGATAGAGGCCATAGCTACAACCTCCAGATCAATAACGCGGCCGAGGATCTTCAATGTGGAAAGCGTGTTTATTCGACTCAAGAAGCGCCACCCCACGGACGGTAACAAAAACATGATGGAGACGGGTGAAGTTGAAAAGGATCTTGAAATAGAAGAAATCATAGCTACTTCACTTGTCTTACAGGAGGTGCAGGTGGAGGAAAAATCCAGTCAGCAGCCAGATGGTCCTAAACCAAGAGCTCAGGCTACTCCAAGTGAACCTCCACAAAAGTAAGATCACCTCTGCCGAGCTTCTTTTCAATTTAGAGAAGGGCGGTAGCTTTTGATCACGAACCATGGATTGCATCGGGTAACGCGGTTGCTGGACTGAAATCACAAAACTATACGACATACACTACGAGTGTAATTAACAAGCTAGAATCAGCGATATTGGTGGAGAAAAATTTTTTTTCCCATTAGGATTACAGTGTTTCCACGGATGTTCTGATGAGTCTCTACTCCTTGCATCCTCCTATATGACATATGCATATATAGAATATATACTATATTTCTCACTTAAAACCAACCCAAAAGACAATATTGTCGAGATACCTGCCTATTGATGTTATGCTCTACTAAAAGTAGAAAGCTCAAACTAAAGTGCTCAATATGTTCTAGTAGTAATTATCAGAGCTCTTCCTCTATACAAAGCACCCAAAGAGCACAGATACTATTTTTGGTATTTAAACCCGCAAATATGAAAGCCGCTCAAATAAGTTCAGCTCATCTAGCAGTCATGACATTGCGTCAGAAACATAATTACGAGCAACCCCGCTAAGCGCCGCTCATATTTTATGCTACTTTATTGATTCTAATGATTATTAAGCGTATTTTAAGCTCTTTTTTATGGGTTACTACCAAAGCCGCCGTTATATACTCTCGCTGTTGTCCCGCGCTGCCACGTTTATTGTTATTGCTATTTTAGCTGAAGTTACTGGTGTCGTTCCATGATGCGCGGCAAGTACATAACTAGAGTATATACCATTTGTGTGATTGGGTGTATATGTAAGTGTGTGTTGAAGCATAATTTGTCTGTGAGCAGCAACAGCTGTTGGCGACATGTGAGGCTTACAGCAGCGTTGGCTTATGCACACTTACAACACGTTGTTGTTGTTTTTGGTTTTGTTCTTGTTATTGCTGCTGTTGTTGTTGTTGTTGTTGTTGCGGCAACACAAATAATATGGCACGTTCCGACGATTTATGAACACAATGATGCTTTTAATTATGTCACGTGTGCACAGCCAGCGTACACAATGCGTCGTCAGTCGTATGGCCGAAGTGTGATGCTTAAGTAAATTCGGCTTTAATAATTTATGTTGCATTTAGTGGCAGATTATTGTAATACGTTGCTTATGTCATTATGCTTTATAGAACTTAAAGATGCGCGTAAATATTCTCTGCTTGCAGTGGGACAGTGGGGCGTAGCTATATTAACCCTTAAAACCATTAAAGGGTTTGCAGTGCCTTTGACAACAACAACAATATAGTTGAAAAATTCATTAAAATTAAGTTTAATATTTATTTTCGATTGTAATCTACAAATAACAATAATTATTTCAGAAATTAATAAAGAAATCTCTAACTAATTTAAGGCTTTTAAGTGGCATAGAGTGCTTTTTTCCTTACTAGTCAAAGAAATCAGTCCGTTTTCACATACTTGCAACATTTTCGAAATATGTAGCATGCAGCTCAGCAACTTCAGCGATGAAAGCTCTGAAAGTTTAATGCTTTTTCTTGACTTTTTCACAACTTGCCTCGAAACTTTAGTAGCGACACGAGAAAATTTATAAACTGATCAGCATGCAACGGCATATTGTTGCAATACAGAGAAGCGTGTACGAAAATCACTAGAAAGTGGAAAACATGCTGCTACGCAAATGATTAGTTGTTGTTTGTGGCACAATGCGCACTGCCATTTTTTGCTGACGACGGACTATTGCATATGCACACATATGGCTGCATACGAGTATGTGCCACTGCAACATGACTGCCATTTTCGCCACTTTTGAAAGGAGTAAAGTTTGATGAAATTTCGAAAAGTTTCTGTAGCTATTCTTTCACCTACTATTTACGAGTGAGTTTGCGACGAATTCGAAGTGAAATATTGTGTGGAAATAAAAATTATTAAAAACGAGAAAAAAAACTTTAACTTCGATGGCAACGCAGATAGATACCCTTCAGAAACAGAAACTTGATTTTGATCGAGCAATTTGTATGATAGCTATATGCTATAGTAGTCCAATTTGAATAATTTCCTCGGAGATTGTGGGCTTGGAAAATATTTTAGGATGAATTTTGCGAAGATATTTTGTCAAATTGAAAAATTTTCCATAACAGAACTTGATTTTTATCGCTCATTTCTAATGGCGGCTATATACAATAGTGTTCTAATCAGAACCATTTTCTTCGGAGATTGTACCGACCCTACTGATCGTTCAGTTTTTATGGCAGTTATATCTTATATGTTTCAATAACGGCAGTTCTGACTTATGAAGCTTTTGGAGAGTAAAGGACGTGCGCAGAACTGCAGCTCCCTATCTTGACTCCGTTCATTGCACTGATCAATAATATAAATATTTTATAAAATCTTCGGCAATTCCTTCTTGGCATCACGAAATTCATAACAAACTTAATATTCCCTGTTCACGGTATAGAACTGTCTTATAAGCACATTGTTAGTTGTTTTTGTATTTGTTGCAATCGCATAAGTTAGCAGCTCAGCTGCTACTTTGCTAGTTTCCGGTACTCCACACTTCCGGTCACAATTCGGCTGACTGCTTATTGCAACACCGAAATTGCTTAGCTCAACCTGCAAGCAGCAACTTCGACACGCGCACCAACACAAAACAGCTCACAACATTGCCGTTGGGAGTTGTCAAACATGCCACAAATCGCTTGCTGTAAACGCTGCCACATGATGTCTGCCTGCATGGGTACATAGGAAATGCCTTAGCATCAACATAATGTACGCCACATTGAATTATCACGCAAATCATTTGTAACATGGCTCATCCCAACGCTGATGTTGTTACTGTTGTTACTGTTGTTTCATTTTTTCTATTTCGCTGCGTAGTCCCCAGTTGTTGGTTGCGGTATGAATGAGTGACAGAGTGACAAAGTGTCATTCAAATGGCTTGCCGCAATATCCACCGCAATAGCAGGCAAAACAACGACAACAACAATAATGGCAGCGGCAGTTGCAGCTGCTTAGTTGTCAGCGCAATAAAGCTTCAACTATTGAAAATTCGGCAAGCACGCACATGCACACACACATACAGACGCTGCTTTGTGTGGCGTTGCGCTTTCATGCTCGTTGATACGAACTCATCAACAAATGCGCCACGGATCGTCTGCTTCGGACAGACATCATTAATTTTGGTCAACGAAATTTTCATGACGATTTAACGGATACTCTGTCATTGCGGTCATTTTTTTTCGGGGGCCCACCGACATTGACAATGGGCATCTCTGGAAAATTGCTCGACCAGCATAATGGCAATGAGCACAACAATAGTCGTGTAGCAATTGCAATCAGTTGGGAGATGTTTAATGGTCGTGGTTGAAATGCATAAGCGCCGGCTGACAGGCATCAAGTGGGCTCACTTATTTTCAAGATGAGTACTCATTTTGAAGACGAGTGGGCGGCACGAAATTTCGTACACTCAGCGTGACGGACACAAAAGATTTTAGTTGAACAGAAGCAAAAATTCACCGATATTAAAGTGAAAAAATTAATGTCTCGTGAAAAAGTGAAGTAACATCGATAAATTATGCAATCATAGGAAGGGAACCACAACTGAAATATGTATTGAAGTGTAAAGGCTCTTAATTTCTTAAGTAATTAGTTTGATTTACCCAAATTTCTGCATCTCGTGTTAATAGTCGTCAAACTAATTTGTTTTGATTAAGAGTAAATTACACGATTAGAAAAAGTAAAAGTTTTGCAACCACTAATTTTGGTAAGCCCCGCAAAACTTATAAGGATGTGTAAACTGACGTTGAGTAATACCAAAAGCTCCGTCAAGATCAGAAAGAACCTCACCGAGTCTTTCGATATCAAATGAGGTTTCAGACAAGGCAACTCCCTTTCGTGCGACTTCTTCAATCTACTGCTGGAGAAAATAATTCAAGCAGCAGATCTGAATAGAGAGGGTACAGTATTCTATAAGAGTGTGCATATAGCTGCTAGCGTACGTCGATGATATCATTGACCTCAACAGCCGCGTCGTTACTTCAGCTTTCTACAGACTGGATAAGCAAATGGGTCTGGTAGTGAACGAAGGCAAGACAAACAGTCGTCGCATTCACGACTTGGCTCCCACTTCACTGTTGACAGACGTAATTTCGAAGTGGTAGATAATTTGGTCTAACACAAACATCAACAACAACCAAAACAATCAGGCCCGAAAGCTAACGCAGAATAAGTCTTGCTAACAGATGCTACTTCGGACTGAGTAGGCAATCGAGAAGTAAAGTCCTCTCTCCACGAATAAAGACCAAGATCTACAAGTCACTCTCCCCGTCCATGATTTTTTATATTGCCACGTTTTCAATACCATGTCACACATCCAATGACTTCTATTTCATTTAATTTTATTCAATAAATAGTCTAAAATAATACGTAGATAGGTTAAATTAGGTTAGATCAAAAGGCCGATCTTGTTAGAAGCGACAACAGAGGTACGTTCTGATACCTAAAACTCTTTGGAAATAAAGACCCTCAGTTGTTGTATATTTCCTGGTTCTCCGTAAGTATAACTACAGGGATGTTTCCACCTCAACCTTGTGAAAACTGGACAATGTAGGAGAAAGTGCTTCAATATATCTACCTCATCTCCATCCAATTTCGACAATCTACCTTCGATAAGGTTTTTAGTCTTACCGCATAGATGCCAATTGGACAACGTACAATAAGAACCCAGCGGTTGTGGTAAGATGAATTATGCTAAGAACATGTAGGTCAATGGATCTCCTTTATTTTATTCTACCCCAGGAGGGTCGCACAGGAGCTGGTCACCGATTTATGTCTGTTAAGCCTACGTGAGTTTCATAAGTCTAGTTCCAGAATATAGAAGGACTACGGTATCTAGCTCGTTCTCCCTCCGAAGTAAATGGCACAAGGGTGCCCCTGTTGCTAGTTCATTGGATTTGTAATTTCCAGCGATTTCACTAAGGCTAGGTACCTAAACTCACTTCTTTAGCGACTTCGCCTCATCCCACTCGCCCCGCCATACAAGGGATATGCCTTGTGTATATGTGAGCAGAAAAAAAGCCACAAGGAGTCCAAGTTTTTAGTTATGCAGTTGAAGAATGAAAGAATTTCAGAATGTCGTTTATGGAACCCGTTCATACACCCAGATTCCCAAAGTCTTAAAACGACTTTTGCAGCAACGCATCACAACATGACAATCCTGATATATATACGCGATTTTCCATCGACTACCATCTGTACTGTTGTCATCTTCTTGTACAAATATTACACCCTTTGCTTCCACACATACTCTATCTCTCTTTCTTCCTCTCCAACTCTCACATTTTAACTTCCTCTCTATTTCATACTTCGCTGTATAATTGCAGACCATCGAATTGCTTTCTTTGTTATTTATTATACCCCAAATTTCTCGTATTGCATTTTTCACTTTCCTATAGTTTCTCCATTCTCCACTTTCGTTGCCATTTCTATGCTCGCAGTAAAGTGAACCTTTTCTGTATTTTTAATTAAACGAAATATTTTACAAATATGCTTGAGTCTTGGACATTGTTTTGCAATTTCGAGTTGACGATTTCGAGTCAACAATTAAGTAAAGGAAAGTGAAGCAGAGTGGGTCTGACTGTCTGACATTTTTAATTGCAATAACAACAATAACCAAATAGGAAGACAGAAATGGAAGAAACACTTTTAAATTTAAGGCTTCAGATTTCTCGTGGCTTGCGCTTCGGAGTTATGTTAGCGACTATTGTGAAGAATGTTATGGGTTCAAATGCAGAGTTAGAAAATATATTCTTTCTTCGAAATATGTAAGTGCAAAAAAAAAGTTTTTCATACACTTATGCCCAAGCTAAATTTTGCCCTAAAACATTCTCAATTAACCCTAATACCATAGTCATAATGGTATCCCGCATATTAAGCTAGATATCCCAAATGCGGTATAAAATGTAGTCCAAAGCTTTACTTAAAAATCCCTTAAAGCTTATAGTTCTACGTCTGCATCATATTTTCTCTTATCAACTTATGGCTGCCAATAATGAAATGATTTAATATCACCAAAAGATCAGCCATTGCCATATTAGCCATGCACTCATCTTAGCGGCCACATAAACAGCTTTGTTTTCATAAGCCGCTCTCAGCCGCGCTTTCTGCGGCCAACAAAGGACGCTGTGTGTGCACTCATCTACATATTCTCCAACATTTGAGTAACTTCATTGTCATTGAGCAGCGCTGACACTGTAAGATAAATTTTTCATCAGCAGGCAGCAGTGGCAAGTGCAGAGGAACAAAGAACGAAGAAAATAAGATATGAATACTAGACACTAATTCCACTTGAACCCATAGCGTTATTATCTGCAGCCGCAGGGTAAACCAAATATAATAAAGCGTGATGAAAATATGCAAGAATATGAAAATCCTTTTTGGTTGCCAACCCAACGTCGCAGGGCGGCGACACAGTTGACGACAGCAGGAATTTTTCAATAAATATCCAAAGCAATAACTCGGCATATTGACAAAGGTTGCGATTTTCGGTGTTTACATACAAAACAAATGGTAAAATATTATTATGCACACGCACAGACATACACACACATGCAGATACACATAGCTATCGACTTGGATAAGCTAAGCGTTGAAGTATGATAGTTGAGCACTTAGAGACGGGCATTTACTAGCGCGGATGAAAGCAATACAGCTGGAAGAATTTTCATATCTCCACTTTAAAGGCAAAGCATAAGAAAGAACACATACAAATACACACACACAAAGAAACACACATATGCACAGAAGCAGCAAGAGCACAAGCCTTTCCCGTCAGCAGTTGTAAATTCTGCAAAAGCTGAGCAACGCAAAGCTTTGCCGGCAACAAAAATCTCAACTGCTTAACTCCACCTTTCCACCCCGCCCACTTGAGCTGCGAAAGCATTCCATGCGCACACCCAAGTAACCAGCAATGTTAACCCAATATTGCTTTTCGGTACAAATCTGGCAGCAAAAATTTCCACTCACACCAACAACAATAGCACATTGCATGTGTATGCATGGCGGGCATTCGTGTGCGTGCCTGCAAAAGGACATTAACTTTTATACGTTCGGATCATCGAAAGCCATTATTAAAAGCGCATGTCAATTGAACTTTTGTGTTCGGGGAAAAAAGTCTAAAAATTCCGAAAATGTTTACCATTTGAATACATATTGATGAAATTATCCTTTCGAGTGGCCGAAAGGAGAAATGGGTGTTGCTGAGTGCCAATCCACCGGCACCATCTAACTGATTGCGTATCATTCAAGCATTCATGGTTATTGCGTGTGTGTGGGTGTGCGCTTAGATTCATTGCATGCAAAGCTTCTTTGGAGCTTAAGAATTTCGGCGCATCTACTCGGAAAAATTGCTCGCTTTAACGCTTCATCAGCAGTGCCAAAAAGAAAATAAAAATCAAAATAAAAAAGTAAAAAAAAAACATGAAAATAAAAAAGGGAAAATAAAAATAAAAGAATAAATAAGAATAAAATCCTTTTAGCTCGTCTTTTGTATGAGACAATAAATTGATATTGCTTATCATTCCGCCGCCTCGCTTCGGTGGCATTGAAACGCGAAATTGAAGAATTTATGCCAGTAATATACGCCAATCGCGCCTTACAATTTGCGAAGTAGCAACGGAGGCAGAAATTTATACACGACAAACTGGGTAATACAACTCCTGAATTGCAACAACAAAAAAGTGGCCTTGGCATGCTTCTCTGTTTCTCCATGTTTCGGTGCATTCGGTGCACCCATTTCATTTGGTTATTGGTTGGTGCTCGTTCTCATGTTGGTCTGTCTCTTGAATTGTTGCAGAAATGCCGCCTCGTTGCACTGGCGTTGCGGAGGCAAAATGAATTTGGAAAGACGACCAGACTTTAACAAACAAGTAATAAGCACACATAGGCAGACGAGAAAAAATTCGCCAAGCATCTCCTAATGAAAATTGATTCTCTGGAGCACAGTGTTTTGAAAATTGTTTGCCAGTAAAAACTTTCTTAATAACAATTGCCTGAAGTGGGCAACTGTTGCTTGAAAAACTCATGTAATACCGTCTGATCAAATTTAACCCGGATTGTTATTTTTTTTAGATTGTTAAAACCACACCCCTCCTCTTTCTTCTTCCGCCCACAGGTCGCCCAAAAAGTATTTTTCCTTCTATATCTGTTATTTTATCTTTCGTCTTCGATGGGTTTCATCCTATTATGAAATTCTTTTTTCATCATTTTCAAAGGCTCCTGCATCAATTTAAGTAAATATATTATTATTTTGTAAAATTTGTTTGATAAAAGAAATATTTTCCATAGAGCAGTTACAAAATTACTCATGCGACTACACTGTGCACCAAATACCAAAAATATACATGAAAGGCAATATTGGCAAACAACCTCCTCGCCCCAAGTAATCAAATCGACCGAATGGCAAATATTGAATCTTCACGATTTCTATTGAATTGCCTGCAGTACGTACGAGGAAGCGCAAAGGCCAAAAAATTCATTGCATATTTCTGTAAAATTTATTGGATTTTATGATTTTCATTTGCAATGCATGCGTATGCCCCTCAAGTGGCTGTGCGGCACGCACGCATACTCACACTTACCTAGAATGCTGAAGGGTTCGTAAAAGCAGAAAAACACGACTTTGAGCATTAGAGTGGAGTGTTGCGCTTAGTGAAAGTTTAGTTTTCTTATAATTTTGCATTTTGGTAATAAAACTGATCCTATTCGGACCGAAAGTTTTTTAAATATTTCTATTATATAATATTCAAACACTACTTACTTAATAACTCCAGACCATCTTCCATATGCGTGCACTTTTTTACTTATTTGACATAAATTATTCGTAGCTCAATTTAACGAAATAGTAACTTATGTTGGTTTGTTTTAAAATTGCTTAAAATATTTTGATTAACAGCTGGAGGGAATAAGTACTAAATCAAGTTGGGTTGTTTTGTCAAATATTCGCAGATCTTCGTACTTGGTGGCACCCTAATGCACATGTGTTTGCCAAATGTCTACGCGTACATAAAGCGTAGCATAGTTTTAGGCAATTTATGCGATTGAATTAATAACAACTGCAGCAAGCGACATGGCTACAAAAATTCAAAGTCATAAAGGCGACCGAGTCCAATTTTTTTCGCAATTTTTAGGCACATTCCTTCCGTTATCGGCATGCCAACAGCAGAATTCAAAGAAAGTTCATTTCAATTAAAAACTACTGAAAGCGCGAAAAATAATAAATAAATACTTTCGACATTAAATTGTACACCTAGCATGATATAAGAAGACTTTATGGGAGCCTGTGTAAAAATTGTACAATAGGCGTGGTACCACCCACATTTTTTAACCTCATATCTTATGACCTACTCGACCAATATCGAAAAAAAATTAGTACATATTATTATCCTAACCTTTCTATGTTCCTGTGTGAAATCTAACTACAGCCACGTCTATTTCCGATATAACGCAATTTATATTCCATCTCGTCCTTCTACTTCCCAAAACGCAAACCAAGCACCAACAAATTATTCCTGATAAAACTTTGTGCGAATAGTGGCTCTGAGGTCTGCCACTTTGTGACAAAAAATTAGTAAAATCGCACGGAAATTATTCAAGCTACCAGATACCGAATATGTGAACCAAAGTTCCGATTGCGAACCTTTTATGGAAAATATCGGTGAATCTGTGAAAGATATTATAGAAATTAGGCGAGAATCCTTTCCTTCCTAATAATAGTATGCCTGTATGTCAAAAATGGGTTGAATTAGGTCAATAATTTCTTTACCTGCCAAATGCCTAAAGAAAAATTTTTACTTTCCAGTTGACTTTATACCGCAAACGTGTGAGTTATATAAATAAAATTGTTAATTTATAATGGTAATAATGATAAATGTATGATAGAATGTATGAAATGATAGTAATAAATGTTTAGTTACACTCGAACTTAGCTCCGCCTTACTTGTTTCAAATTGACATTAAGGGCTTAGGAGGTTTTCGAGAAAAATACAATCAAAGATAGAAATAGTCTTCGGCCTAGACTGACAGACCGCTCTTCGACAGATGCCATCTCCTACATATTTTTCGCCAGTATGTCGGTGTAAGCCTTTTGAATGGCCTCTACGTCTTTCGCTTTCCTTACATGGGAAAATTCATTTTTCCGAAAAGGAAGAAGTCGCACGGTGCCATATCAGGTGAATACGGGGAGTGGTCAATGGTTAAAATGTGATTTTTGGTCATATAATCGCCCTTCGAATGTTGGATTCTGAGCAATTTTTGGTCGTCAATTTGTGCAGATCAAACCGTGCACACACCTTTCGTAAGCCCAAATGTTCGGTCAAAATGCGATAAGTCGATGTTTTGGAGATATTCCATTTCCATGAATTTCAATGATGATTTCGGCTGATTTTTGATGAATTCACGCACAGTTTCGATGGAATTTCCGGTGATCACGAATTTTGATTGGCCCACATATTGATCGTCATTTATGTCCTCACGACTACTTTGAAACTTTGAAACCATTCGTGGACACTGCTACGGGATAGGCAATCATGGCCATATACTCTTTTTATCAATTGAAACGTTTCGGTAAAAGTTTTACTAATTTTAAAACAAAATTTAATGTTGGCTTTTTGTTCGAAGCTCATTTTCGCACCGATAACACAAACATACTGACACTTAAAACGCAATAACTTCACTTCCAATCAATGAAATGTCATGAAATTCTCACTGAACAATCGATAAAGATAGCAGACATGTATAGATGGCGCCAGCAGGGGACAAGATTCAAAAAGCCCTGTTTTCTTTTGGAACGCTCCTTAAACTTGTTTTTTGATACTATTTCGCCGATTAAGTCATGTTTTTAGGTACAATAATGCCTTGAAACGAAAATTTGTGTATAAAAAAAATTAAAAAGTATGTAGTCCATTCACTGGCACCATATGTAAGACACATTCTTTGTCTTGCAAGAAAGTGAAATAAACAAACACTCACTAAAATTAAATAATAAGGAATGTAAATCAGAAAAGTTAAAAACTTAATTCCGCCAATAATTAAGCCCTGGAAGTACAATGCATTAGAAATACGATGTAATAATTATTTTGGGGGCGGACAATATTGTAAAGTCACATAATTATCTAAAGTCATATAATTGCTCCCATAAAGTATAGGTATGTGCATATTTTTATGGAAATTTGGTTGGTTTCTTCTAGAATAAAACCTACAATATTTTTGCTGCAAAATTTGTTATCGCTGCTTAATTTGTGTGCGCGATTGTGCGTCAGTAAACGGGGAAACCTGTTTATGGTGAAATCTATTAAACTTGCAAAAGTTTGACGTCGTGTGACAAATCACTCTATTCGCTGCACTTTTAAATCATATTTAATATTTATGACTGACATTATAAAAATTTACAATGTGTTTCATATTAAGTTGCTAAAAATATTTGATAATACAAAGTATTTTCTTGCATATTCATATCAGCCACATGGGAATTTGATAAGCGAATTGGGGCTTTCCTTAAAAAGTGAGAAAGAAGAATTTTACTAATGGAAATTTCTTAACTCACGAACAATAATATTAGACGGGGTTTAGTAAAATTTTGTTTTAACTTCGAAATGATTAAAATCTAATCATAAGTTGCTATATAATCCAACAGAGTTAACGATATATGCATATCACAGCTTTTGTATGTATTCTGAAAATAGAACTCGTTTTACGTAATATATGATTTCACATACAATATACGAGTAACAGCCTATAGATTTGTAGGATACCTTTTAAGCTAATGCTCAGAAAGTTTATATTAAAGAATCTTTTTGTGCTATTTTTTATAAGCAATTCTCATATTTTCACTTCATAACTCGAAGTCAAAAGCAATTCAGTGACCCTCGCCCCAACCTATATGTGGAAGCGGAACCTTTTTAAATAATTAATGAACAAAATAAATTGCAGTATTAAAGAAATTAAAAGAGGAATAGCAGAAAAGAGGAAAGAGAAATTATTACAAGCACCACTTTCATAATAAGGCTTGCTACATATACATACATATTTGTATATCAACAAACACAAACACATATATGCATATGTAACGTTATATGGCTAGAAGCGTATGCCAACGCATACAAACAAACTTTTGCAAAGTGCTCGCATTAATTTCGCCATTCACATTTTGCACACTTCATAAATCGGGCGAGATCAATGCAAGCGACTGCTGACCGCTGACTGTTGCCTATTGACTGACTCTTTGCCGGAGGAGCGCTCCTCCGATTCATGACTCCTGCTGGTAATGGAATTACAAAGTTGCGTTGCCATCGAATTAACTGTTTGTTTGACTTGACTGTTTGTGTGTGTTTGCAGTTGTATTTGTGTTTGTATCAGCGATGTGATGAGATTATCATAATTAATTATGTTACCATGAAACCGATAATTAAGCTGATTGCTTTGGCTTTGGATAGCTTTTCGCTCTGGGTGTGTTAGCAGCAATAAAGCTAATCTAATTACATAAATGCATTGGCAAGTTAGTAATATGTAAGCGAAAGTGAAGAATATGTATCCAGTTAAGTGCTATATATACGGGTGTATATGTGTGTTAATTAAGGGTCATCATTTAATTGAGTCAATTTTGCGGTTATTGACGGATATTGAGTGTGATGTCAGCAGAGATCATATTTCAAAATGATAAAGTGCACATAAAACTATAAATAAAATCTGAAATTTGTAAACCAAATGAAGCTTTTGTAAGTTGTTACACAGGATTCTGACCTTTGTAGTTGTATTTTATGCGTGATATTTGAAGAATAGCGAAACAAGGAGGCAACTGACGTACATAAAGGAAACTCGCATAATTAATTGGATATGCACAGCAAGCAGAGAGCGGCTTTATCTCTTATATGATATCTCCATATTTCCTATTGTGCTTTTATCAACTTTATATATTTTTTTTGCTGCCTCATATCAATTTTTTGATCAGAAGTATTGTTCATATCGTACCATATAGCATATATGTAGCTGCTATACAAACTGAATGATCAAAATAAAGTTTAAGATTAAAGATTATTTTTATATTCTTTAATGAATTAAAAAATACATCTATGAAGGATATTAAACCTTCGGTGTAGTCGAAGTAAATTTTTTTTTATTCTCCTCTTATAGTAAATAGTAGAAAATAAATGCTTCGAGTTCAAATCTTTTAGCAACAAACATGCTGCAGGCAGTGCACACATCTAGCCTTTGATTTCTTACAAAATCTTAATAGCAGAGACTCATACATAGCCATTAATGTTATTTCTTTTTCTTGATTATACATATGATATGATAGATCTAACATATACATCCATTCAATACATATTCATAAGCTGATTGTAGTGAGTCCTTTCAAGTGCTTTGCCGATTGTCTACCACAGACGCCCACTTGTTTTCGCCACCCCTACTGAACTGTTACAATCAAAGCTCCCCAACGCCTGCGCCGACTACTTAATTTATCTCGCCGCTCTTTTGTCTCCATTGCTGCTTGTTTTTGGCATATCCCATTATTACTGGTAACGAGATAATTGTATAATGAAATATAAACAACACCAGCCATTCCAAAAAACAGCAACAACAACAACAATAACAACAACATAAAATGTTATTAGCAGCAGCTGCTGCAACGCCCTAAATGACTTTATTTTAGTCAAAGCGACTTGCCACCAACCTCCGCGCTCTTTCTCCTCTTCTTGTTCGTCTACTGAGCTGTCAGTTAGCGCATCCTTCATTTCGCTCCAAACTCAATGACTTGTCGTTTTCCGACTTCTAATTTATTTCTGCTATTGTTGTAGTATTTGTTGTTGCTTTGGCGCTTGTCTTACATTTTTTTGCCACTGTCAGGCGAACAAACATTAAACATTTATTTGGGGATGTGTTTGTGTGCGTATGTGTGGTGAATGCCACTTGGCGCTCTGCTTTTCTGCTACTCATTTCCACTGAAGCTTACACATGCGCACACATTCACATATGTGTATGTGTGTATGAAGTTGTTAAGTACGTTAAGTACGTGTGATGTTGCTGTTTTTGCTCTTTTCACACACATATGGGATTGTTGTTGTTTTTACTTTTGTATGTTTTCTTGGCACTTTGATGGCTGTTGCTCCAACCGAAAGTAGCTTGTCATGGCCGTTTGGTATACTTAAAATCTCACTTTTCTTTTTGTATGTTTGCTACTTGACAGCTGCTTGATTGACAGTACGAGTTAAGTGCATTAAGTGCCACCACACCCACTATGCTGGAACACTGTCCTGGTACGCTGTGGTTGCAGCTTAAACGGAGAGTGAAAATTTAATGAAGTGTTCACAAAGCTATGTGGGTTGATTGTCAGTCCATGTATGTACTAGACACAAATATCCTGCGTTGAAGTCAAAATTCGACTTTAGAACAACCAATGTATTGTTCTCCGAAGATAACATCTAAAGCTAAAGGGGAACAGGGGGTATTACTTTAAGTTTCGGGTCCTTTTGAAGTTTAACTCGAAGACAGTTTCGCGAACTGCAGAGAGAGAGAGATCGAGATAGATCTCTCAATAATGTCAACACCGATATCTTCAAGTTTTAACCAAAACGACCCCCCAAGCAATTTTCCCTCCAAAAAAATGACAAATTATTTTAATCGCAATTAATCAATCATTTATTTTAGTAAGCCATTCGTTTTCTATCAAAATTTAGCTAGCAACGCCGCTGTTCTCCTTGATCCAGTCCAAGAAGTAGGTGACACGCACGAAACCAGCTGGAGCGCCAGATTGGCAACCGTTCTTGTGTACAAACGAGGTAACACCGATGAGAACACCATCAGCCACCAATGGGCCACCAGAGTCACCGCTGCAGGTAGAGGTACCACTAGGGGTAGCAGTGCAAATAGTCTTCGAGGTAACGGTCAATGAACCGTAGGTCTTGGCGCAGACACTGTTGTCAATGACTTGCAATTGAGCGTATTGCAGTTGAGAGTTAACAGCGGTAGCCGAGTCACTGATGAGTCCCCAACCGGAAGCAATAGCATTGACGCCAGAGTAAGTGGAGTACGAGGAGGAGATCTTGGGCAAGGCAATGTTGGAAATGTAGCTGGTGTAGGATACGGATGGGATCTTAATCAGCGAAATGTCATTGGCAAGGGTGAGCGAGCTGTAGCTCTTGTGTTGTACGAAGTTGCTCTTGTCAACGGTGTACGACAGCTTGGGGCTGGTACGTACTGTAGCGCCGAGGTAAGCGGTCACACCAGTGGCACTAGAAGTGCAATAAATTGTATTTTAATAAATGAGCGCTAATTATAATAAAATAAAAACTTTCTACATACCCGCTTGTGCAGTGAGCAGCAGTCAAAATCCAGGTGTTGTCGATCAGAGAACCACCGCACCACCAACCGCCGCTGCTGCTGCTGAAGCTCAAACCAACCTGGTAGGGGAATTGACCCTCTGCGGCATCTTTGCCATTGGTAATGCGACCCTGAATGCCTTCGGGCTGTGCCAGGATAGCGGCCAAATCACGAGGATGAACAGCTTCCTGAGATGGGGTGACAAAACCCGCAGAGGCCGTAGCCACAATCAATGCCAAGACGACGAACACTTTCATTTTGCTTAAGTAAACAAATACTATGCTATTTTCAAATAAGTTCTGAGCTTATATACCCGCAAAACTACCCGGCAGCTTTATTGCGATCTTTCACAAATATCAGTAGTAAGATAATACTCAAGTAGCTGGGCTTTTCGTTACACCGGTAAGCACTTTATGAATTACACATGCTATAAAAGGGCCATAAAATATGTATCGCGCTTCAGCTACCTTGCTATAAAACGATTTAGCTGCCGATATCATCATAATGGCGATAAGCTAAAAATAAAAATAGAGTATACCAGCCAGAGTCATTAAATTAAATTAATAATCTTTGAGCATAAATCAAATGATTTGTTTACAAATACATTTTGCTCTGACTGATAACATTAGGTCCTTATCAAAATCTTTATCAAAAGGTTGATTATTTTGATTTCTTACGTATTCGTTGATCGAACAGGTTTTTCTGGTTTCTCAGGTACTCGTATCACGTACGCATATACACACGTTGTATATAGGGAATACCCCGAAGATCGTAAATCTCTTGAATTTTTCATTGAAAAAATGGCAAGAAGAAGTTAATTCTAATAAAAAATCGTCTATAAAAATATTGTACACTGCAGAAAGCGGTACAGATATGACGCGGTAAACCTGCAATAATTACCCTCAGCAGAAGCAAAGTACCCAGCATCGAATTTTATAGCAAAGTTAAAGCAGGTAGCTAATTGTCAAGAGTCATAGAAAGTTTAAAATTTACCGAAAATCAAGATTTATACATATTTCGAATAGATTATGAAAAACAACAAGAAAAAAGGGCTAAGTTCGAGTGCAACCGATCACTTTATATATTTGTAGCTTGCTGGAATAAAAACCAGGGAAATATCTTAAGATGTAAAACGTCAAACAGACGATCAAAATCTAAGCAATTTTTCATATACATATAACGTATATAACTCATAAACTGACCGACATATTCGGCATAAGATATGTTGGAAAACCGAAAATCATTAAATGTAGTATATGAGAGTTGGGGTAGTATTGACCCGATTTTATCTGTATTAGCTTCACTTGATTGCTTGGTTACTTGTTTGTTTGTAACTTTCTTCAGTGCTACTAAAACTTTGATTATTTATGCGACACTGTCAGAAGGCGATTACAAGTTTAATAAGCTCACCAAAAATATCCGCTTAAAACTATGCAACGTTTAAATTACAGTTTCAACTACTGTTAGTGACATTTAAATAGAATATGTGTAAACTCAAATACATATCCGTAAAAACGGAAATTTTAATTGAAAAGACGTACACAACAAAAATCTTTGATAACATAAATACAAGTACAAAAGAAAAAATGATATGTGAAGTTTGTACTAAACGTATTTTGGGCAATATAGTTTTCGAGGTCAAGCGGTGCTATTTTTCAGGATGCTTTCGAATTTACCGAAAATCTTCCGAACATGTTACCAAGAACCACTAATGATGCTGGAATAGTTGTCAATACTGAGTTTCTTGAAAATATTAATGTAACACGACAGTTCTCAGTATCTAGACAAAAGGTATATGATGCACTACATTGGTTAGTTGCAATCCCCTTTATAAAGACGTCGCCATCGATCAAAACGTCATAAATATAAAGAGGAGGTTATAAGAGTGGAGGAAGCACCACTAGAGATCGTGAATGAAACCAATGAGGAACTTAACAATCATACTAGCGCTTACACCAGAATCAGTGATTTTTTGAGAATTGTACATGCTTTATGGCACCAAGTAAAACAGGTCATATTCACATCAGGATTTGCAGGTGTACAATGCTGTGCGATGGCATTATCTAACATTTTAAGGGCCAGTATTTATGCGTCACAACACTGGTTTACAAACAACCTCAATCTGAATATAAATTTACAACAATAAGATAATAAACGGAGCGAAATTTAATGGCTTATCCTATTGAAGATGATGGATACCTACTGCTGCGAAATTTCAACGGAATCAAAAATGTTTTCATCACATTCGACAAACGGTTACAGATCACTTTTGTTGATGAACCAAATATATACGGAAGCTTGACGTACAAGTATAACGAAAAAAAAAACTTTGGAGGCACCCTTCGTCAAGGTTCGGAAAATCTGTTCACGAAACGTAGCGCTGGCATATTAATAATAAATATTACTTCACTAACTCTTCATTCTTGTGGAAAAAAGGGATCTAGAGCAAACGATTACAATAGGAAAGCCTGCATTATCGAATGCGACAATTTAGAGGATTTGTAGGCATAGAACAGGCTGCAAAAATATACAGCCTACTCTTGATTACGTTGATGTGGTATATCAACATGATGACCCTAAGGAGATTGAAATACAACGGCAGTATCTAAAATGATTACTTCTCAACAAGAAATATCTAATCAAACGAAGCGATAGCGTACTATATACATATTGTATATATCAGTACCTATCGAAATTGATACTGATTGAGCCTGATATTTCACGTAAATTGTTCAAGATATGTATGAAGGTTCTTTATGAACGACAAGTAACAGTTGTAGAATATGCGTATAGACTTTGCTTCATCCCTTTACGGGACAGTTCACGAAGCTGCATTTTTCTGAACACAAGAAAGCCAGAACAGCGTTACAGAGTTTCCAATGCGGTTTGAACCATTCTATTCGAAAAAGTAAGCGAAACTGAGGAAAGTGTTGTTCATAGACTCTTCAGTTGTTGTCATCGTCCATGCCTCTGCACCATATATCAGCACGGGGATTAGGAGTGACTTATAGAGTTTAATTTTTGTTCATCGGGAGAGGACTTTGCTTTTCAATTGCCTACTCAGTCCAAAGTAGCACTTGATGGCAAGAGTTATTCTGGGTTGGTTTTCGAGGCTGATATTGTTGTTGCCGTTAACTCCGGTTCCAAGATAGACGAACTTATCTACATCTTCGAAGTTATGACTGTCAACAGTGACATGGGAGCCTAGACGCGAGTGCGACGACTGTTTGTTGGATGACAGGTGATATTTCGTCATGCCCTCGTTCACTGCCAGATTCTGTTCTTCATCTCGAATTATTTTCTCCAGCAGCAGATTGAAGAAGTTGTAAGATAGGGAACCGCATTGTCTGAAACCTCGTCTTTTATCGAATTGCTCGGAGAGGTCCTTCCCGATCTTAACGGAGTTTTTGGTATTATTCAACGTCAGCTTACACCGCCGTATTAGGTTTGCGGTGGTTTGCTCTCCCTTCTTTGAAGGAGGCTGCACTCCGGAACAATAAATCTACTGCTACCTTAATGGCTGCAATTTCGGCCTAGAAGACACTGTAATAATCAAGATGTCAGAAACTGGAGTTGATGGAGCTCTTCCTAAGCTTTGACCCATACGTGAAGAAGCTCGCTCCCCTCTTCTCCAGCGGCTTCTTCCCACCCACAACTCCCTCGTCGGTGTATGGGTAGAGAAGGAGCCGCCAGAGTTCGGTTTGGCGACTTCATGATCCAGGCAATCCGGTATGAAATCAAAGTGAGTGAGGATTACTGAGTATTAAGTCACGTGTTCTTTTAGAAATCCAGACTCTCTGAGTCTGATGCCAACTTTCACAACCATACATCTTCCGGCAATAATGTCAACACCGTTAGTACCTTCATCTTCAAGTTTTAACTAAAACGACTCTCTAAGCAATTTATTTTTGCCGCAATTAATCAATCATTTATTTTAGTAAGCCATTCGTTTTCTATCAAAATTTAGCTAGCAACGCCGCTATTCTCCTTGATCCAGTCCAAGAAGTAGGTGACGCGCACGAAACCAGCTGGAGCGCCAGATTGGCAACCGGAACTTGATACAAACGAGGTAACACCGATGAGAACACCATCAGCCACCAATGGGCCGCCGGAATCACCGCTGCAGGTAGAGGTACCACTAGGGGTAGCAGTGCAAATAGTCTTCGAAGTAACGACCAACGAACTGTAGCTCTTTGCGCAGACACTGTTGTCAATAACTTGCAATTGAGCGTATTGCAGTTGAGAGTTAACAGCGGTAGCCGAGTCACTGATGAGTCCCCAACCGGAAGCAATAGCATTGACGCCAGAGTAAGTGGAGTACGAGGAGGAGATCTTGGGCAAGGCAATGTTGGAAATGTAACTGGTGTAGGATACGGATGGGATCTTAATCAGCGAAATGTCATTGGCAAGGGTCAGCGAGCTGTAGCTCTTGTGCTGAACGAAGTTGCTCTTGTCAACGGTGTACGACAGTTTGGGGCTGGTACGTACAGTAGCGCCGAGGTAAGCGGTCACACCGGTGGCGCTAGAAGTGCAATAAATTATATTTTAATAAATGAGCGTTAATAATAATAAAATAAAAACTTTTTACATACCCGTTTGTGCAGTGAGCAGCAGTCAAAATCCAGGTGTTGTCGATCAGAGAACCACCGCACCACCAACCGCCGCTGCTGCTGCTGAAGCTCAAACCAACCTGGTAGGGGAATTGACCCTCGGCGGCATCTTTGCCATTGGTAATGCGACCCTGAATGCCTTCGGGCTGTGCCAGGATAGCGGCCAAATCACGAGGATGAACAGCTTTGTGGGTTGGGGTGACAAAACCCGCAGAGGCCGTAGCCACAATCAATGCCAAGACGACGAACACTTTCATTTTGCTTAAGTAAACAAATACTATGCTATTTTCAAATAAGTTCTAAGCTTATATACTCGCAAAATTACTCGGTAACTTTCGTTGCGATCATTCACAAATATCAGTAGTCAGATAATACTCAAGCAGCTGGCACTTTATGATTTACACATGCCATAAAAGAGCCATAAAATGTGTCGCACGCTTCACGTATGTCGCTATAAAACGATTTAGCCGCCCATATCGTTATAGTCGTGATTAAGTAAAAAAACCATGTAAGGAAATCTTAAGTTCGGGTGCAACATGCTTTGATAATTTTTCGGAAACCAAGGCCATTATATCTTAAAGTGCGAAACATCAACCAGAGGATCGAAATTAATTTTATATATATGTACATATGCTACCTATAACTCATACACTGACAGATACATATGATTTGTTAGAAAACGAAAATCATTATGGGTGGTATGTGACCCGATTTTATCTATTTTTTCCAATACCACAAACTATTAACATGCCCATACTAAAAAACCAAAAATATTGAGTCAAGTCACCCGGGTGTTGGAAAATCCTGATATTACTTATATGGAGGCTAGTTTAAGTTTTCGTCCAAATTTCGTCCTATTTTAAGCAAAAAGATATACTGTTATGAGTAAAACACGGTATATCATTTTCATTGAGATAACTCACATGTTGGCCAATATAAGGTAAAATTTAATGTTTGTGGCGTATTTAGTTATTGATTTAACTCTACTGGTCATCCTGATCATTTATATATATGTATATATCCCTATAGCTACCTCGTTTAGTTTTATATCATACGTACAACAGTTAGGTGAACTAAACTATAATACTCTGTAGCAACAGGTTGTCAGAGTATAAAAAGCGAGTATGCCAGCAAGAATCATTAAATTAAATTAATAATCTTCGAGCATAAATCAAATGATTTGTTTACAAATGCATTTCGCTCGGACTGATAACATTAGATCCTTATCAAAATGTTTATCAATATAGGTTTTCTCTTTCACTTTCTGTTATATTTTTTCGTCAAACCAGTTTTTTGGTTCCTCAAAATGTTCGTACGTGTCACGTACACGAATATACATACGTACTATATATAGTGCAGGTACATAGAGAAAGCGATGCAGATATGACGCGATAACCCTACAATGGGTTACCCTTGTATTTTTCATTATTTTCGCTAAGACATCTTACATATTGGCCGATATATATGGTATAAAGCCAAACGGAAGTTTGAAATTCTTTTTTTTTGCTATAATATTGTCATATGAAAACGATCCCTAAGTTTAATTAAGATAACTCACATATAAACCAGTGTAATGGTATAAATTTTATCGAGCCCAAATACCTTGAAATTAGTTTCAAGGAAGTTTTCTTGTCTAAAATAAAAAAAAACTAGATTTTTTAACTATTCTTCAAATTTAGTGAAAATCTACCTTTATTTTTGAGTATTTTTGTGAAACCGCGAGTGAAACTCCAAACCCGCTTCTCCAGAATTTTTGGCTTCCACCGCTCGCTTTCTTATAAACTGACTAATAGTACAATTAATTTGTTATCATATTTGCTGAGTCGAAATTATCAAATTACACACAGCACACTTTTAACTCAAATTGAGCGTAAAAGAACAATATGAAGCGGCAAAAACAAAATACTGAAATGCAAAGAAAAAATTTTGCTGTATGTTGCCTTTAGAAAAGTGTTTAAATATATACACAACTATACATAAAAGCGTACTCAAATTCATATTAAACAAAAAATCCACAACAACGAAACAACAACAGCTCTGAGTCATATTGCCAATTCAAAAATATTTGTTGGCTTGCAACCGCAACACGAGGCCACAATGCAAGCACGAAAGTGAAATATTTGCAAGTCCGACCTCAAATCGTTGCTGGAAGTGGCAAACTTTGTTGGGCAAACAAATCAGCAATACTCGCAGTTACTGCTGACTGTTGGAACTGATGGAACAAAGACAAGTGCAACCGACAAATAAACCACTCAACTAACCAACAGCAATCAACTTTGTTGTCTCAACTCAACCAACGAGTCAGGCAAGCAGACGGTCTTCCGCACAGTTGACGGCAACCGGCAATGCGTTTGCAGGAAAACAAATCAAATCCCGTTACTTCGATTGATTATTGCTACCACTGTTGGATGGTGCAATTTATGTGTATAGGTTTGTATACAAAGGTACATATATACTGCTTGAAATGTGGGTAATAATTGAGAAATATATGCCGGTACACGCTTTGACTGCTTTGACTTTTTGAAGAGTTTATTTCTACTTGCAAGTTAGAAAAATGCATTTCAGGGGATTTTTATTTATGTATTTATATTTATTTTATTTATTTATTTATTTTTTTTTTTTGAAAACCCTTGGATACCCTTGATGGCGTAACCTATCTTCAGGAGGACCTCCGAAAAAAGTTGTCTGTCTGTGAGGAAATTTTTTTTTGCGTAACTTTATCGGAAATCCAAAACCAAAGTATGATTTTATAACAACAGATGAATAGGAAAATTATCAATAAACTGAAAAAATTTTGAGATTTGAAAAATTTTGAATATTGAAAAATTTTAATTTCAAAATGGCTTTAAAAATCGAATTTATTATCAAAAAAATTAATTTCTTCAATAATCCTCTGACTATTTGAGAACTTCAAGTCGAAATTTTGAAAAATTTAGATAAATTTTTCTCACCCATTCTAAAAATAGCGTTGGTTGCGAGAAACACATCTTAATGGTTTGAATATCGACTATACTAAGTCAAAAAATTATTGTAAGAAACATGCCGTCTCAATTTCAAATTTTCGAAAAAATTTTCAATAAAATGCAAAAAAAAATATGTTTTTAGAAATCTTTAAGAAATCTTAGAAACCTTTATATTATGGCGATTCTACAAGCTTTTAAGATTTGCTGTTATATTTTTACATCAATTCTGGGCAAAAAAATGTAAAATATTAAAACCAAAATATTTAAAAAATTAATTTAAAAGTAAAATAGAAGATAAAACCAAAAATAAATAAAAAAAAATGTCTCTAAATATTTTTCTGGCACCTAAATAAGCCTCCTTCACAGAAACCAGATTTACTCGCAGCAGTAAGCATTCGAAGAACAACATTTTTAACCGAAACCCCATTAAAACAACATCCATAGTATTTGCTATAACTTTCCTTGCGCATCCGGTTTTATGCTTTTTGCCAACTCATATTCTATTACGCCTGCTGCCAATGCTTAATAGCGCGCCACTTTTTCTCTCATAACACTTTTAGCCTTCTCTTTCTATTTATTCTGTTCCATTTACGTTAAGCTATATTTCCATTTGCAAAAAGCGCCACCACAGCAGCGCAGCAAGCTGTTAGTTTCCGCTCTGCTTTGTCGCCTTTAACCTCAGGCGCATTGTTGTTGCACCATTATGTATGTAAATTCACTTGTGTCACAAACGCTCACTTCCTGCGTGTTGACACACTTGTGGCTTTTTCAAGCGGCACACACACTCGACCCCCTGCTGAGCCCCTAACCAACCATTCCGTTATGATTTGCTGCTTTGTTTTCCGCACGCTGCGGCAGCGTTTATGCATGCATCACTGCGAGCCCACAGCCGGCGTGCTCTACTTGATTTGTCGACACGCTTTCGACGTGTTGGACTGCTTTGAATATTACAATATGCGGGATTATATGGTAACATATTTCAATAAATTACACTTTTATAACTAAAGTTGCAGACACGCCTACTCACTTCCCAGCACCAAGTGTCAAACAGTGTCTACAGTTACCCGCATAAGTGTACCTATATTATATAGCTGCATATCCCTGTATATACGTGTGAGTATTTTTTAAATCGCGCAGATTTTCTATAAAACTTTGTTTAAAAATGTGCTGCTGTAAGGCACATACTGCATTGAATAAATTTCTAGTTGGTAAACCTGCCTCGTTCGCCTTTTATATGTGTAATGAAATTAAACGAAAGTTTATGCTATTAACAAGTACACTCTCATACAAAGAGCACGTTGAAATGGGGTGGTTCGAAGACTCCTTCAAAACTTCTCTAATTTTATCAGTCAATATTTTCATGCTATATATTACATACATATATATATATATTATAATTTTTTATAAAAATAAATAAATTAATTAATTTTGTTATTTTATTTTAATTTAATTTTTTCAACTAACTTGTGCTTTCGAACCATCTCCCAGCAGATTTTTTGGACCACCGTTACTTTATTTTATTATTTATTTTATTTTATTTTATTTTATTTTATTTTATTTTATTTTATTTTATTTTATTTTATTTTATTTTATTTTATTTTATTTTATTTTATTTTATTTTATTTTTATTTTATTTTATTTTATTTTATTTTATTTTTTTTTTTACTTTATTTTATTTTATTTTATTATTTTATTTAATTTAATTTAATTTAATTTAATTTAATTTAATTTAATTTAATTTAATTTAATTTAATTTAATTTAATTTAATTTAATTTAATTTAATTTAATTTAATTTAATTTAATTTAATTTAATTTAATTTAATTTAATTTAATTTAATTTAATTTAATTTAATTTAATTTAATTTAATTTAATTTAATTTAATTTAATTTAATTTAATTTAATTTAATTTAATTTAATTTAATTTAATTTAATTTAATTTAATTTAATTTAATTTAATTTAATTTAATTTAATTTAATTTAATTTAATTTAATTTAATTTAATTTAATTTAATTTAATTTAATTTAATTTAATATAATTTAGTTTAATTTAATTTAATTTAATTTAAATTGATTTATTTTAACCACCACTTTCCAGCAGGTTTTTTTGAACTCCCCTCAAGCCATTTATTATACGAGCATTCATTTATTTTTATTCATTTATCCGGCGACTTTCTTTTGTAACTTTATTTTGTTGTACTACATTCCGCATTTACGCGCACGATTTAAATTTCCATAAATAAATTACAGAGCAGCAAAAACAAAAAGCGCAAGCACAAAGCTCACGTGTTTAACAGTTGTTAAAATGTTTGTTGCGCCACACACTTTCCTGCCTTAACAGGCAGTACCATACACACATACATGTGTGTGTGTGCGTTAGTGCAGAGATGTAAACGCGATGGCGTTTGAATGGCACACTGACACACCCATACACACACACACTTGCACAAGCTCCTGAGTTAAAAACATAGGCTCAGCGACTGCCGGCGTGGCCGCAATTTTTCATACAGCCGCTTCAGGACACGTATACGCCGTGCGGTACCTTTTGAGCGCAATCGCGTTTTTATTCATTGAAATTCATTTGCGTGTAAATATGTTCATAGTGTATGAAATATATTAAGTGAAAATGAAAACACACACTGTCAGGGCAATGTGCAAGCTGCCCGCTGTAATAAAATTGTGTATAAATATTTGTGTAATTGTGTCGGCGGATGCATGCGAAAAATAAATATCATAGTTAAATGAGCGCATAATAAAAGAACGCTGCTGAAAAACATAATCAGTTAAGTAAAGCAGACGTATGCAAACAAAGGCTTACGAGTATGTGCGTGTGTAAAAGCCGTAAGTTGTGCGCATTTAATTTAATCATTTTAACACAAAAATCCGACAGGAAAATGAAAAAACAACGGAGAATATGAAGGCATTTGGGCCTTTATTGCCTCCAAGTATGTTGGTGGTATATGTAGTCTTAGCTCATTGTGTGTGTATATCTTTATAGTGGAAAGGATATGGCGAATTATTTTTAACAGATTTTTCACCTATAAAGTCCACCTTGTGTTGTGTTGTGAAGACGCTATAAAACTTTAAAGAAAAGCTGGCAGAAAATGTATGTTGTTTATAATATAATAATATCAGTTATATTATATAGTATCAATTAGAGCTGTTTTCTGTTTACAAGGCTATAATATCGACTTTCTGGCTCTGAGATCTCAAGTTCTTTAATTTACGGAAAATTATAAGAAATATAAGAATATAAAATAATTTGTATTAAATTCTAGTAATCAGCTAAGCTCTGCAAAAAGTTTAATTAAATTTCCTTTGAGATAAATACAATAATTTGTGTTCAATTTACATTAACTGGAAAATAATGGCTTTTAACTATGACCGAATGTTAGTAGCGCATGTTTTGTTTACTAATAGCTAACAACTGTTATGAGTTTCATAAATATTTATCAAACTGATTTAGTCATGTTAATTGCTTATCTTCTCTCTTGATTGGCGTTAAAAAAGTAGTAGTTATCAATTCACTGCGAGCTTTGTTTAGTAGTTTTTGCATTAGATCTAAAATTTGTTCGCTATTTTAGCATACCTGCAGGCGAGTTTAAAAATAAAATAATAGTAATTAAAAAGTGGGGATAAGTTCTGGTGCTGACGAGCATTTTATACTCTCGTACTTTGCCAGTAATAAGACTGTCTGAGTTTTGGCTTTAAAAGTTTATATTCATAATTCCAAAGAAATAAATTTAGAATTTTTGAGAATATTCTCCGAAAACTTGAAGTTGATCTTGCAAACAATTTCGGTGATATGAGCGCATTTGTGAAAATTTCCTAACTTAGTACAATCGATCGATTACTGGACGCTTTCCAATAGACATTTATGCGGCGTTATAGCTAAAAACCTTATCGGACGCTGATTGTCAAAGTTGTATGGATGAGGGTGTGGTGTAAACATCCAGGCACTTTCTCGTCCATTGTCCAGCCTTTGCAAAGCTGAGGTTGAAACACCTCAGCAGTCTTAACTTGGGCGAACCAGAAGAGATGGACGAAACCAACATTAGCCGTCTCAACAAATTTGTGATGGGCTCAAAGCACGTTGTCGATTTGTAAGGGTCGTGTGTTCTATTATATCACATGGGAGCTTGAGGTACCACAACGAATCGGCATTCTAAGCTGATTAAGTGAGATCCCTGTAGAACTTGCTTTGTAAGGTAATGATCGAAGGCATAAGATTTTGATAATAAATAATGCAGATTTGATACAATTTTCGCTTTTTAAACTAATCTGAATCAAAATGCTTACTAGCCCTTTGATCGTTATATGTATTCGTCTATAGTAATTATTATTTTTTGGCCTTTGAGTTTTAGATAATTTACAGCAGCAAGATTTTGCTTACCGCAAGGCACCCTATTTCGGAGGCCTTTCTGAATATTAGTTACGTCAAAAAGGTTAGACAAAATATTTACTATAATATTATATATAACATAAAGGAATCATTAACATACCCACAAGTGAATTCATATATTCGGCGTCAAGTTCCCTAGGGTAATGAAAATCACAATACGTAGTAGTAGTCCAGCCACCATCTCAGAAGAAATCCTGAAAATAATCGCTGCAGAGCGACCGGCAATACTACTGAACATGTACAACGCCAGCCTCGAAGATATATTCCCTGAACTCTGAAAAAGTAACGGTTGGTGCTAATCAGCCAGTGAAAAGGAGACCCCAACTTGTCAACAGCACATTGTCCACTATGCATGCTTGACACCCCAGGAAAGCTGAACGAAAGGCTACTTAAACCCAGACTCGAAGCGGACTTTCTTCTAGACAACACGGCTTTAGACCGGGCAGATCAACTCTAAGAGCTATAAAATACGTAATTGAAAGTGCCGCACAACGCATATGGCATTAATACAAAAGAATCGTATTGCTGGAGACTTTAGATGTCCGAAACGCCTTCAACAGTGCTAGATGGGTGGATATCGAGAGCTGTGGTGCGGAGCTACCTTAGCAACAGAAAACTGCTGTGCCAAAGTAGAAGAAAGCACGACAGATAGCGATCACATCAGAAGAAGCACAAGGATCCATTCTAGGCTCATACTTGTGAAACATTAGTTATGACACAATATTAAAACTCAAAATGGCAGACGAATCGTACTTAATTGGCTACGCGAATGACATTGCAGGAGTAATTACAGCAAGAGACACAGAATAAGCGCTAAGAAAGCTTAATCAGGTCATGATACGAACCCAAGCATGGCTCGACTCACACAATTTCCAGTTCGCTACAGAGAAAAGAGCTGCCACTGCTAACAAATAGGTACAAGCCCCTCGAAATAAGTATGCAAACGATTACGGATTTTCTTATGACAAAAAAAAAACAACAGTAAACTACCTAGATGTAAGACTGGACCCTAGACTGACCTTCTGGATACAAATCCAGCACGCCGCAAGAAAGGCAGCCACGATCACACTCAAGCAGAGATAGACAAATGGTCAGTATATGTAGGAGGCCCCAGCCAAGAAAAGAGAAAGCTCCTAATGTCGACGACAATCAGCGTCCTATTATACGGAGTTGAGCTGAAGTAATACAAATGTGGTCCCAGTGTGAGCGACGGTTCCTTACAAGAGAGTTTTGGGTGGCCTGCAAGTGCAGCCCTGATGATCGGAAGGCATTTTACACCCCATCACCCACAAAAACTGTATCATTCGACTCATATGTAATTCAAACCACCCTCTCGGTTAAATTTAATGCTTCGGACTGCAGTTAAGCCCTTACTTTTTCACTTTGAATGTAATATTACCATAGAAATCTCTGGGAATTAAAAAATGCTATCGCCGAAAAGTCTTGGTTTCGAATTCTTACAAACTTATGGAATTAGAAAGAAATATCGATTAGATAACTAAATCAAGAAGAAGCAATCTACTTTCATTCAAACCGAGCGGCATTTGCAAATATATTAATGAAAAAATACAAAATCAAAACCATTTCTTTGGCATTTATTTTGAATACTTATCAGTTAATATTACCAGTCACTGATAAATATGAGTCGACTATTCTTAAGATTTATGGCATAGCGGTGATTTGAATGTTTTCATTCCGCACGACAAAATTTACGGAAATTCCAAGTGAAATGCTGATATATATCGCTACCGAAAGTGCTGTTACGATAGGTTCAATAATACTTTAAATTAAATATAGCCAAATTTTGATAAGCGAATATGCTTTGATAACGTAAATAGTAATGTTTATATTATAATGTTTACGTTTATCAATCCGTATTTCTGCTATAAAAACCAGCAGCAGTAACTGTGAAATTATCAGTAACTCTTCAGAGTCACAACATGAAGTTCCTAGTAGTTTTCACTTTGCTCTTGGCTTCCGCCTACGCTTCACCAGTACTCTTCCAACGCCAATTGGAAGTACCAGTGTTGGCTGATGAACTCGGAGGACGCATTACCAATGGTCAAACCGCCTCCGCCGGTCAGTTCCCGTACCAAGTTGGACTTTCATTGAAATTGAGCGCCCTCTCATCTGCCTGGTGTGGTGGTTCTTTGATTGGCAGCCAATGGGTCCTTACCGCTGCTCACTGCACTGACGGGTTAGCTAAAAATATTTCATTGTTTTTGTACCCTTTAAATATTTATTTCTAATATCTTCTTTGTAGTGTTCAATCCGTGACTGTCTACTTGGGTGCCACCGTTCGCACATCAGCCGAAATTACACTTACCGTAAGCAGCAGCAACATTATCATCCACTCAGGCTGGAACTCCAACACTCTGAAGAACGACATTTCTCTAATCAAAATCTCAGCTGTTTCCTACTCCAGCAGAGTACAAGCCGTCAGCCTTCCCGCCATCTCTAGCTCCTACTCTAACTACGTTGGTGCAACAGCTGTTGCCTCCGGTTGGGGACTCATCAGCGATTCAGCTACTAGTGTGACATCTAACTTGCAGTACGCTTACGTACCAGTGGTTGCCAACAGTGTCTGCTCCAGTGTTTACGGCACTTCGATTGTGACTTCATCCAACATTTGCATTTCGACCACCGGCGGTATTTCCACCTGCAGTGGTGACTCTGGCGGCCCATTGGTCGACACCTCTTCAGGCGTACAGATCGGTTTGACTTCATTCGGTGCCGCCGCCGGCTGCACTAAAGGTTACCCAGCTGCCTTCACCCGTGTGACCAGCTACTTGGACTGGATCAAGACCAATACTGGCATTTCTTATTAACTTTTCTACTAACACACATCTGTTTAGTGAAATGATTATGAAATAAACGAAGCATTCCAAACGAAAAATTGTGAAATTATTTGAAAATCTTTACCCGTATTTGGTAACTAGTAATCAAGCTTTCAAACTGTCCCTTCATCCTAATATGAATTTGAAAATTTTTCCCAATCAAAATACCTGAATCTATCTTAAAAATGTCTTCTTTATTACACCATAGAGTGGCAATCTTTTTTTCCAAAATATGTTGATAACTTTTTTTTTAATAACAAAGCTTAAGTCAAAATGTAATAAAAATAATGTTTAATCTGTCAGCAGCAAACAATTCAAAGTGGCTAATTCTAGTATTACGAAATTTATTGGCTAAACACAATTTCCAAACAATGCACACAAGTGGCTTACAAAATAATTGGAAATATTCACTGGCAGCAATAAAATGGCCATCGAATATTATATGCACACAGTGAAGAGCTAATAGAAATGAAACTTCCTAATTCCGAATGCTACAGTTGCCAGTGACAATAACGTTAGCACTACAGTTGCAACAAACACCCACACATATGCACACAAACATAACCGCGCACAACCAAATAAATGCTTTCACCTGTCAGGCACACATATTCAATAAAAACCAATTATATAACAATACTCACAACAATAATATGGATAAATGGAAAGCAAATAGAAAAGGCAATTGTTCAATTCCACTTGATGATTGTGATTGCGGCAACAATGATGGCATAAAAGCTAGACAATGGCAAATAAAATGCAATGCACAAAGCGGATATCCATGGAAATATCTGTTACAACAAGCACGAAAGAGGCTTACGCCAGCAAGCTTATATATACTTTATAATATATAAATAAATTCGCATGTGTGTAGTTATTGTAAGTTCATTCTATGTGAGCGTTTTAGGTGTATCTGCCATGCATTGATGATATTTAAAGCATTTTATGTAGCCAGAGTTATTAAAAATTGCTATAAATATTGGAAGGATTTATTAAGAAGTAGTTGATTTCCAATAAAATATTGATATGTTTGGAATCGCCACGTAATATTGCTATTTTTTAGCGTGCTATCTAATTCATCTCCATATATCGTGACCAATTTTAGAATATTATGAATGACAAAACCAATTGAACTACCCTTTTCTCAAGAGTCACTTGTATTTCTGCGTATAGCTGTCTTATCTTTAGGAAGACCTGTGTCATAAGATGGGAAATTTATTTTTGAAACTTTGCGTAAAAAGTTGGAGGCACCTGCATACTTCAATATAAATCGTGTATAGCTTTAAGAGATTGTAGATATTTGATAGGAGCCCTTTAGAACATGTGACGTTATTTTGTTTTTTGAAGTAAAAATGAATATTGAAAACATACTTATAATAAGATATATAATTTTTTTGTTAATGAATTGCTACGACCAGAATGGCCGTCAACATCAACTGATGACCAACACGTCAATAAAATAAAAGAGTTGATGGTGGAGAATCCACGAATACGAATTAACAGTCAGAGATCTTACTGGCATCGTTGAAATATAGAAAGTATAATTAAAAAACATTTGAAAAGATCTTTTGGACCTAAGAAAAGCGAAAGCACGATTGATTCCAAAATCATTCAATGTTTTCGAAAAGCAATAAAAGCAATTTAAACAATGCATTCCAACTACCTGAATGCCACGAAACGTATTATTACTGGCGATGAGTTTTGGATCTATGCTTACGACTAGGAAACAGACGATCAATAAAAACGGAAATTCACTATAACAATTGTTTTGAGGATTGAATAAAACGGTAGCACAAGTGAATTGCAACAACATAGATTTTGAAGAATAAATTAAGAATTTTAAATTATGAACAAAGTCTTACTATTTTTTGCTCATAGTAGTATAAGGTAAAGATATAAAGATTTAGAGAAAATATATAATAATCTTTAAGAAAGAAATATAAAATCCATCAAGTAATATGCAGCACGTGACTTTGTAAAGATAAGATTTTTTAATCACTTTTCAGAAAGTTTTGTGATTGCTTGACATGAAGTCTTCCTCGAAAAGGCTGAGTAATTATGTATTTAAAAAGCCTGATGAACCGAATTCCTAACTTCGAAGCGCTTAATTCCAGCAAAATCGATCTATTTCTGAAGCGGGTGATTACTGATGATGAAAAAAGTGAATCGTCGGGGCTCAATAGCGATGAGCCGGCGCAAACGGTAGTCAAACCAATATTGACGGTAATCAAGGTTTTGCCATGAGTTTAGTGGGATTAGCAGCGCTGCAGTTCTACCACTAAACTCCTAGTTCCGACGAGTATTGTCAACAGTTGGACCGTTTTATGGAAGCAATTGACCAGAAGCGGACACCTTTAGCAAATAAAAAAGAAATTGTGATCTATTAGGACAACGCCAGGTCACACACATCAATAAGAACGCACCAGAAGATCTATGAACTTATTTGGGAGGTTTTCATGCATTCACCTTCTAGTCCGCATTTATAAAATATAAATTATTTTGCAGCTTTATTTATATTCCGAGCTGCATAGATAAGATATATTGTTCAAATCGTATTTTAAGATAAAGAATAAAAAAATGTTCTGAATAAGAAATGGCAAGAATTATTTGCAGTTTTTAATTTATTCATAAGATATTTCAAAAAATATGAAATTAATAAAAAATATTCCAAAAATTTCCAATTTATTTAACTTTTAGTTTAAAAGATACCGAAATACTAAAAGAAAGCTCCGTTTTCTGGAACCAAAACATACTAAGACTTTTCTGCATAGATAATTAAAGGCTTTCTATGAATTTTATCTTACAAAATGCCAGCTTTTCAGTAAGTACGCTACTGAAAATACTATGCTTATACTGACTAGCCAGCGTTAACTTCGGATTCGTGGACAGTAGAACTAAAAGCTTTAGATAGCTTTTATAGCTTTTGCGCTTTTGTTGGATATCTAGACTATCAGAATTGATTTGATTTACTAAGTCACCGCGTAATCATAATTTAAAAATAAATGAGTTGACAATTAACACGTGAGAAGTTACATGTTCAATTCAAGAGTGAAGAAATGGTGAGCAACTAAAAAAAGTGTATGATTGTACATCTGTTAGACGATACTTAAAAATTTTATTTTGATAAGGGAAAGAAGAAAAATTAATTGATAACCCTTATCTATATAAAATATATTTTTTTAGCACTGTTCACAGGCCTAAGGCAATAATTTATAACGGATTACAACTCGCACGTGATTACACAAAGAAATAACACAAAAACTGTTAAAGCTTCCACAACAAATCATTTAGCATGCGGACTAAAAAGTATGGGGTGTGTTCAGTAAAACTCACAGCAGAAAAATGGACTTTATTAAATGGGAATAAGTATAGGACACGCTGAGTAGTTTACCACCCAACTTTACATCATTCACAGGTGCCAACACGGAGACAAAAAAGGGTGAATGATAAAGTACCGTATAACTAACGAACAAATGATGAAGTGGTGCCGTTGGGTGCCCAGCAAATGTGTAGGAGACACACGTTAGAGTTGTTAGTTGGAGTGGCTCGTAATTAAACCGTCATTAGTGCACTGCCAGGCGGTGGATATAAAAGATGGATGGCAAGTTGGAGTGAAAAATAATTATTGTGGGGAGAAAGTTATAAACTGGACGAAACTTTGCGTGGATATTTTTGCTCGTAAAGCTTTTTGAAGGAGTAGGGGTTATAACGAAAATCAAAGTGTTAATATTGAAAACAGAGCCAGGCATTAGTTGCCTTTCACAGCGCAGCAATCATTATAACGAGCAAAACAAGTGCACAAAGAAAGAGTAGAAGAAAAACAAACAAAGATAAAATTCAGCTTTGATGGCTCATATGCAAAAACAGCTAAGTCAAAGCGACTGCAACAGCTCCAAACACACACGGCTCCGACTAACATTGACGCCAAAGTGAAAGTTGGCTGATTGACACCATCAAAGCGCTGTTTTTTCCATAATGCAACAAGTAGGGAGAGTAAAACAAAGAAAAAGTTTCGCACAACTCAACCAGCAGTTGCAGAAAAACTCGGCAAAATCAACTGAAATTCACTTTCAGCTGTGAAATGCATTGCGAATTGACTGCAGCGCGTTTCAGTTTTCCTTTATGCCTTCGTGGCGGCTATAAAAAGTGTGCGTGTGAGAAAAAAGCAATAACTCTGGCAATTTGAGGCTACCATAAGTGGGAAATGCTTTCATTGCTGAACCTTTTCACACCAATACGAATTGCAAATTCGCTATTTTCATGGCTTTGCTTTCGCTGCAAATCGATTTGCGTGTAAAGGCGCGCCACAAAGCCAAACAAACTGATTGCTCTCGAACACGCATACGCCATGGCGCACCGATGCCAATTTGATGTGTAATACGATGTGAAATGTTGCCCGGAAATGAGAGCAATTTGTACTTTAGTAAATCATAAAGGCAAAAATATTGCTTTATTATGAAATGTTGTTTGTTATAAAACGAATTAGGGCGCTACTTAGGAGCAAACTGGCAGCCGATACTTTTTCAGCATTTAAGAGATTAATTTTGAATAAAAATATAAGTTTTGTAACCATTACGATATAGTTTAAAGGCCCAGTACAGTAGAGCCGTGCCGAAGAGAAATGTGTAAATGAAACAGATCATACTTTCAGTTTATAAAAATGCCTAGAAGTATGTAATAAACTCAGTAAACCTAAATTATTTTATTTGGCTGGATAATAGTGTTAGATAACCTTATCTAAGTAATGAATATAGATTATATTTATTTGCTTAAAAAAGTAGAAAAGAAGTCTTATCAGGGCTGAAAAATGCTTGAAGAGACAGCCGCTTAAATATATACAACAAGCGCAAGCGTGAAATAGCCTTTTCTATTCTGAGTAGAAACCTTACTCAAAGAATCTTAATAATATAATCGACGAAAATCGATATAATCGATAAATCGTCAAAAATTATTTCAGAACGCCATGCAAGCTAAAGATCTTCCACACAAGGACTTGATTTTAATCAGTCAGTTTGAATGATAGGTATGTATGTACTACAATGATGCTATAACGGCGATTCCGACAAATGAACAGCTTTTTGTTGACAAATGAACATGTGCAGAATCGATATTTCAATAACAGAGGGACTAGTTTGTCGCTAGAAAGTGTTTATGATTGGTACAAATTATTCAAAGACGGCCATCAACATGAACTGATGATCGGCACCCCAATAAAATAAAGAAATTGGCGCTTGAGAATCCTCGATTAACAGCCAGGGGTCTTACTGTCATCGTTGGAACATCGGAAGAATCTGTGAAACCCATTTTGAAAACTCATTTGGTTCTAAAAAACTGAAAGCAGGATTGATTCCAAAATCACTCAATTTTTTTCGAAAAACAGCGTCGCGTTATTAATGGCGGTGAGTCTTGGATCTATTAATACGACCTGGCAACAGATGGTCAATCAGCCGCATGTCGTGAAAAAGGTGAACCGGACTGCAAAACCCATGTCAAAGCAGGTCAAAAATCAAAGTAAATTTTTCAGGTTTCTTCAGTTAACGAGACGTGCTGCACTCCGCTTTTCTTCCGACTGACCAAACTGTCAAATAAGAACACTAACTGAATATTAAACGTCGTTTGCGCGAAGCTTTTCGTAAAAAGAAGCCGGGTCTATGAGCAAACCACTCTTGGCTTTTGCGCCACGATAATGCACCGTCGCATACTGCATTGATTCTACTCGTACTTGAGTTTTTTACCAAATTTTTAACCAATATCGCGCTGCAACAACCGTCTTCGACTAATTTAGCTCCGTGTGACTTCTGGCTTCGAGAAAACCATTTTGAGTGAATTGAAGATATTAAACGTGAATCGCTACGTGCATTGAAGGCTACACCGGAGCACTTATTGGCTGAGAAGCACTTCAATTCCCACGAAATAGTCGAAAATTTAGTGTTTGATTGGATCGCTTTACAAAAAACTAGGCAATCAGTTACTGTCATCATTAAAAAGGGGAAATAATAATATTTTCGGTATGATATCTACATTTTTTCTTTTCTCAATTTTTATCGGTGACTTAGCACCTTCATTCCTTTGCAAAAGTACCTAGATATTTATAAAAGCTACAAAAAGTAATGTTAGTAACAGTTACGTGTTAATATTCATAACATTGCCTTCAATATTGTTCATACATACAAACACACAAGTGTGTATAGTAAGTATCCAGCCACGCGACCACTTCCAGTCTAAGCACTTAAGATTACCGAAAAAAACATAGCTACATACATATGCATGCATGTGAGAACAGCAAAATGCGGAGAAAAAATTCCGAAAATTTCATTTCAGCAAAAAAAAGAGTACTACCGTTAAATGAGTTGGAAATACGAAATCGTTATCATTTGACACAAGCTGAATCTGGAAAATTGAAATCAAATCATTTTACGTGCTGCGCATGCAAAGAGAAATACACTTAACTGTAATACCGATATGCAACAAAGGCAGACAAACGGCAGTGTGAATGGGTAGCAACAACAATATACTGACATATTAGCACATAAAAACAATTCACCCCACCGAAAGAAGGGAAAACAAATACACCTTAGACACATAAGGAACACACAAGGCCGGCCGACACAAGTGCCTTGCGAACCAGAGAACCAACAACAAAAAAGGCATATTTATGCAAGTAGCGGTATAACAAGACATTCGCCAGCACACATGTCCCGCTATGTAGATATATACAGTTGTATCTAAGGATCTTTCTATGCACAAAGGAAAATTGTAGCCATTGCGTGTAAATGTGACAACAAAGTTAAATTTTTCGAACCAGAAAAAACAAGCTTTAATATAAGCATTTTCTACAGAGTATTGACTAAAACCTTGACATACAGAAGTGTTGCGAACAGTGTTGTGCAACTTATTCAAAATTTTGGTTCTAGCTTTGCAATTCCAAATCACTTTACTTTTCTGGAAGGCAGAACAATATTGACAGTCAATATTATTTTCTTATCATTATTATTACAAATCATAAGTACATATCTTGTAGTCAGTTGAAAACTTTAAACGCGTTTTCTGGAGAATCGATTTTTTTGACTTATGCCGGTCTTGCAGCAAATGAGCGATATGTATTTAGGAACCTCTTCTGATCATTCAGAGAAAATTTTCCAAGTGACGTGATATTAATGAGAGAGTAAAGTAAAGTAAACTAGGATGTGTAAAATTTAACTATCTTTAAAGATTGGGGAAACTGAGACCAAGCAATTGGTTCAAAAATATTTCAAAAACAGAAATACTATGCACAATTATTTTCAACGTGGAATTGGAAATTTATTAAGCAACATTTTTTATGTACAAAATCCATCAAATCGAAATCTAGTAGTATGCAATACCGGTGACACCACGGATCCAGTCCAAATGGCGACTGACACGTTGGAAACCAGATGGAAGACCAGCGGTGCAACCAGCGGCAGCAACGAATGAAGTCACACCAATCAACACTTGGTTGTTGTCCACAGCCAATGGGCCACCAGAGTCACCACCGCAAGTTGAACGTCCACCGTTTGTGGAAACACAGATGGTGTTGTCGGTGACAGTGCTGCTGCCATAGACGCTAGCGCATTCGCTGTTGGAGATCACCTGAACACTGACGTATTGCAAATGGTCTTGGTTGTTGCCCGAAGTGCCACCCCAGCCAGATGCGGTAGCCCATTGTCCCTCATAGTTGCTGTATTGGTTGAAAGATGGCAGTCTGATAGCTTGAATGTTGCCAGAGAAGGAAACAGAGTGGATCCACAGGAGAGTGACGTCGTTATCCAGAGTATTAGAGTTGTAATTGGGGTGCTGGTGGATATCGTTGGAGTGGATGGTGGTTGCATATTGGTTGCCATTGGAACGTACAACACTACCCAAGTAGACAGTGATGGTGTGAGCGCTATAAGGACAAAAGTAAATATTTGTAATTGGAAATTTTCATTATCAAGAGCTGTAACTTACCCATCTGTGCAGTGAGCGGCAGTCAGAACCCAGTTTGAGCCAATTAAGGAACCACCACACCAGTAGTTGCCTGAATTCTTCGATAGAAGTAAGCCAGCTTGATAAGGAACCAAACCATCCCAAGCGTAATCACCATTGGTGATGCGTCCTCCCAAGACTGGAGACTCGGGTAAGTCCTCGATGAAAGTGGTTTTTTCGTAGACTGGAGTTGCAGAGGCTGCAGCCACAAGGAGTGCTAAGACAACTAGAAACTTCATGTTGATTGTTTGAGTTAAGTGAATTCACTATGACTCCGTTGAGTTCAGCCCAACCTTTTATAAGTCAATACAACGGAAACGGATGAGATATCGCAAATTTAAAACTGATGCAGATAGCCAAATTTTGATTAGAAATCATAAATTTCTCTCGTAATCCGTATTTGTTAGGCATAAATTACTGTTATCACAGAAATTGCATTTTCGAAATTAACGCTTTAGTACTCCATTAATATAATTGGCAAATCACTGTGTGTTTGATTTTGCTGACGTGATTTTACTAATTTTTTTTACTTTTTTGATTTTTTTTTTGTTTTTTTCGGTGATACATATTATATATTTAATTTAATTGTATACTCGTACATTGAACAGGGTACCGTAAGTTTGGCACAATGTTTATAACAACCAGAAGTAAACGTCGGAGATTCTATAAAACATACAAGTATATATTGGATAGTCGAAAAACTCTTTTCGTATTTCTATTCAAACGTCCAACCAATTTTTGTAATTTTTCCGTTGTAGACATTATTCCCTCAGGGTAAAACTTTTTTGGTTTCTCGGCGAAAAACTGCGACAACTAATTTTCACAGGCTTCTCTTGAAGCCAACTTTACTCTATCAAGGGAGCTCTGCATTCCCAGCCAAGCTCTTCCAATTTTTCCCATCAAAGATGTGTGTGGTCTAGCGTTGTTCTAATGGAAGACAAAGCCCTTTCTGTTGATCAGTTCTGGTCATTTTTTCGATTGCTTGCTCCAATCTCATCAGTTGTTCACAGTAAAATGTAAAATCAATCGTTCGACCAGGCTAGAGCAGCTCATAATGGATGACTCCTTTACAATCGCACCAAATAGTCAGCATAACCTTTCGAGGTGTCAATTATGGCTTTGCGACCATTTCTTGAGCTTCACCACGTTTGGACCATGATCTTTTTCGCACATTATTGTCTTATTTGATCCACTTTTGGTTTCCTGTTACCACTCCCTTCAGAAATGGTTCGATTTCATTTCGTTTCAGCAAAGAATCGCAGATGTTAATTCGGTCCCTTTCACAGACAATTCATTTAGTACCCAAACATGGAGCATATTTTTAGAGGCAGCCTTTTTTAAATGTTTCAAAACCGTTTGATGATGAATGCAAGTTCTTTAGCGATGTCATGGCTGCTTATGTGACGGTCCTGGTCAATATTTTCCATAATTTCATCGACTTTTCAAACGATAGGTCGACCAGGGCAAGGTACATCTTTCACATCGAAATTTTCAGAACGGAATCTGGAAATATACATTATCGTCTCCGCAAGCTTCACAAATTTCATTGGTGGCTTGCTTGGTATTCTTCTTTTTTTAATAGAAAAATTTCAAAATATAGCGAAGTTCTTCATTATTTTCACTAATTTTTAAACAGCTGTAACTTTTTCAAACTTCACTGAAATTAATTTTTTTTGGTTCAATGAAACGTAAAATTTCCCTTCCAACACTATAGGTATGACAGAATGTAATTAGTAGCACTGAAGATATATGACTGCAGCAACATCTATATCTTCAAAATACGAAATGACTTTTTCGATTACCCAATATATATTATATATAAATTAGTTTCTTGTAATAATTTTTGGTTAATGAGGTTTCTTATAGATTTGCTTCAGTGATTATGTATGTCTTATTTTCGGGTAACGGTGCCTTCAGAAGTGAAACTTTACCAATATAATCGTGTTACACCGATAACACTATTTTATAACATCTTACATGCGTAGGTGTATCCTTATCTCGCTAAAACTCTGAGGGTGAAAAGCGAAATCGCAACATTACCACACCTACTGAATGACCTTATTTGCAAAAGCCATTATCATATTTACCATGTCCATAATAATCATTGAAAATAACCGAAAAAATATCTATCAAACACAAATCAACAACCTAGATAAAGTCTAAGAAACGTGCCGTTCTAATTTTAAAGGAAGCTATAAATCAAGTAATATAAATCTGAGTCATAAATACGCCCTCATTTGCTACTATATAAAAATTTGTGTGCATGATTTTCGGCACTGTAGTCTGCACACAGAATTCTTAGAGAAATGAAATTCCTTTTGATTTTGGCTTTCGTAATCGGCACCGCTTCAGCGGAGGCCGTTCTAGAGAAGGAGGTAGAGCAAACGAATGCAACCATCCATGGACGCATTGTCAATGGCGCCGATGCCTGGGATGGACTCTTTCCGTATCAAGCCGGTTTGACTTTAGAAAAGAATGGCCAATGGTTATGGTGTGGCGGTTCTTTGATTGGCTCCAACTGGATTATAACTGCAGCTCATTGCGTCAAGGAGTAAGTGTGACAAATTGTGAAGGGTATATTATATTTAGAAAACATTTTAAACATTCTTTTTTTTCTAACATTGCAGCGTTCAAGCCGTCACTGTCTATTTGGGTAGTACATCGCGTGGTAATGGTCAATATTCCACTGTTGTTCATCAGAACGATGTCCATATCCATCCAGACTATAGTAGTTTGAATGATATCGCTTTGGTTTGGATCCATTCCGTCTCCTACTCGGGCAACATTCAACCCATCAGACTGCCATCGTTCAATCAGTACAGCAACTATGAAGGCCAATGGGCAACACTCTCAGGTTGGGGTAACACATATGACGGATCCGGTCTTAACGGTCATCTGAAGTATGCCACCCAACCAATTATTTCAAATAGCGAATGCTCATCATATTTCAACATAAACGATGGTATCATTTGCACCACACCTGTTGAGGGAAGAGCTGCTTGTAACGGAGATTCCGGTGGCCCATTGGCGGTGGACAACAATCAAGTGTTGGTGGGCATCGTGAGCTTTGGCGGCGGATGTCACTCATCTGCACCAAATGCATTTACCCGCGTTTCACACTTCTTGGGCTGGATTCGTGATATCACCGGCATTGCTTATTATTAAAGAAACGGACATGTATACATATAAATAAATACGATTTGTTGAACATAATTTGTAATACTTTTATTTAAACGTTTTTTTACGGCTTCTCAAAAGCTCTTCACCTTTGTTGTCATTTCTATCAGATTTTTATGGTTTTCGTAATAGGTCATTACCGAAGAACTGCGTTGCATTGTCGCTGAATGTCTTTATATCAAGCATTCTCTTGATGCCTTGAACCACTTTAGGTTTTTTTTTATTTATTTCCATTATTTTGTAAAACGGTCTTTATGTTTTTTTCGAAGTCCATTTTATTATGCGTCTTTGTTTCTCTTATAGCCTGTATGGAATTCAGGACATATCTTACGTGTGAGGACTTCGGCGGTCTAATAGACCAGAAAATTGTGTTTTGTTAACATAAGGAATTACTTTTTTTCAAATTTTCAAAATACTTAAACTGGTTCAACACTTTGAAATATAATGGGTTAAAATCTTGAGCACATCCTAATAAATTTGGATATTACCGCTTCCAAAAGAAACGGTATACGGCCGACTCTGAACCAATCTTAAAGGTCCAAATCGGAAACACCCACGCCTACTTCTCTTATATCAAAAATTTAAAAATAAAAACTTACAAGCTCTAAGCTATTTCATCTCACTTTTCAAGTCTTATATGTAAAGAAAATCTCTGCCTGCTAAAAATTGCAAAAGAGCTCGTGTCAAAAATATGTAAAATCGGTTCAATACTTCCCCTAACCCCAATATAAAGGGTGATTTTTTAAGAGCTTGATAACTTTTTTTAAAAAAAAAAAACGCATAAAATTTGCAAAATCTCATCGGTTCTTTATTTGAAACGTTAGATTGGTTCATGACATTTACTTTTTGAAGATAATTTCATTTAAATGTTGACCGCGGCTGCGTCTTAGGTGGTCCATTCGGAGAGTCCAATTTTGGGCAACTTTTTCGAGCATTTCGGCCGGAATAGCCCGAATTTCTTCGGAAATGTTGTCTTCCAAAGCTGGAATAGTTGCTGGCTTATTTCTGTAGACTTTAGACTTGACGTAGCCCCACAAAAAATAGTCTAAAGGCGTTAAATCGCATGATCTTGGTGGCCAACTTACGGGTCCATTTCTTGAGATGAATTGTTGTCCGAAGTTTTCCCTCAAAATGGCCATAGAATCGCGAGCTGTGTGGCATGTAGCGCCATCTTGTTGAAACCACATGTCAACCAAGTTCAGTTCTTCCATTTTTGGCAACAAAAAGTTTGTTAGCATCGAACGATAGCGATCGCCATTTACCGTAACGTTGCGTCCAACAGCATCTTTGAAAAAATACGGTCCCAATGATTCCACCAGCGTAACAACCACACCAAACAGTGCATTTTTCGGGATGCATGGGCAGTTCTTGAACGGCTTCTGGTTGCTCTTCACCCCAAATGCGGCAATTTTGCTTATTTACGTAGCCATTCAACCAGAAATGAGCCTCATCGCTGAACAAAATTTGTCGATAAACACATTTCGAACCGAACACTGATTTTGGTAATAAAATTCAATGATTTGCAAGCGTTGCTCGTTAGTAAGTCTATTCATGATGAAATGTCAAAGCATACTGAGCATCTTTCTCTTTGACACCATGTCTGAAATCCCACGTGATCTGTCAAATACTAATGCATGAAAATCCTAACCTCAAAAAAATCACACGTTAGTTACATAATGTAAAAAACTTGGGAATTTCCGACTTTATGTTAAATCTGTATGTGACTGAACTAAGTCAAATTCAGACAACTAATATAGGTGTTCCTAAATTTCCAGCATTATGAAAGTTAAAGAATATACTTTTCTCATTATAAAAGGCGATCAATTTCGAACTACTTTTTAAAGAAAAAAAACAGAAAATTCAATAAGATAATTTACATTATCAAAAGAACATTCTTTGGCATATTTTTTTTAAGATTATCTATTTCAAATGTCTCAGATACTCCATCCGTTGAGTCCAAATTTCGATGACTCGATGTTTTGCTCCAAAGCCTGGATCGAAGCGGGATTGTCCGCATTGATTTTAGAATTTAAGTAACCCCACAGGAAAAAGTCCAACGGTGTGATATCATATGATCTTGATAAATCTACCGGCCCAAAACGTGAAATTATCTGCTCACCGTAGTCTCCTCACAATAAGTCCATTGATTCTTGCGATGTGTGCGAAGTGACGCCATTTTGTTGAAAGTCACCATTGACGGTTTTGTTCCCAGCGCCATTATTTTTGAAGAAGTATGAAATGGTAACTCTTGAATCTGTTCAGGTTGTTCTTGGTCCCAAATGTGGCAATTTTGCTTATTTAAGTATCCATAGAACCAGAAATGGACCTCAACGCAAAATAGAATTTGGCTCGAAAACGTCCGATCTTCTTGGAATCTTCTTTCAAGAGTCCATAGAGCGAAGACATGTAACATAGGAAGGTCGACCGGCTTCAGTTCTTGCACAATCAGTATATTGCACGCTTTCAATTTAAGATCTCGACGTAAAATACGTTAAGTCGTTCAATACGTCAGTCCTAATTGCTGCGAACGGATTCGAATCGACTCGTATACTACACATTTACGATATTCGTTCTTCTAGCAGCCTTTACACCAAATAACTCGAGCAGTGTAGGAGTTATCTTCGTGAAATTGCGTAGAAAAATGTTCTCGCGTATAATAATGCCAAAGGTGAAATCAATCAGTCCCACTCCTTTTTTTAGCCTCAATATATCAGATATAGTGATTACCGACTCCCCAGCTGATTACAAATTCTTTGTGTTAGTCAATATGTGTGATATTTTAATGAAATTAAGTAAACGAGTTTTAGTACTGAAACTCAGAGGTGCTGATAACTCAAATAGGTGTTGGTAACTCAAATATTAGTGAATCTACAATCTGATTATAATTCGTTAAAGGTTTCGTCACATAAATAATACTGAATTAGTATAGATATTAAATGTTCGGTAACATCCGTCTCTAGCACTTCCCTACTTGTTTTATTTCACTTAAAAATTACCAAAAAATTTATGAATAAAATCCGCTTGAAGTGATGACCGTGTAGCTAGTGGTTAGTTCTAGGGTGGTAAATAACTTTATTATTGTTTGATTGATTATCTTGATTTGCTACGTGAATTCAATAAAATATTATCGGGCTCTTGATATGCGAACGCTTGCACTTAAGCAGTTAACCATTAAAATCAGATTTTCAGATTTATTGCAACTTTCAAACGTGAGTAGTTAGATCCATGTTTTGAAATTTTTACTGACATTTTGAAGAGGTGACTTCGCATTCAATTACCAATACATATAGTATATTCTGATTACAAATGTAAATAAATAAGAATATACTAGACTCTGATGCAATCACAGCGTGTAAGAGTTATAAACGTGTGAAAATAATTCGAGAGATCTAATCAAACCGTCAAATATAATTCTAACTGCTTAAATGGTGACCGAGTTAGAGAAGGTAATGTTCTTTAGAATAAGAACCTTTTGCAAATGAATTGTGAATAAATCAAAGGAATTAAAAAATATCTCATTCATTTCAAAGTGTCTGAAAATCTGGAAGAAAAAAGAGTATATTCATGTCATTACAGCGTAAAGAAAAGGCATTGATTATAAAACATAATAATCATATAAAAAAGCTCACAACTTGTTTGCTAACCTTTGATTTATAGCCATCGAGAGAACAGAGTTAACGTTCTAATCAAAATTCGCCTGTCATGATTGGCACGTAATCTTAACTGATGCAAATGGATTTAGCATTTCCGTTGCACTGACTTATAAAAGGCGCTGCTGAGACCATTGAAACCATAGTATTCTCACTATACTGAACCAATCAACATGAAGTTCCTAATTGTTTTAGCTCTCGCTGTGGCTGCAGCCTCTGCAACTCCGGTCTATGAAAAGACCGCTTTCATCGAGGACTTACCCGAGTCTCCAGTCTTGGGTGGACGCATCACCAATGGTGATTACGCTTGGGATGGTTTGGTTCCCTATCAAGCTGGTTTACTTCTATCGAAGAATTCAGGCAATTACTGGTGTGGTGGTTCTTTAATTGGCTCAAACTGGGTTCTGACTGCCGCTCACTGCACAGATGGGTAAGTTAAAGCTTCTAATAATGAAAATTTCCAATTACAAATATTTATTTTTATCCTTATAGCGCTCACACCATCACCGTCTACTTGGGTAGCGTTGTACGTTCCAATGGCAACCAATATGCAACCACCATCCACTCCAACGATATCCACCAGCACCCCAATTACAACTCTAATACTCTGGATAACGACGTCACTCTCCTGTGGATCCACTCTGTTTCCTTCTCTGGCAACATTCAAGCCATCAGACTGCCATCTTTCAACCAATACAGCAACTATGAGGGACAATGGGCTACCGCATCTGGCTGGGGTGGCACTTCGGGCAACAACCAAGACCATTTGCAATACGTCAGTGTTCAGGTGATCTCCAACAGCGAATGCGCTAGCGTCTATGGCAGCAGCACTGTCACCGACAACACCATCTGTGTTTCCACAAACGGCGGACGTTCAACTTGCGGTGGTGACTCTGGTGGCCCATTGGCTGTGGACAACAACCAAGTGTTGATTGGTGTGACTTCATTCGTTGCTGCCGCCGGTTGCACCGCTGGTCTGCCATCTGGTTTCCAACGTGTCAGTCGCCATTTGGACTGGATCCGTGGTGTCACCGGTATTGCATACTACTAAATTCTATGAAATATTGTGAAGATACTTAATAAAATTGTCAAGCAAAACACGATAAGGGTATGACTTCTCTTAATATTTGTAGGATTTTCAAAATAATTGGCTAATCATAATGAAAATAATTGGGAAAGAATTTTGAAATTGTGTGGTTCCAAAAATTTATATAATTGGTCCACTCTTAACATCGTACATTTAGATCAGAGTGTTCGTAACTCATTTACATATATTTAAAAAGATATATGCACTTACCACTCAGTTTCCACAGTAGATACTTTTTCTCCTCTGAAATAAACTGTTCTGATGATATATGTAAAAAATACGAAGGGTACTAAAGAAACGGGAAGGGAATTTCATCGCAAAATTGAACCCTGGGCTAATAGCACTTCGAACGTCTCCAATGGCCTTAGTGCCCAGTACAACTTACTAAGTTAAGTTAAGTTCAAAGCTAGTTTTGTATAGCGATAATCTATCCATCTATCCAGAAAGGAAACAAACTCAGGAAGAGTAGAGCCCAATGAAATATGTACTCGTACATAAACGATCAGTATGAAGAGCTGAGTTGATATAGTCATGTCCGTCTGTCTGTCTGTATATACGTGAACTAGTCCCTCAATTTTTGCTATATTGATCTAAAATTCTTCATATGTTTTTTGTTGGAACCGCCGATTTCGGACAACTGTGATATATAGCTTCCATACGAGCTCAACGATGGGAATTAAGTTCTTGTATGGAAAGTTTTTTCATTCTACGATTTATAATGATGAAATTTGGCAAAAGTTAGTGCTTAAAGTAATAATGTAATATCCGAAAGAATTGTTCACATCGGGTCCCTATAGCATATAGCTGTCATACAAGCCGAACGAATGGAATAAAGTCCTTTTTCTCTGTTTTTTTTTGTTTTGATTTTGTATATTCATTTTTCTATCGAGTCTCCGCTTCAAGTCGCTAAGGGACCGTAGTTGTCTGCACATGCGGTAGGTCATGCAAGGGTTAACACAAGTCCTCATGAGAAATTGAGTAAAAAGCCAGCCAGGAGCTAATTAGCAGTTCTCTCAACTGAACCTATACTGCCAATTAAATGGGGATGGGTTTTGAACGTACTTGAAGACTTGCCAGGGTTTTAACGGGACGAAGACAGTTGTGATACAAATTTAATTTTTCCAGAATCAGAATTTTCCTGTTCTCTAATCCTGATGGGCGCGAACACGCGGTAGTTCTCTTCGTGCATATGTACAAACGCACACAAATTTGGATATTTTTATTTTCGATGTGGCCTCCCCCGTCGTCCTGTTGCTTCCATCTCGATGATTGATATTCCATCGAAGCAGCCACTTAGAGGTTGTTGATTCTTATTCCAAGCATCTATTCCCCTCGTCACCGTAGGATGTTACGGGGTTTTTAAGCCGAAGTCTCCTCTGCTGTTGCTCATAGTCAGGGGCTGCTTATTATGTATTCACAGCTAACCTAAGATATTAGGCCGTCTACCATTCGCCAAGCTGTAGCCTTTGGTAGCCTGAGTTTAGCCAGAAAAGTAAGGGTTCAATTTCGGCAAGTTTTATATATGAGATAGCATTCCTTAATTGCAGGGGTACCCTTCAGACAGGATTTTGGCGGCACTTCCCCAAGTAAATGGTCCATTATGAGGTTAGTAAAGCCGTTTGTCGAATCTGGAATTTTCACAAGAAGACTGTACCATCAAGATCCCTATGGAATTCAAGAAACAATTACGGTTGTTGCATTGCCAATTCAGGTAAATCCAAAAGTTTCGACTCAGAGTTCGGAATTTTTTCAGACAATTATTGAAATGAACGAAGAAGACCATAACTTCATAAATTGCCTGTTTATGTCTAATGAGGCCTATTTTGATCTAAACAAGAAACTCCACTTTCCGCTGGCCCCCAAGATTACCTGGCCTGACTGCGCCTAACTTTATTATAGGGTTGTGTCAAGTAAGAGGTGTACAAAAATAAATAAACTTGAAATCTAACTGAATTGAAGCAGTCCATTAAATTGATAATTGAGGTAATCCCTAATTCAAGCATTCAGGCTGCTATCAATGAACTTCCATCACTTGTAAAAATAATTTATTATATAAAATTTAATCAAATTTTCCATACAATAAAAAAATAAGAGTACATTAATTAAAACAAAGGTAGGATAGTTTGTTTTTGTAGCACGATTCCTGCGTCATCCTGTATATATACGTATATATATCTCTAGATCTATCTCGATTATTCATAGGCGTAAAACAAAATAGTTAAGTGAACAAAACTATTATGCTCTATACCAGCATTTTTCGAGTATCCACACAAGAAACACAAAATACCCGCAAATTTATGAATGAAATCCGCTTTGCTGGAATAATATGTACCCAGTAGTAAGTTTATAGGTTGTAAATAACATTCCTGTTTATAGATTATTTTGATTTACTGTTTGTATTCAAACACAAAGTTATCGGTCTCTTGAGATGTGAATTTTTGTTACTTTAAACAGTTAGTCATTTGAGCAGCTAACTCCATGTTATCGATAGTCTTAAGAGGGCACATACCATTTAATTACCGAATATTGCAGAGTAAGGGTATAGGATGGAATTTAGGACGGAGATTATGAGGAGAATATGGCAAATATAAATATAAATATAAAATAGTTCAAGTTGTTGGAGAGATATGCTTGATAAGAGTGCTATGTTTATGACAACCTTTTGAATTGATCCACGCGAAAAATGCTCTCTCATCACTCAGTTATGACACTTTGAATTGCTCCATATATGACCATTACATTTGTGTTATTATTTCACAAATAATACCATTTTCTTAAATGACCCACCATATCAAATTATGATAAAATAAACGACTTTTAACCTATAAGCTGAGGCAAATCTAATTTTGATTAAATAAAGGGATCAACATGAAAATCTCTCTCATAGGAAGGTGTCTCAAAATCTGTGAGAAAAATAATATCACCATGATTTTGCAGGGCAAAGAGAGCCAACTGATTATAACATACAATAAAAATAAAAAGTTCAAAGCGTTGTTAGCTTTGTAGATATACCACTTATCTTTGATTTATAGCTATCGAGAGAACAGAGTTATTGTTCTAATAAAAATTTGCCTATCATGATTGAAGTGTAATCTTAACTGATGCAAATGGCTTTACCATTTCCGTTGCACTGACTTATAAAAGGCACCGCTGAGACCATTGAAATCATAGTACTTTCACTATACTGAACCAATCAACATGAAGTTCCTAATTGTTTTAGCTCTCGCTGTGGCTGCAGCCTCTGCAACTCCGGTCTACGAAAAGACCGCTTTCATCGAGGACTTACCCGAGTCTCCAGTCTTGGGTGGACGCATCACCAATGGTGATTACGCTTGGGATGGTTTGGTTCCTTATCAAGCTGGCTTACTTCTATCGAAGAATTCAGGCAATTACTGGTGTGGTGGTTCCTTGATTGGCTCAAACTGGGTTCTGACTGCCGCTCACTGCACAGATGGGTAAGTTAAAGCTTCTAATAATGAAAATTTCCTATTGCAAATATTTACTTTTATCCTTATAGCGCTCACACCATCACCGTCTACTTGGGTAGCGTTGTGCGTTCCAATGGCAACCAATATGCAACCACCATCCACTCCAACGATATCCACCAGCACCCCAATTACAACTCTAATACTCTGGATAACGACGTCACTCTCCTGTGGATCCACTCTGTTTCCTTCTCTGGCAACATTCAAGCCATCAGACTGCCATCTTTCAACCAATACAGCAACTATGAGGGACAATGGGCTACCGCATCTGGCTGGGGTGGCACTTCAGGCAACAACCAAGACCATTTGCAATACGTCAGTGTTCAGGTGATCTCCAACAGCGAATGCGCTAGCGTCTATGGCAGCAGCACTGTCACCGACAACACCATCTGTGTTTCCACAAACGGCGGACGTTCAACTTGCGGTGGTGACTCTGGTGGCCCATTGGCTGTGGACAACAACCAAGTGTTGATTGGTGTGACTTCATTCGTTGCTGCCGCCGGTTGCACCGCTGGTCTGCCATCTGGTTTCCAACGTGTCAGCCGTCATTTGGACTGGATCCGTGGTGTCACCGGTATTGCATACTACTAAGTTCTATGATATACTCGTATTGTGAAGATACTTAATAAAATTTTCAAGCAAAAAACGATAAGATCCTGTCTTCTCTTTATATTTGTAGGATTTTCACAATAATTGGCTAATCATAATGAAAGTAAATGAGAATGAATTTTCAAGTTACATTGTTCCAAAAATTTATGTAGTCGATCCACTCATAAGTCATACAACATAGTGCACGAAACTCATTTATATTTATTAAAATAAACTCACTTACTCCTCAATATCCACAGTAGACTCAAGCCTTTTTCTCGCCTGAAATAAACTGTTATGATGATGTAAAAGAAACGAAGGGAACTCAAGGAAAAGGAAGGGAATTCAAAGCAAAATTGAATCCTGAGGTAATACAACTTGGAACGTCTTCGATGACCTTAGTGTCCAGTATATCTAGCAAAATTAAGTTAAGCTCAAAGCTAGTTTTGTATAGCGGTAATCTATCCATCTATCCAGAAAGGAAGCAAAATCAGGAAGAGCAGAACTCAATAAAATATATACATAAACCATCAGTATGATGTGCTGAGTTGATATAGTCATGTCCGTATGTCTGTCTAAATGTACGTGAATCAATTCCTCTGTTTTTGATATTGATATATCAATCTTTTGCACATATCCTTTCCTTGCCAAGATGCTGTTCATTTGTCGGAGTCGTCGATTTCGGAAAACTGTAGCATATAGCCTCCATACGAACGAAATATTGGGGATTCCAAGATTTGAAACTCTCAACGTTTCAGAATTATTTTCTACCTAAACCTAAATAATTCATATCAAGTAAGTTTACATCGAAGTTATTCGTGACCCCATATAAATCAGAATTCCACACCTATTCATAAAATATAACTCCCTTCGACTCATTTGTGAACCCAGCCCGTGGACACTAGAATTCGATTCTTATATTTTAGTACATATGTTCAAACTCTTACATAAAATACGTAGTTTATACCACTTTGTCAATAAATCAAGTGTGTTCACAATTTCGTAATTTATTTTTATGGTAGTAAGACATAAGATATTGTTTAACATATTCTGTCAAGGTTTTTATTTAAAGTGTGCTCACAAGTATTTCTGGTATGTCCTAAACAGATTCTTGTTATTATTAGTAATTTTTATCAGATAATACCTTTGCCTTTGCATTGTATTGAAAATTGTTCTGTTTGTCCAGTTATACAGAATAACTGAAGTTTTGGGTTGAATTGTAAGTGCAGCTTCTGTGGCTTGTGTGTAGTGTCAACTTTGTTGGCTTTTTAATTTCTTTATTAGACGAAATTTTATTTTTAAAAATCTGTAAGCTAGATTTGGAATTACGTTGCGGATATTATGCTTTATAAGCCCTCAAAAGCTAGCGAATTTATAATATTTTCGGTAGTGTCAACTAGGAAGGTGTGGTTTGAAGATTGCTCTACTCTTCCTGAGATTGTGTATTTTCCGGATAGATACTAGCTTTGAGGTTGGGAGGATGGAGTCATGTGTAGAAGTTCACGCAAGTGAGGAAAGTTCTCTGATTGCCATTCACTTGGGAGTGGCCAGAAACGATTCTTTTACATGTGACTCAAGCAGCTCACGACTTCCGGTCTTTGACCAAGTATCCTCTGGGTAGCCTAAGAACATCCGTTTGAAGGCGAGCTAACGTGAGAAGGCGAAACATCCCCTGCATAGGGTTGTGCGCTGGGTTTGGGACGCGCCACGTAAAAAAACACCCCCAGTGAATAGTCATAACCAGCCTCGGATGAAAGATCGCATTCGATGGAACGATGAGCTGTACGAGATATACGACGACATTGACATAGTTCAGCGAATTAAAAGACAGCGGCTACGCTGGCTAGGTCATGTTGTCCGGATGGACGAAAACACTCCAGCTCTGAAAGTATTCGACGCAGTACCCGCCGGGGGAAGCAAAGGAAGAGGAAGACCTCCACTCCGATGGAAGGACCAAGTGGAGAAGGACCTGGCCTCGCTTGGAATATCCAATTGGCGCCACGTTGCGAAAAGAAGAAACGACTGGCGTTCGCTTGTTAACTCGGCTATAATCGCCTAAGCGGTGTCTACACCAATTAAGAAGAAGAAGAACTAGCTTTGAGGCTTACTCGGCTTGAATTTATTGGGTACTGAGGTCATCAGAAACTTTCCAAGTGATATTAGCTCAAGATTCAATTGGCTGTGTTACGAGTATGTTTTGTGATAACATTTCTGGAGGCGTTTTCCGATGCCTTTCCGAAGGTATCATAGTATATACCACATAGTTAGCTTAGGGTATTTTTTTGATATACGTCTTGTGTCTACTATAGAGGTTAAGGTGTAATTTAAATTATCTTTTTTAATTTAAACCAGTATCGTACACTCTGGCCTATGTATACGAGTTAAGTTTGGATCGATTATATAAATTTTTGAAACAATACAACTTAAAATCTCATTCCCTTTTACTTTCACTATAATTTGCCCATTATTGTGAAAACCCTGGAGATATAAAGAAAATACATAATGTTATCGTTTTCTGCTTGAAATTTTTATTTAGTACTTCACAATATGTCACAGAATTTAGTAGTATGCGATACCGGTGACACCACGGATCCAGTCCAAATGGCGACTGACACGTTGGAAACCAGATGGCAGACCAGCGGTGCAACCGGCGGCAGCAACGAATGAAGTCACACCAATCAACACTTGGTTGTTGTCCACAGCCAATGGGCCACCAGAGTCACCACCGCAAGTTGAACGTCCGCCGTTTGTGGAAACACAGATGGTGTTGTCGGTGACAGTGCTGCTGCCATAGACGCTAGCGCATTCACTGTTGGAGATCACCTGAACACTGACGTATTGCAAATGGTCTTGGTTGTTGCCTGAAGTGCCACCCCAGCCAGATGCGGTAGCCCATTGTCCCTCATAGTTGCTGTATTGGTTGAAAGATGGCAGTCTGATGGCTTGAATGTTGCCAGAGAAAGAAACGGAGTGGATCCACAGGAGAGTGACGTCGTTATCCAGAGTATTAGAGTTGTAATTGGGGTGCTGGTGGATATCGTTGGAGTGGATGGTGGTTGCATATTGGTTGCCATTGGAACGCACAACGCTACCCAAGTAGACGGTGATGGTGTGAGCGCTATAAGGATAAAAGTAAATATTTGCAATAGGAAATTTTCATTATTAGAAGCTTTAACTTACCCATCTGTGCAGTGAGCGGCAGTCAGAACCCAGTTTGAGCCAATCAAGGAACCACCACACCAGTAATTGCCTGAATTCTTCGATAGAAGTAAGCCAGCTTGATAAGGAACCAAACCATCCCAAGCGTAATCACCATTGGTGATGCGTCCACCCAAGACTGGAGACTCGGGTAAGTCCTCGATGAAAGCGGTCTTTTCGTAGACCGGAGTTGCAGAGGCTGCAGCCACAGCGAGAGCTAAAACAATTAGGAACTTCATGTTGATTGGTTCAGTGTAGTGAGAATACTATGGTTTTAATGGTTCCATTGACGCCTTTTATAAGTCAGTGCAACGGAAATGCTAAATCCATTTGCATCAGTTAAGATTACGCGCCATGACAGGCGAATTTTGATTAGAACGCTAACTCTGTTCTCTCGATGGCTATAAATCAAAGGTTAGCAAACAATGTTGTGAGCTTTTTTATATGATTATTATGTTTTATAATCAATGCCTTTTCTTTACGCTGTAATGACATGAATATACTCTTTTTTCTTCCAGATTTTCAGACACTTTGAAATGAATGAGATATTTTTTAATTCCTTTGATTTATTCACAATTCATTTGCAAAAGGTTCTTATTCTAAAGAACATTACATTCTCTAACTCGGTCACCATTTAAGCAGTTAGAATTATATTTGACGGTTTGATTAGATCTCTCGAATTATTTTCACACGTTTATAATACTTCCGAACTGTGATTGCATCTGAGTCTAGCATTTTCTTGTTTATTTACATTTGTAATCAGAATATACTATATGTATTGGTAATTGAATGCGAAGTCACCTCTTCAAAATGTCAGTAAAAATTTCAAAACATGGATCTAACTACTCACGTTTGAAAGCTGCAATAAATCTTAAAATCTGATTTTAATGGTTAACTGCTGCATATCAAGAGCCCGATAATATTTTATTGAATTCACGTAGCAAATCAAGATAATCAATCAAACAATAATAAAGTTATTTACCACCCTAGAACTAACCACTAGCTACACGGTCATCACTCCAAGCGGATTTTATTCATAAATTTTTTGGTAATTTTTAAGTGAAATAAAACAAGTAGGGAAGTGCTAGAGACGGATGTTACCGAACATTTAATATCTATACTAATTCAATATTAATTATGTGACGAAGCATTTAACGAATTATAATCAGATTTTAAATTCACTAATATTTGAGTTATCAACACCTATTTGAGTTATCAGCACCTCTGAGTTTCAGTACTAAAACTCGTTTACTTAATTTCATTAAAATATCACACATATTGACTAACACAAAGAATTTGTAATCAGCTGGGGAGTCGGTAATCACTATATCTGGTATATTAAGACTAAGAAAATGAGTGGGACTGATTGATTTCACCTTTGGCATTATTATACGCGAGAACATTTTTCTACGCAATTTCACGAAGATAACTCCTACACTGCTCGAGTTATTTGGTGTAAAGGCATCTAGAAGAACGAATATCGTAAATGTGTAGTATACGAGTCGATTCGAATCCGTTCCTAGCAATTAGGACTGACGTTTTGAACGACTTAACGTATTTTACGTCGAGATCTTAAATTGAAAGCTTGCGAAATACTGATTGTGCCAGAACTGAAGCTCAACCTTCCCAAGCGACATCACTTCGCTCTATGGGATCTTGAAAGTAGATTCCAAGAAATCGGACGTTTTAGGGCCAAATCTTGTTCAGCGATTAGATCAATTTCTGGTTCAATGGGTATGAAGATAAGCAAAATTGCTGCATTTAGGACCAGGAACAACCTGAAGATTTTCATGTTTTCATGTTTTGGGCTAATCGATTGGGCACCAAGGTCGTGTGATATCACACCGTTAGACTTTTTCTGTAGGGATATGCAGACGATCTCGCCTCGATTCAAACCTTGGAACAAAACATCACGCGTGTCATTCGAGTTATCGAAAGTTGAACTCAATGGACCATCTGAAACATAGGCCCGGCCAACATTTGATAGAGATAATCTTCAAAAATTAAAGTATACAAAATGTTTTTTCGAATGATAATAAAAATTCCCCATTAAACTTGAAGTTTCTTTGTTTTTTCTTTAAAGAAGTAGTTAATCTCGAAATGGACCACCCTGCATATGCACATATATCAGTGCTGTCCGTTTATATTTTTTATTGTATGGCAATATTTTTTTTAATAAATAAATATTTTCAAAAATTATGCTCAGTTATGCAAATGTGACACCTAATTAATTAGAAAATTATTGATTGCGGCCTGAAGGCCTGAATTCGGGATTGCCTCAATAATCAGTTCATTCCGATGCCAAGATTTTGCTTTTTACAACTCTTTCTTGACATAACCGCATAAAACAATTAGGAGGTCAGGTAACGTGACCTTGTGAGCTAGCGAAAAGTGGAGTACCCTGTTTAGATCAAAATGGGCGTCACCACACATAAACAGACAATTTATCAAGTTATTGTCTTCTTCGTTCATTTCAATAATTGTCTGAAAAAATTCCGAACTCCGAGTCGAAACTTTTGCATTAACCTGAATTGGCAATGCAACAACCGCGATTGTTTCTTAAATTCCATAGGGATCTTGATGGTACAGTCTTCTTGTGAAAATTCCAGATTCGACAAACGTCTTTACTAACCTCATAATGGACCATTTACTCGAGGAAGTGCCGCCAAAATCCCGTCTGAATTTGCCATGGGTGGAATTGACCAACTGCAAAGCAAGGTACCGCTGCAATTAAGGAATGCTATCTCATATATAAAACTTGCCGAAATTGAACCCTTACTTTTCTGGCTATAGCTTGGCGAATTGTAGACGGCCTAATACATATCTTAGCTTACCCGTGAATACATAATAAGCAGCCCCTGATTATGAGCAACAGGAGAGGAGGGTTCGGCTTAAAAAACCCGTAATATCCTACGGTGACGAGGGGAATAGATGCTTGGAATAAGCATCAAACAACCTCTAAGAGGCTGCTTCGAGTGAATGTCTATCAATGAGATGGAGGCAACAGGACGACGGGGGACGCCACATCGAAAATAAAAATATCCCGAATTGTGTGCATTTGTACATATGCACGGAGAGAACTACCCCGTGCTTGCACCCATCTGGATTAGAGACCAGTAAAATTCTCATTAAGGTATACTAAAAAAAATTAAATTTGTATCACAACCGTCTTCGTCCCATTAAAACCCTGGAAAGTCTTCCGGTACGTTCAAAGCCCATCCCCATTTAATTGAATTAATAAGAACTCCAAATTAGCTCCTGGCTGGCTCTTTTCTCAATCTCTCATGAGGACTTGTGTCAACCCTTGCGTGACCTACCGCGTGTACAGACAACCATGGTCTCTTAGCGGCTTAAAGCGGAGACTCGATAGAAAAAATAAATACACATAATCAAACCAAAACAAAAACAAAGAAAAACGACTTTATTCCGATCGTTTAGTTTGAATGACCGCTATATGCTATAAGGATCCGATGTGAACAATTTTTTCGAGGATTTCATTATTGCCTTAGGTAATAAATCATGCCAAATTTCATGAAGATATCTCCTCAAATGAAAAACCTTTTCATTCATACAAGCATCATCCAATCGTTCAGTTTGTATGGCAGATATTCGCTATAGTGGTCCGATCTAAACAATTTCTTCGGAGATTACATTATTACTTTAAGCACTAACTTTTGCATAAATTTCATGATTATAAATCGTAGAATGAAAAAACTTGCCATACAAAGCTAACTTATGCAAAATTTCAGATCGATATAGGAAGCACTGAGGGACTAGTCACGTCTATACAAACAGATGGGCAAACCGGCATGACTATATCAACTCAGCTCGTCGTACTGATCTTTTATGTATATATTTCATTGGGTTCTACTCTTCCTGAGTTTGTTTGCTTTCGCGATAGATGGATAGATTATCGCCATAAAAAATTTGCTTTGAGCTTAAATAAGCTAGTTGTACTGAACACTGAGGTCATTGGAGACGTTTGAAGTGCTATTAGCTCAGGGTTCAGTTTTGCGATGAAATTCCCTTCCCTTTTCTTTAGTACCCTTCGTTTCTTTTACATCATCATAACAGTTTATTTCAGGCGAGAAAAAGTGTCTACTGTGGAGACGGAGAAAGTGTATATATCTTTTTAAATATATGTAAATGGGTTACGTGCACTCTGATCTAAATGTACAGAGTTAAGAGTGAATCAATTATATAAATTTTTGGAACCACACAACTTCAAAATTCTTTCTCATTTACTTTCATTATGATTAGCCAATTATTGTGAAAATCCTAGAGATATAAAAAGAAGACATAATCTTATCGTTTTTTGCTTAAAAATTTTATTAGGTATCTTCACAATATTTCATAGAATTTAATAGTATGCGATACCGGTGACACCACGGATCCAGTCCAAATGGCGACTGACACGTTGGAAACCAGATGGCAGACCAGCGGTGCAACCAGCGGCAGCAACGAATGAAGTCACACCAATCAACACTTGGTTGTTGTCCACAGCCAATGGGCCACCAGAGTCACCACCGCAAGTTGAACGTCCGCCGTTTGTGGAAACACAGATGGTGTTGTCGGTGACAGTGCTGCTGCCATAGACGCTAGCGCATTCACTGTTGGAAATCACCTGAACAGTGACGTATTGCAAATGGTCTTGGTTGTTGCCTGAAGTGCCACCCCAGCCAGATGCGGTAGCCCACTGACCCTCGTAATTGCTGTATTGGTTGAAAGATGGCAGTCTGATGGCTTGAATGTTGCCAGAGAAAGAAACTGAGTGAATCCACAGGAGAGTGACGTCGTTATCCAGAGTATTAGAGTTGTAATTGGGGTGCTGGTGGATATCGTTGGAGTGGATGGTGGTTGCATATTGGTTGCCATTGGAACGCACAACGCTACCCAAGTAGACGGTGATGGTGTGAGCGCTATAAGGATAAAAATAAATATTTGCAATAGGAAATTTTCATTATTAGAAGCTTTAACTTACCCATCTGTGCAGTGAGCGGCAGTCAGAACCCAGTTTGAGCCAATCAAGGAACCACCACACCAGTAATTGCCTGAATTCTTCGATAGAAGTAAACCAGCTTGGTAGGGAACCAAACCATCCCAAGCGTAATCACCATTGGTGATGCGTCCACCCAAGACTGGAGACTCGGGTAAGTCCTCGATGAAAGCGGTCTTTTCGTAGACCGGAGTTGCAGAGGCTGCAGCCACAGCGAGAGCAAAAACAATAAGCAACTTCATGTTGATTGGTTCAGTGTAGTTAAAGTACTATGGTTTCAATGTTTCCATTGACGCCTTTTATAAGTCAGTGCAACGGAAACGCTAAATCCATTTGCATCAGTTAAAATTACACTTCAATCATGATAGGCGAATTTTGATTAGAACGTTAACTCTGTTCTCTCGATAGCTATAAATCAAAGATAAGTGGTATATCTACAAAGCTAACAACGCTTTGAACTTTTTATTTTTATTGTATGTTATAATCAGTTGGCTCTCTTTGCCCTGTAAAATCAGGGTGATATTATTTTTCTCACAGATTTTAAGACACCTTCGTACGAGTGAGTTTTTCATGTTGGTCCGTTTATTTAATCAAAATTAGATTTGCCACAGCTTATAGGTTAAAAGTCGTTTGTTTTATCATAACTTGATATGGCGGGACATTTTAGAAAATGGTAGTATTTGGGAAATAATAACACAAATGTAATGGTCATGTTTGGAGCTATCCAAGTGTTATAACTGCCAAACGATTCAATCGAAAAATTAATTAAATGAATGATGAGAGAGCATTTTTTGATGTGGATCAGTTTAAAAGGTTGTAATAAGCATAGCATCCTTCACATGCATATCTCTCCAACAGCTTGACTTATTTTATATTTATATTTGCCATATTCTCCCTCTTTAATTCCATCCTATACCATTACTCTACAACACAACATTCGGCTGCACCGGAATTCAGCCCTTCTTAATTTTTATGTCATCAGAATAAATTTTAATAATTAAATAGTATATACCCTCCTCAGAGTATCGATAACATGGAGCTAACTGCCCAAATGATTAAATGTTTAAAGCAACAAAAATTCACATCTCAAGAGACCGATAACATTGTGTTTGAATACAAGCTGTAAATCAAAATAATCTATAAACAGGAGTGTTATTTACAACCTATAAACTTACTACTGGGTACACATTACTCCAGTAAAGCGGATTTCATTCATAAATTTGCGGGAATTTTGTGTTTCTTTTTTACACACTCGTACCATGTTGCCACAGAGTATAATAGTTTTGTTCACATAACTATTTTTTGTATTCCATGTGTGTTATTTTTGGCTTGTTAAATAAGTTCGTGCATAAAATGCGAGTGGCAGAAGTAGAGTTTCTCGAAAAGTGTAGATCAACTGTTGAAAAATAAAGCAGTTGTCGTAAAAAAAGACAGTCACATCTGCAATGTTAGAATATAATTTTTGAAATATAAAATATCCCTATAAAATATCCCTAACTTTTTCCTGGACTAAATGATCTCCACCTGCACCATTGCCCAACCTCTTTTTAAAGTCGAACCATGTGTCGAACTCAGTTTTACTAATTTTCGCATTTGAATATATGGTATGTTTTATACCGTCATCCGAATCAAGGTGTACACGTGTGTTACTATTGGAAATGTGGCGCAGCTTCTTCCGTAATAGTCGGGATTTTCCTACCAGGCGTGTCATTATAATTCGGAATGCATATATAGCTTCACATAAAACTTCCTACCAGCAGACAATATCGCAAAAAGTCTTAATATGCGCATTTGATCAACCGTTCTCCACTCATACCATGATGGTAACCATTCGGTAAAGTAAAAGAAATTAATGCGACTTCATACTGCATACTTATAGGATGACTATTGCGCTACTTCCTCTATAACTTATACCAGAGCCTTTAAAACTGTTCGCACTGACAATCCAAAATGAAGGCGCTAAATTGGGAAAGCTGTATCCGTTTGGGTCAATGCTTGACTAACCGACCTCGAAATGTTTGCTCTATCACGTATAAAAACCACGGAAGCCTACTTAAAATATTTTATGTTTTTTTTTATTTAGTAGAAGTTTATTTTAGACGTTCTCTAGTGAAAACGGTGGAAGACGATAAATAAAAAAGACTTAGCAAAATGCACATAAGACTAAATTTTGTTTTAATGGTGAGGTTTCATAGAGATATAGCGGAAACCTGGAGAGTGAACAACGCGAAAGAATCTCTACAGGCCTCCTTTCATTGAACCACAGTGCAGTCGCTGGCTTGGATTAAGTGCAAAAGGCAGTGAGATGAGTTGAGTCGATTTAGACATGTCTCTGTTTGTATATTCGCGAATTAGTCCGTCATTTTTTAAGATATCAAACTGAAATTTCAAAAGAAAGACATAAATTTCAATACCATTGAGAATTTACTAACCAAGATTGAAGAGTTTATGGATAACACAACGGACGAATTTCCACCCAAGAGAGATTTATGGATTTTGGATCAACCCACAACCAAATCGAACCATTCAGCCAGTTCTTGATAGATATACAATTAGTCAAAAAACTAAAATAAAAAAAATCATATATGCTAAAATAAAAAATTAAATATTTAGTAGGAATTGTAAGCATACAGCAATTTATATTTTCAGTAAAATTTTAAGAATTTCGTTTATTAGTAAGAGATGCCAGTTCTCTCTTTAATCCAATTGAGGTAGCTAGTAACACGAATGAAACCAGCTGGAGCGCCAGATTGGCAACCGGAACTGGATACGAACGAAGTAACGCCGACAAGCACACCATCGGATTCCAAAGCCAATGGACCACCAGAATCACCTTGGCAGGTGGACGTACCACTGGGGGTAGATATACAGATGGTGTTGGCTGTTACAACTTTAGTGCCATAAGTAGCAGAACAGACCGAATTAGCTATGATCGGAAGGCGGGCGTAATTCAAAGATGAAGAAGTCGAAGACGCTGAAACAGAACAAAGTTTATACTAACCACAAATAATGATACATGGCTGTATATATAGACTTACTGTCGCTGGTGCGGCCCCAGCCTGAAGCAATAGCATAGCTGCCAGCGTAGGTGGCGTACGATGAAGAGATCGAAGGCAATTTAATGGCGGATATTTCGCTGGTGTAAGTCACAGCAGGGATCTTAATCAATGTAATGTCATTGGCAAGAGTTTTGGAGTCATAGCCGGTGTGCTGGTATATAGAGCTGGAGGTAACGGTGTACTTGACTTTAGATGCGGTACGTGTGGTGCTGCCCAAATAGACGATCACCTGGGTAACTCTATGAAAAAGAATTAAAAAAAGCTTAAAGACTGAATAATTTAAAATAATGTTTAACTTCGCTTACTGGTCAGAGCAGTGAGCTGCTGTTAAAACCCAAGTGGAGCCGATGAGGGAACCACCGCACCAATAATTGCCTGTGCTGCGAGTTAGCGACAAACCTGCTTGATAAGGAAATTGTCCAGTCGCAGCTTTGTTGCCGTTGGTAATACGTCCTGATAGAACTGGTGATGTTGGCAAATCCTCTATGAAAGCAGGCTTCTCAAAAGCATTGTCCACATCTTCATTGATTGCCGAATGATCGGGAACGATGTAAGCCGAGGCAACAGCCAAGGATAGAACGAGTGCGATGAAGACCTTCATTTCAGTCGGTGGTACGTTGTATAAGCAACTGATGTCAATAATCGAGAACAAATCATTTTATAGGCAAAGATAAAGTCGGTTGTTCGCAACCATAAATAATACTTTTCAATGATTAAATGATAAGCCTATAGCATATAAATCGATTAAAGAATATCGTCATTAACCGTATATTTATATACGTGTACGAGTTTTTGGATTTACCAATTATATAAAAAGGGGTATTTTCGTTTTGAACAGATTTTTATGACCAGTAATATGGATCATTGTTTCTTTCGTTTCTTTCTTTTGTTAATGCATTACTGGAAAGTCCAATGATAGGGTATTGCCCGTCGTGTGAAGTGGGATAAGCTAAATAGAAACAGACTCTTAATGGTGAAATCAATTTTGTATTTGTCCTCATTTTTAAGTTGATTAAAAGTCGGTCATAGAGACAAACCTCCAACGCAGCTATCCCAAGGAACCATTTAAGCGATAGTCAAGCGGCACTTAGAACAATCTCCTTATATGAGATGCAATCGCTACTGGGGCTGGAGTGTAGAGAATGGCTGAATAGCCTAGCGGAACATAGCTAAGTCCACCTCATCTGAGTGCCCGGTTTCAAAGGTATAGCCGGGACGGAACTGGCTGTTGAGCTCGCCCGCTCCGCAACATCCGCTATCTTGGTGGGACCTGAACTCTTCCCTGGGTGGATTCCCATACCATAAAAGAGCTGCTCCGAAAGGAAGAAGAAGTAGGCAGAGAGAGAGAGGTGTTAGCAAAAACTACATGTCATGCGGCATGCCTGTTGCTAATGGGAGGTTATAACCTCAGCAGGTTTAAATATTCAATCAACCTCTCTAGGGATAAACTCAGACTTCTGGTCGCTTTCTAAACTGGCCACTGCAAGCTGAAGAAGCACTTACACAACATGGGCCTAGCTTCCAGCGTTAATTCCCGGTTCTACGACAGGGCGCCTAAAACACCAGAACGTCTTCTAATTGACATTAAAGGCTTTTGGATTCATGTTTCCAAATAGGGATCACATCGCTTCGCTGGCACCCAGAAGTATAAAGTACAAAAACCAAGGTAGCCTACTTAGATTTTTTTTAATGTTTTTGTTTTTATTAAGTAGTAGTTTAATAAAAAAAAGGAGGGTCTCTCATCCGAAGCTGTTTATGCTTTTTCATTAGTAGTGTTTTTTTACGTTACGGGTCCCAAACCAAGTGCATTATACCGTGGCGGGGATGTTTTGCCTTCAAACGGATATTTGGTGGCTACCCAGAGGATACTTAGTCAAAGACCGGAAATCGTGAGCTGCTTGATCTACATATATGTAAAAAAATCGTTTCTGACCACTCCCAATAAAATGGAAATCAGAGAACTTTCCTCACTTGCGTGAACTTCTACATATGACTCCATCCTCCAACTGAAGAGATGGACGATGGGACCAAAGACGCCTTTTATGAGCGCTTATAGCGCACCTATCGTGCTTGGCGACATTAACGCCATGGTGGACAAGGAAGGTTTCGTTGGCACAACAGTCAACCCAAATGGGTTGAGACTGATCGACTTCGCCGATGACCGAAATATGGTCATCTGTGGTACTAGATTCCTGCATAGAAAAATTCATCAAGCTACCTAGCTGTCTATAAAAATTCATCGAAAAGCCACCAGCCAGATCGATATGTTGTGATAGACGGAGGACACGTCTAGACGTGCGTACGCTCCGAGGTCCTAACATCGACTCGGTCCATTATCTTGTTGCAGCCAAGATACGCACCGCCTCTGTTCAGGAAAAACCTCATGTCATCAAACACAAGTACGGTTCGACGTCGAAAAGCTGCAATCACAAGAAACAGCCGAACGATTTTCTACTCGGTTTACACTACTTCTGAAAGCAATCATCAACTCGGTATGAGGGAACTGTGGGACGGCATTTCAAGCTCCTTACGTACAGCTGCAAACGAAACCATTGGTTTTCGGAAAATGCAGTGGAGGGAAACAGACAGAAACACGTGCGGGTTGGGATAGATACCGAGAGTTAAAGAGGGAAGCGAGACGCATTTGTAGACAGAAAAAGAAAGAGGCCGAAATGAGTGAGTATGGAGAGCTTGACAAGCTGGCCGACAGGGGTAATGCTCGTAAATTCTTCGAAAAAATGACTAACAGAAGTTTTCACGACCGGAGCATACTCTTATACAACCCCCAGAGGTGATCTAGTAATCAATGCCCAGAGCACACTAAAATTATAGAGGGAACACTTCTCCAGCCAGCTGAACGGCAGTGAAAGCATAACGCCAGGAGAAGGCGAACCCGATTCCTCAATCGGTGACGATGGAACAGACGTTGCATTGCCCGACCATGAAGAAGTCTGAATAGCAATTACTAAACTAAAGAAGAACCATGAATTGCAGGCCGAGCTATGGTCGAAGAACGATAACGGGCAGCATCAGCTTCTTTGTAGCATATGGTCGGACGAAAGCATGTCCAACGATTGGAGTTTAAGTGTGCTCTGCCCAATCCACAGAAAGGAAGAACCCACAATCTGCGCCAAATTCCGTGGGATAAGTCTCCTAAACATTGCATATAAGGTTCTATTGAACGTATGTGAAAGATTAAAGCCACCCGTCAACAAACTGATTAGACCTTGAAGAGAGAATCGACACACATCACCTTTCCATCGATATCAAAGCTGCTTTTGACAGCACAAAAAGGAGCTGCCTTTCTGAATTTGGTATCCCTGCAAAATACGGCTGCATAGACTGACGTTGAGCAATACCAAAAGCTCCGTCAGAATTGGGAAGGACCTCTCCGAGCCGTTCGATACCAAACGAGGTTCCAGACAAGGCGACTCTCTATCGTGCGACTTCTTCAATCTGTTGCTGGAGAAAATAATCTGAGGTGCAGAACTTAATCGAGCAGGTACAATCTTTTATAAGAGTGTACAGCTGCTGGCGGGCGCCGATGATATTGATATCATCGCCCTCAATACAAGCTCTGTTAGTTTTGCTTTCTTTAGACTAGATAAGCAAGCAGAGGAAAAGGGTTTGGGAGTGAACGAGGGCAAGACGAAATATCTCCTGTCATCCAACAAACGACTAGGCTCCCACGTCACTGTTGACAGTCATAACTTCGAAATTGTAGATAATTTCTTTTATCTTGGAACCAGCAGTAACAGTAGCAACAATTTCACACTCGAAATCCAACGCAGAATAACTCTTGCCTTTGGTTTGAGTAGGCAAAAACAAAACTCTATAATTCACTCATTATTCCCGTCCTACTATGTGGTGCAGAGGCTTGGATGATGACAACATCTGATGAGTCGACGTTTCGAGAGAAAGGTTCTGCGAAAGATTTATGGTCCTTTGCGCGTTGGCCACAGTGAATATGTTGTCCGAATTGACGAAAACACTCCAGCTCTGAAATTATCCAACGCAGTACCTGCCGGGAAACTGGCGCGCTGTTGTTAACTCGGCCATAATCGCGTAAGCGGTGTCTATATCAGTAAAGAAGAAGAATATGCTTATTTTAGTCGTTCTCTAGTGAAAACGGGGGAAGATGATAAATCAAAAATATTTGACAAGATACACATAAGACTCAATTTTGTTTGGATGGTGTACTTTCATAGAGATATAGCTGAAACCTGAAGTTTGAAGAATCTGAAAGAACCACTTCGGGCCTCCTTTCATCGAACCACAGTACACTCACTGGCTTGAGTTACGTGCCAAAGCCTTTTAAATGATCAGTGGGGCGAGTTGAGTCATTTAGACATGGCCCTCTCTCTATCTGTCTACTCATCTCTCTGTCTGTATATTCGTGAATTAGTCCCTAATTTTAAGATAACAAACTGAAACTTTAATAGTACGAGTTAACTTTCACATACATATATAAATGATGATTCCTGCGAAAACTGTAAAATCAATTTTTTGAACGAGATGACCCATTACAGTCGGGTCTACGCCATTGGAACGAACTTAGATTTTTATCTACCGGACTGTCAGTCGAGACAACCTGCATTTCTAAATTTATAGCGAATATTTCTAAGACAATAACTTAAGCGGGCAATCTACGTAAAGGCTATATGTTCTCTGCTTTAACTTAATTTCCTCCCATCTACCTATTTACTTTGATAAACCTCAATTTGTGGAATTAATTAACAGATCCTTATGAAATGGTGTATCCCTTTAGCCACTTTTGCCAGACTGAGATTGTGTCGGTAGACACATCTTTCACGAACATCTAGCGAAGGTGCTGACGCCTTAATAAATTTGTGGTAAGCACAAAAAGATTCGCCAATCGATGAAAATCTAGTGAGGAATTTCCGTACAAAGGAGATTTCACGATTTTTCATCAACCCCACAAGCTTACCAATCCCTTTAGCACAACTGTGATAGATATTTAATTAATCAAAAAAATAAAATAAATAAATATTTAGTAGGAATTGGAAAGCATACAGCAATTTTTATTTTCAGTAAAATTTTAAGAATTTTGTTTGTTAATAAGAGATGCCTGTTCTCTCTTTAATCCAATTGAGGTAGCTAGTAACACGAATGAAACCAGCTGGAGCGCCAGATTGGCAACCGGAACTGGACACGAATGAAGTAACGCCGACAAGCACACCATCGGATTCCAAAGCCAATGGACCACCAGAATCACCTTGGCAGGTGGACGTACTACTAGGAGTGGACACACAGATGGTGTTGGCCGTTACAACTTTAGTGCCATAAGTAGCAGAACAGACCGAATTAGCTATGATCGGAAGGCGGGCGTAATTCAAAGATGAAGAAGTCGAAGACGCTGAAACAGAACAAAGTTTATACTAACCACAAATAATGTTGCATGGTTAAATAGGTAGACTTACTGTCGCTGGTGCGGCCCCAGCCTGAAGCAATAGCATAGCTGCCAGCGTAGGTGGCGTACGATGAAGAGATCGAAGGCAATTTAATGGCGGAAATTTCGCTGGTGTAAGTCACAGCAGGGATCTTAATCAATGTAATGTCATTGGCAAGAGTTTTGGAGTCATAGCCGGTGTGCTGGTAGATAGAGCTGGAGGTAACGGTGTACTTGACTTTAGATGCGGTACGTGTAGTGCTGCCCAAATAGACGATCACCTGGGTAACTCTAAAAAAATAATTTAAGGAAAAAACTTAAAAATTGAACAATTTATGACAATGCTTAACTTCGCTTACTGGTCAGAGCAGTGAGCTGCTGTTAAAACCCAAGTGGAGCCGATGAGGGAACCACCACACCAATAATTGCCTGTGCTGCGAGTTAGCGACAAACCGGCTTGATAAGGAAATTGTCCAGTCGCAGCTTTGTTACCGTTGGTAATACGTCCGGATAAAACTGGTGATGTTGGCAAATCCTCTATGAAAGCAGGCTTCTCAAAAGCATTGTCCACAGCTTCATTGACAGACGACTGATCGGGAACGATGTAAGCCGAGGCAACAGCCAAGGATAAAACCAGTGCGATGAAGACCTTCATTTTCGTCAGTGATACGTTGTACAAGCAACTGATGTTAATAGTTGTGAACAAATCATTTTATAGGCAAAGATAAAGTTGGTCGTTCGTTACCATAAATAACACCATTCAATGATTATATGATAAGCCTATCGCATATAAATCGGTTGAAGAATATTGTAAATTTAAATGATAATATAATTGATGTCATTAAGTGTATATTTGCAAACGTGCACGAGTTTTGGATTTATCAATTATATAAAAAGGGGTCTTTTCATTTTGAACAGATTTTTATGCCCAATAATAGGGTGTCTTTCGTTTCTTTCGTTGTTTTTGTATTAATCAATTGCGGGAAAGTCCCCGTAGTTCAAAGTTTATGAGAAGCTGGATAAGCTAAATAGAAACAAACTACTCTATATGCTGAAATCAATTTTGTATTTTTCTTCATTTTCAAATGGGTTCAATTTCTCTAAAATTTTTGTTTTTCTAAATTCTTGTTTTTGTTTTTTATATTTTTGCTTTTTAACCTATCCAAACTAAAGCATGTCCTGTTACTTTAGTCTCTACTCAATCATATCTTTTAACTGTTCAACTGAACTAATATTTTTGGGTTCGACTGTAAGATAACAGCAGTGTAGCTGTCTCGTTTGATATATACTTTTTTGACGTGTACCTACAAGAATTTAGATAACCGTTCTGAGATTTTGTTGTTTACAGGTTGAGATAGCGTTGTAAAACTAAAAATATAAAGAAAGAATTCAAAATCGGGTATATAACAGACTGTTATTTAGTTCAGAAAAGTACTTTTAAAAATTAGCTGAGAAATTAGTTGAACAAACAGTCTGGCAATCTTTGCGCTTAATTACAGTGCTTTCTAAACTGTTGACTGTGTGTCAAAACAGTTTAGCGAATTTGTTTGACATTTCAATTCGAGTAGTAAACAGAAATATACCTATGAGTTTTTAACAAATTATGGAACGCATTCTTTCTGGTATAGCGAAAATAAATTTTCAACAAAATTGTGAAGATATTTTGGTTGAAAGTCGGTAAGCAAACTGAAATAAATTGCAGCAAGCTTGATATAAATCGGGGCTTTAATTTGTAGTTTGGGTAACATGGCCGATCAATTGCAAGAGATGTCCAGAACCGTAGATACAAACGATGAGTGTAAGAAGAACGATAATACCGCAGAGAGTGATATAGAATCCGATTTGAATAGTTCCGGCGAAACCAATTTATTTGGTGATGATGATGCAGATAGCAGCAGCAGCACCAGCAAAGCCGGTGGCAGTTTCTCACAGCGTCGCAATTTACCGCGTCGTGCTTGTAAAGAAAATAGTTTAAAACTAAAACGGCGTTCGATTGCGAAACCAAAACGCCACAGCTCCTCAATGACATGTGATTTCTCTATGCTCCGTCCAGCTGATATACGTAAAATTTACTGCAATAAAAAACTGAAAAATTTCCGACCTACTTGCTTGGAGACAATCTTTGAAGATCCACAGCCTGAGCCGCGCCGCGGCAATGATGCGGTTGCAGCCTGCAATAGTGCATTACGTTTAATTGGTTTGCGTAAAATACGACGTTCGCTATCCTGTTCAGATGGTTTGAATACCAATAAAGCTTTAATAAAACAGAGACGTGCTAAAATAAAAAAAGCATTTGGTCGACGAAGTGCTTGCAAAAAGATATCATTACATGATTTCATCGATCGTTTGAATAAAAGTTTCGGCGACGAAGCCGACGTTGAAGATGCCGATCTGGAGACTGACGACAATAATCCACAGGATGTGTCAATGGAGGCAGAAATGTGCGCTGTACCGACAGATTCTTCGCTGTCTGCAGAAAAGACACCAATAAAGACTGATTTCGCAATGCAATTAGAAACGGATTTGGTTGATACAAATGAATATAGCAATACAAAGGTGGAGAGAGAGTCGTTATATCTTATGTCAAATAATTGTGGAACTCTGTCATATTCTTCAGATACAACAGATACTAGTTTGAGTACTGCATAATAGAAGCATAATTATTTAGAAGTTATACATTAGTTAGATATTAGTTATATTATACTACATTTTGAGAGTACCAAGTTATATTGTGAGTGTTATTGAAATTCACTGCCAATTTTGGTTTTTGTTTGAACTACATGTTTCATATCCTTAATATTTTAGTTTTTGTGAAATTTTTATTCAGAAATCTATACGCATTCATAATTAATTGAAATTCATTAATTTTTCACCACTTTTCATCTTTTAAGATTTAAGATATTGATTGTACGTATTATTTGTGTGTGTTTGCATAATAATATTGATAATGAATGTTTTAATTTGTGTCTTATTACATTATATCTATTCGTGCAAGAACATACGATTTTACATATAAACGGCAACAACTACTAGCATTAAGACAGTTCATAACGTAATTTCTTCTAAGCTATTTTATATAAACAGTTTCGATTTCATGGAGAATATTGTAAGTGTATTTTACAAAAATATCATAATTTAAATGAATTCATACAAATATAACTTTGTGTTGAACTTTTCGTTGCAAATTTACAACGTTTCCGCAATTTGGCGCATTTACCGAAGCTCAACAGATAAGAAAAGCTAACTACAAAAACAATTCCATGAAAATAAATAAATTTAATACAACAATTTAATTTACGCTATGTAGATATTTTATGGTTTTGATATTTCTTATGTAATCAACCGATAGGAAATCGATAGATTTGTGAGAATGGCATGTATAAGTGCAGCGTTTTGTGATACCAAAAGTGTGTTTTGATTTGAATTGATTTATACGTCATGCAAAATCTTTACGATAACTTCGTTTATAAGGAAATATGTTACTGTGATTTTTATTGAAGTTTGTATAGCAGTAATATGCTGAAGTGGTCCGATCTGAACAATTCATTCGAAGTTTATAATTCATGCTAAATTTCGTGAAGATATCAAGATATAGCTTCTTGCAACCTTAATATGCCTAATGCATATATTATACATACTTAAATCAAAAGAGAAGGGCTAAAAGTCGAAATTACCCGTTGGTCTGACTGGCAGCCATAAATCACGAAAACAATTCAGAGAAACGAGAGTGACCCTTGCGCAACTTCGTTCTGGATACTGTAGCAGGTTAAACTCCTACTTATTCGGAATAGACCTCGACACAAATATCTAATACATGTCCTGCGTGCAATGAGTCTCCGCATGACACTGGCCACCTCTTTGCATGTTCCACAAACCCCTCTCCCTATTGTCCGACCCCGACGAAACAGCACGTTGGTCCTTCCGTTAGATGACGTCAACGACAACCTGACTAAACCTTACCACCTCAACGGGAACTAGATACCCGTTATAACAACAACAACAAAACAATTCGAATCGGAAAAGCGGTCATATGGTGCATAAGTATCTTGGTTGACTTTTACCAATGTGTTAAAAACAACCGTTAATTAAACAAAACTGTTATGTGCTATTTGTGCAACAAATTGTGGGAGTTAGGAAGTGAAAATTACTTAAATGGTTATTTTCACATATTTTTATGCGTAAACTGTTCCAAATTTTCGCCATTAAATCATTAGTAATAAAACTTCCCACCCACACATATACATACATACATACATATAATAGACACATAAATACTTGGTAAAGTATTTTGCCATAGCTGATAATTCAGGAAACTTGTTGAGGTTTGTACAAAACCATTGGATTTTAAGCTTTTACATGAAACATACTTATGAATATGCACTTGCCCCAAATTACATTGCTTGGGATTTACCGTTGTGTCTTGACAAGCACTAAATTACTCCGCCTCTTTGCCACGAAATGACTTGAATATGGATTGGCATTCAAAAATTTGAACTTATTGATGCATATTATGATTTCCTGCATGTAAAACATTAGCTACATACATACAAACGTGTGCATATGTATATAAACAGGTATGTAAGTATGTACACATGTTTGTAGGTTTATATGAATGCAAGGTAGTTATGCAGGTAGGTTTGTATGTCTGTAGTACATTTGTAAACGATATGTAGATACCTTCAAAGACAACAGGAAGCCTAAAGGCAAACGTAGCGCATTGAGCATTAATGTAATTGTAGTAGTAATTGTTGTTGTCAATACACGTGTACATGTAGTACAATACCTGGCAGCTCATTATAAGGCAATAAAGTGCATCGTTGTTGTAAATTAAGAAAATATTGGGTAGTCGAAAAAATATTTTCGTATTTCTAACCAAACTACAACAATTAATGAATTTTTAAGTTCATGCGCAGGAATTATTTTTTCAAATACAATTTTTGTTAAAATTTACATGTCTGCTTGGCGGCAAAAGCCTGCTCCCGCTTACACTAGTAATCCATTACATTTTTGTCGCGCCGCGCCATAATTACTTAATACAGACTTGTAGGAATTCCAACTGTGAGGTTGGAAAAAGGCAATGAGGCAGCAAATTAAGCCAGCAACTTGTTTACTAATAAGTTATTTTGTACAAATTCATCTACTAACAATCACACTAACACTACATTGTATTTATTTGTGGCAATACTGAGGCACCGCAGACCTAGTGACGCAATTTGCAACAACTCAACGAGAGGTTTGACACCAAGCTCCAGCGCAGCCGCCTTTCAAAGGCATTTCATTCATTCATCAAATGGGCAACTTACTCTCATTTGATACGTTTGTGGATGTCTGCTGCAGAAATGAGCGTGGTGTGGCATGAAGTTTAGCAAGTGCAACGCGAATGCTCGTAAGAGATTGTTTATGTTTAGGGCTGTTGCAGGCAAACCGTATCATATTATGATAACTTAATTTATGTACTAGTGAGAAATTTTGTAGTTTATAAAAATAACTGCCACAGAGCCGACAGTGCTCAGTCGAAATGCGCGTGTGCAATATAACGGTTCGTAGTTGAAACATATAACGGGCGGCTCTAGTTGCGCGAATTGTATAAAAATACAAACCATCATAACTACACACATACTTTCATACAAATCTACGCGCATGCGCACATTTGCAAGTGCAAGTCAAGTGTGGCAAGTGGCAAATAAAATTTACTAACGCCGTACCTAGCGAGGTTCAAATTCAATTACACTATTTCGGATAGTTTTTTATGAAATGCAGTGAAGTAAAGCGCTACAACAACAAAAGAGTGTAATAATAGCCTCACAGGCAAAAATAAAGAAAGTCAAACGGTGGTGGCCTTTCGCCTCATAACGCAAAAAAAGTGCTGACAACAACAAAGCAAGCATTTAAGTAAACAATAAAAGCGGAAATAGTTAAATAAGTGATGATTTCACACACCAACAAAGTGCCAATGCTTCAAATGCTGCTGCTAACGTGCCTAGTGGAGCGCTACACCGCCACCAGTTGGCGGCAAGTGAAACCAATGTATCTGCTATCCATGTACGAGCCGTCCGATGATTATTCTAGTGAGCCGTTGGTTTTAAGTTTAGAAACAGACGCCGACGCAGAAGACGACATGCGGTTGCAACGCACGCCTGCGATGGATCGTATTTTTGGCGGCAGCGTTGCCAAGCGTCACAGCTTTCCATATCAAGTCGGTTTGTTGTTGCAGCGGCCGAAGGGGCTGTACTGGTGTGGTGGTGCGTTGATTTCGGATGAATATGTCTTGACTGCGGCACATTGCGTTGATATGTATGTTGACAATCACATATAGTATGATAATTAGTGCTGAAAGTACAGAAATAATTTGTTATTCTATTTTTCATATTGCCATCGAAGGGCTAAGCGTGCTTTAGTGTTTCTTGGTGCGCATGAGATTAAAAACGCCGACGAAATGGGCCAAGTGCGCATTATGGTTAAGCGTAATAGTTTCATCATATACCCATCGTGGAATCCGCGACGTCTCAAAGATGACATCGCTTTGGTGCGCTTGCCAGTGCCGATCGAATTTAATGGTAAATATTTGTGATTAAAAAGTCTCTTTTTACGGGGTATGACGGCATATAATACAATTGTGTAAAGGCAAAAATCTATTCGGAGCCAACAATAATAGATTCCATTTTTTTTTATTTATAACCACCGCAAGTTACTCAGGACTAGTCTGTAGTGCGTCCAGTCCTTTGTGAAGACAGATGAAACCGGTCCCCGGATATGCTTGTTAGAAAAATCAAATCTGCAAAATATTCTTGGAGAGCACCAAGCCCCTTTAAGAACTTCAGCTCCGGCAGGATGTACCTGAACTCTTTCCTTACCGCCTCTCTTATTCATTTCCTAAACCCCTCCAGATCTTTTAATTACCCATGAACTAAATTTGTCTTAGATTAGGTGGCTGAAACCTCAGCATGACAGCGGATCATACTTAGACTATTATGTACAGTCTTTTGTGAAGCCAGATAAATATGAGTCTTGATCTTTCACAAAATTAATGGCTTATCCGCAAGGCGAGTCTAGTTATCTTTTTTTCCCAACCGGTCCCGGGTATGATTGTTGGAGAAATAAAATCTGCAAAACATTCTTGCAGAGCACCCGGCCCCTATAAGAGCTTTAGGTCCGGCAGGTATTGTACCCCCGCCTTACTTCTTCATTGCCAAAAATCCTCTAAGTTTTTTAACTCTCTATATCGAAGCAATTTATAGGAGCCGCTCCAAGGGAGCTACAAATCTCGAGCTTTAGGATCTTTTATTCACCTTAAAATTTTAATCATAAGCTTTGCTATATCCATAGCCCCTAAAAGCGTTCAGTAACATTTTTTCTTCACTCCTCCATCTCGTCATTTTACTTCACCCACTACATTCATTTCTAAGAAATTGTGATTTTCAAAGATTTCTACCTACTAAAGTTCTCTATACTTCTTGCAGACCGCATACAGCCGATTCCATTGCCGCGTCGCAGTTATGAGTACCAAGACTTTGAAAATAAATTAGCCATCGCTTCCGGCTGGGGACGCTACGCGATGGGCGCGCATGCTATAAGCAACGTGCTACGTTATGTGAGGCTGCGCATAATCGACGGTTGGACCTGCAAACGCAGTTTCCCGCTCTCATATCACAGCACTAATATCTGCACGAGCGGTAAGTATGCGCGTTCCACATGCAACGGCGATTCTGGCGGTCCACTGGTTGTACGACGCAAACATACGAAAAAACGTATACTCGTCGGTCTCACCTCATTCGGCAGTATATATGGCTGCAATCTCGGCTATCCGGCGGCATTTACGAAAGTCGCTTCATACCTGGACTGGATTAATGATGAAACCGGCATTGAGTTGTGGCATGAATCATCGAACGCGATTGTTTTCAAGAAAATGTTAAAAGATTACGAACGAAAGCAACGCCGATACAAATACCCAAAGGAGGACTCAACGATGGAAGATGAGGAAGACTGGAATGACAGCACAGAACAGATACCCGAATTTACACCAGCACGCCTGAATCGCCCATCCAGGGTTGGCCGCACGTCGTATACTTTAAGACCGCCAAGGCAAAGAGTGCGTTATGCGCCGCCAAGAAGTTATCGAAAATATATTTTCTTGTGAGATTTAATTCGCTGCAAATAAAGTTGTTTTCCATGATTCATATTCTGTATATATTTTTGTTTTTTTTCAATACCTCGGAAGCCTTTAATAGCATTTTTTTAATAAAACAAGCCTTTCAAAACTGGGAGCAGACTCGATTATTTAATCGGACGGAAACTGGCGCGAATCCAATCAGATCTTTATTGAACGCAAACCTGCTACTTAAACTGCAGACTATCTGACGCGTTCACCATTGAACCTTCGAATAAATTTGACACCTGGTTGAAGTAATTTACAATTCATCGCAGGCTAGTTCGATAAGACCGACATAAATTTAAGGAACCGATAACGGAATAATATAATACCTTGATTTCATTCAATATTCTGTGTTCAATGAATTTCATAAAATCTGAGATTATAAGCAATCTCAAAAAATGCTATTGAAATCCCAAGCAATATTCAACACTGAATCCATATATGTAAATAACAATCAATGAAAAATAGTAAATAATACTAAGTGTGTAAATATTATTAAGCAATTTATTGTATTTTCATTTAGTAGTATGCAACACCGGTCTTTTCTTCGATCCAATCCAAGTAGGATGTGATGCGAGTGAACACACCTGGCCAGCCAACCTCACAACCCAAAGCAATGCCGAAGGAAGTGGCACCAACCAAAACAGTGCTCTCACCATCATTGTACACCAATGGGCCGCCGGAATCGCCGTTGCAAGTTGAGGTACCGCCAGTTGTCTTAATGCAAATGTTTGTAGATTTAACGGAACCAAGGAACCAACGGTTGCATGCTGTATTTGAGAGTACTGGCACTTCAATCCAACGCAAGATGTCGGTGACTGACGTAGCAGCTGAATTAATTAAAAAAAAGTAGAAAAGTTTATAAGTTTTGATTATTAGCCAGCATGTTCAGGATAAAAACTTAGGTTTATAGAAATTAACTGTTTGCATAACTTACAATCAGTAATCTTTCCCCATCCAGAGGCGATCACTGCCTGGTCAACATAGCTGTCGTAGCTGGCTGCCTTTTTGGGCAAGGCAATTGGTTGAATGTATTCTAAAATTTTAAAAATATTTAACAATTAGTTTTAGCTAAACATTTGGTGAGTGGTTACGAACCGTTGAATTCAATTGGAACTGGCAGTTTAATGAGTGAAATATCATTGGTAATCGTGGAGCTAACCCAATCTTCATGTACAATTACATTCTTTGCAGAAACGAAAATGATCTGTTGGCTTTTTTCGGTAGCGTCTGAGATATCCCAAGCACCCAAATACACATCAACGCCAGTAGTCCTAGGGAGTTGAAAATATTGTAACATTATAATAATCGGCAGGACAGTTTCGGAGCATAAATACTTACAAAGAATCTGTGCAATGCGCAGCGGTCAGAACCCAACGATCAGAGATCAAACTGCCACCACACCATGCAGCACCACCGGAGATGTACAATCTCAAACCGACTTGATAGGGGAATTGTTTTTCAGCAGCTACTTGACCGTTGGTAATACGTCCGGTGGGTCCATCGAGGTTCATGCGTGGATGATATGGGAGTTTAGGATCCACATGCAATGGTGGTACATTGGTCCAATCCACTTTATCGGTGGAAGCAATCACGCTGCCAAAAATGCAGACAACTAAGGCAAGTACTAGCTTCATCTTCTATGTTGAATTAAAAGAAACACTGGCGTAGTCTTCAGCGCGTTTGCTTTTATACTTCAGAACTAAGTCGACTAATACGTGGAGCGGTTGTAAAGACCCTCGATAAGATAAATAATAATTTATGCATCCAACCCTATCGGTTTATTTATGGCAAAAATCTTATACTGGTTTTCAAGTTATGAATGCTTTAAGGTAATAAAGTAGAATTTGGTTGTAAATAATTTTGGTTTAAAACTAAACAGTTAATTGATTATTATTTGTTTTTGTTTTTGTTTCTGTTTTATATATAGTAAGTACTTGACGGACGTGCGTGTGCCGATACACGCGTAAAACGCGTCACGTCATTCTTGTACAAGAAAACAATGAAAACAAGGAAATCAGAAATTTATATAACTTTTGGGAATAACTGTTCTAATAGCTTTAATATAATATTAAATATTTCGATTGTAACCTGTCTAGATGTAAATATCATACATACATACATATATGAATATGTATGTACATATTTAGTTTTGTTACAAATTTCATGATCTCTTTTAAATATAGGTCAGATAAAGTTGCAAAAAGCATTTAAGGCCAAAAACGCAATGAATACCACCGATCAATCACTATATTCACCACATTTGGCTCCATGTGATATTTCTTGTTTCCCAAACTGTAATTGCCGCTGCGTGAGCCCGTTTCCAGTCGATCGAGGAGACAAAACGAGATTCGCAGAAGGAGCTAAAGGGCATCCCTAAAAGGGCTTATGAAAGGTCGGCCTAGGACTCCAAAAATTGTTCTTTGAAGGCGATTAAATAAATATTGATGAGTAACTAAATATTTTGCGCTTTATTTACTATTTCCGTGTACTTTTTTGTCACAATGTATGCATATAGTATCCACAAAGAGCAACGAGTAAACATTTACTAATATCTGCGCCTAAAAGTGGACTGCTTTCCTGCTCAGTGTAAGCTATTTCTGTTAAGTGGGCTGCGAACTCGCTTTGAAGGAAAATCCACTTAATATTTAAAATTTCTTGTAACAGAAAAATGAGTAATAATAATAAACTAAAACAAGTTAGAAAGGACTATGACAGGACAGTATAACTGAACTCATTACCTTAGCTATTAAAAATCGTCAACTGGAACACACACAGCCTTTATTTGCCACCATTCTCGATAAATCATTATAGATTTTATTTGCTTTACATGTCGTATTGTATTTTCCAAGTACTCCTTGAATTTGAGTTTTGAGTCTACTATTACACCAAGATACTTCAACTGTGGCTGAGAAGCAATCTCACATTATCTTTTCTTTTCTTCAGTTTTCCTGGAGCTTTTGACTTCTGTTTTCTGCTCAGCCAGTTCTGGACTCATGGTAGCAAAACATCGGTGCAAAACATTTATGCAGTCATTCTATTTGATACGGAGAAGGTCCACGACTGCTACGACTATGAGCTCATCCGCATATGCGATTGTTTTCACATTATTTGGTTGTGGTATTCTTAGCACCCCGTCGTACGTCAGATTCCGTAGTAGTGGGCCTAAAACCGAGCCTTGCGGTACTCTACTGAAGATAGTGTAGCACTGAGTGCCCTCGTCTGTGTCGAATAACAGTCTCCTATTTTGAAAGTAACTCATTATAAAATTTTTCAAATAATGAGGAGCACAAATTTCATATAAAGTTTTTATTATATTTGCCCACTTTGCGAAGTTGAACGCATTCTTCACATCCTGGGTTATTAGCAGTATTTTTTTTTTAAATGATAATCCGCCGGGTTTTGGATTTCTAACTTCAAGCGGTTTCTTACAATGCTCTCGTACATTTGACCAATAGTGTGGAACATGCACAGACGTCGATATGAAGAAAGTTCTTCTGGTGGCTGTGGGAGTAAAACCAGACGCTGTACCTTCCACGGATTGGGGTTTCGGGTTTCTCTAAAATGATGCGTTCTTAGGTTACTGCGTCTTATTTTTGAACTTCAAAATACAAATTTTTTATGTCTTTTCCACAGGTCTATGTTTGCTTCTTCACAGACCTTTTCGAAACAGGATCATTTACCATGGGTTCTCCCTTCAAGATATTTTTTTTTTGGCATTTAAATGCTTCTTTGAGGCGGATTTCGTTTTTACTTCCCTGGTTACGCTGTAGACGGCGTCTAGCTGAGTGACACAGCTTCCTCAGCTTGGCGATTTATTCGTTTTACCAGTATATATCTCGTCCTGGACAAAGTTGCATCGCATGCTGCAATGGGTTCCATCTGCGCCTGGTGCCTTTGGGGTGGGTGGCATCTGCGCCTGGTGCCTTTGCCGTACCCGAAGCACTCTCTAAAACGTTAGTATCAAATTCCTTTTACCGCCAACTTCGCTTTCGAGAGAGGTATTTCTCCGACAGTCTTCCACTTTTTAAGAGAACGGATCTTCAGCAATTTAGCCATGTGGTTGCTATTTGTGTACATATATGACACTTTCCACTTAGTAAGCCTGCTAAGCTTATAGAACCTTTATTCACCTTTTGAAAGGATTTTGTGTGCCATTGTTTAAAGTTGTAAGGTTTGTATTACTCAAAACTTCTGGAATGAGGCGCTCACGATGATTTGCATTCTGCTACCCCAAACAGTAGATTATGCGTTGAAATCTCCCCCTTCTGGTCTCCGCAACGAGTGCAGAGTAGTGCTGAAAATTATCGGAGGTTTCAGATGGACCACCTGATTTTTATTTTACCGCATTTAAGCAAGATTGCGGCATTCTCAGCTCGTGGGCATATGTAGTATAAGAGCTATTTGAGTGGCGCTTCGAGTTTTACGCATAATTTTTATATAATGCTTCCCCAGGAGTTAAAAACCAAACTTTTTTTGTAATTAATTGCAGATTTCTTCCAGAGTGGTTATTTCATCCAGGTCCTTGCACATAATGGTAAGATTATGTTTTCTGGCTGTATCGGCCATCTCACCAATCACTCCCACTAGAGCGCTCTCTATTTTGAGAGTTTTTCTGATATACCTCACGTTTGAGCCCAGTCCTTCAAGGCCACTGTCAAGAAGAACCAATTGTCTTGATGTTAATGTTTGTGGATTTAACGGAACCAAGAAACCAAATATTGCATGCTGTGTTCGACATTACTAGCACTTCAATCCAAAGCAATATGACGTGGCTGTAAAGAATTCAAAAAAGTAGAAAAGTTTACGAGTTTTGATGATTAGCCCGCATTTTCAGGATAAAAATTTAGGTTTAAATAAATTAACTGTTTGCATAACTTACAATCGGAAATCTTTCCCATCCAGAGGCGATCACTGTATTGTCAACGTAGTTGTCGTAGCTGGCTGACTTTTTGCGCAAGACAATTGTTTGAATGTACTCTAAGCGCACAAGTAAACATCAATGGCAGTAATTTCAAAGCACAATTACTTACAAGGAGTCTGTGCAATGCGCAGCGGTCAGACTCCAACGATCAGAGATCAAGCTGCCACCACATCACGCAACACCAGTGGGGACGTACAATCTTAAACCGACTTGATAGGGGAACTCTTTTGCAGCAGTTACTTGAACGTTGGTAATATGTCCTGTGGGTCCATCGAGGTTCATGCGTGGATGATATGGAAGTTTAGGGTCCACATTCAATGGTGGTACATTAGTCCAATCCACTTTATCGATGGAAGTGATCACGCTGCCAAAAATGCAGACAACTAAGGCAAGTACTAGCTTCATCTTCTACGTTGAATTGAAAGAAACACTGGCGTAGTCTTCAGCGCTTTTATACTTTGGTAATTCGACGTGTACTTGCAGGGGTTGTAAGAACCCTCGATAAGATTAATACTAATTTATGCATCCAATAAACCAATAGATGTTTATGGCAGAAATCTTTTGCCGGGTTTTTAAGTTATAAGTGATTTATATAGTTGAAGGTAATGAAGTGAAATTTGGTTGTAAATGTTTGTGTGTTTCCGAGAATTAAATCAATTTAATTGATTATTAATGTTTCTTTTTATTGTATAAGTACTTGAAGAAAGCGATATGCGAGTAATATGGAAATTACCTTGCCGTCACGTCATTATTATGCAAAAAATAATAATAACAAGGAAATCCCATTCCCGTTGGGAATAACTGTTTACATTAGAGCTATAATATTATATATTTCGATTGCGATCTTTCTAGTCGTAAATATCATAAATATATATGAACATACAACATACAAAATTAATTTTATTAAAAATCTCATGAACTTTGTACTCTTGCAACTTGTTGCTGCAGTATTATAATCGTAGTTATCTTCACATAACGGTTGTACGTATCACCTAAAACTAAGCGAGATAGATATATACATGATCAAAATGATGAGAAAAGTTGAAAATTGAGATGGGCGTAATCGGAACAATGTCACGCCCACAAATCGCCATCAACGGAAAACAAATTTGAAAAGTGGTCGTGGCCCGGCCTTCTAATAAGTTTATTCTAAAGCCACAGCAATCAAATTTACTTCATGCAAATGTTATAAGAACCTCTACTGACAGTGTGAAAATGAACTAAATTGGAAGATAACTCCACCCACACCTCATATGAGGGCACTTTTCAAAACTACTAAAATCGAATAAGTCAACATCTAAATATGCCGTTGACATTAAATTTTACCACCGAGATGGTATGAGGGAGCTTTATGGGAGCTGCTATGAAACGACAGTGAAATCCCATATTTCCGGACCGATTTCGACAAAATTTAGTATTTGGCATTCTTCGTATATTTCTATGTCACAGTGTAAAAATGGCCGAAATCGGACAGCAACCACACCTATTTACCATTACATTTGACTCTTTCACTTTGTAATACACAAATCAGAAAGTAATAAATATAACGGGATAAAATTTTGCAATAATAATTTCTAATCTAGCCAAACTGTTCAAGCTCCGAGGTACCGAATATGTGGACCCCAGTATCTATAGTTGACTTTTGACCGAAAATATTGGTCTATGTTTGAGATACTCAATTGAAATTCAGACAGAAGCTTTTCCTGACAATAGTAGTTCTGTGTATCAAAAATGGGTTGAATAGGGTTAAAGCTGCTCTGATACCATATACCTAATATAAAGATTTTCGAACTTCCAGGAGTCTTATCTTATTATATCGGCCAATAGTTCAATTATCTCAATGAAAATCACAGACCATGTTTTACTCAATCATATATTTGTGCCTAAAATAGTTAAAATTGGGCGTAAATTTGATCTATCCCACATATAACTAGGGGCGGATCCAGAGTAGAATTTTAGAGGGGGAACTTCATAATTTGATACTTAATTTAAGACATTTGTAACTGTAGACTATTTCAACATTTATTTTACAGCATAAAATTAATGCGGTGTTTGCACATTTTACTAAATATTTCTATTACTTCTTCTGGTTCCAAAACATTGTCGTAGTTTATGTTGAGGAGTGCTAAGCCGTTCAATCTTTTCTGGAACATCGTTGTTCTGAGCTAAGTCTTGATTCTAAAGCATCTAAATAGGCATTCACTGAGTACAGTTATATCTTTGCTTTTGAGAACTTCATCGGAAACCCGCGTTTTAAAATCTTGCATGACCTTGTCAAAGAGTGTATGAATAACCCTGTACAAGTTTTCACAGGTTTGAGATGGGTGATTGTTTCGATGACTCTGACGGCCATATGTTCTGGGTGTCTCAGTGTTTGTAGCTTCTTTTTGTATTTCCCTCACGGCGCCACGATCACCCAACATAACAATACAACCATCAGTTTCTATTGCAACACATTCTTGAACATCCAGTCCAACATATTTATGTATTTCGTCTCTTTCAAAACCAACTGTCCTATCGCAGCTCTCGTGAGTGAAATCTCCTGGTGGTTGTTTTCTTCAATACTTACATATGTCTGCACTCGTGCTCGGTTCTTCATCTGTATCTGAAGAGTCGTTGGGTTCATTTTCATAAGTATCTTTCATAAGTTCAAAATCCTCTCTGATGACAGGTTCATTTGAAACCTCCGAGTGAACGTATCAATTTCGTGAAATGGTTGCTGCATCTGGAGTTTCGTCAAAAATTACAGCGTAGAAGTCGTACACATGAACCTCTTTGAGGATTTTATTGACTATTTCCATTCCATAATAGTTGATTATCTCCTCTTGAAACGTCTTACTTATATATGTAAGTTGCTCATGAAATTGAAGCGTTCAAATGATTTTTCAAGACTTCATGGCCAGAATATACTATAAATCCAAGTAATCTTCTGAAATTTCCATCATTAAGGTCTGGATAATTTTCGTTTGAAATTGGCCATCGTCCCGATGCTCTCGCAGTGAAATATTCTGCTTGCTGAGGAAAATGATTGGTTTTAGACATCAATCTTGTTCTTTTTTCTTTTATATCGGATCGATGATTATCATCTATGATACTTCGTACTTCCTCTTGAGGGTTGTGATGTACGTAGAAAGCACTTTTCTGCCAATATGTCAGCTGAACTACTTAATAAGAACATAAAATCCAATAAAAATCTACGAAATATTTTTGTCGGTCCGGCTCATGTTTGATCAGACGGAATTGCAATACCGTCTTAGCGGTTTATTTGAAAAAAAAAACTGACATACCTCTTATCTCTTACAATTATCTCTTAAACATTAAGTTGCCTGAAGAAAATCAAAATTTGACTCTCATGGAAAGTTTTACAAATAAAAACATTACTAGATTTGGAAATTTTGCAGTAGTCAAAAAAGCTGGGGAGAAGCACCGAAACTATTGTGATATTATTTTACCCGCTTTTTTAATAACACAATAACTAAATATAATATTTCAATCCTATATACTAAATAAATTGCATTCTTTTCTACTCAGACGATTACAAATTTACCGATATTCTACGCTGGATTGATGCGCCCGTTATTAGCAATAGTGAGTGCAGTTCATGGATTTATGGTTCCATTCAATCAACAAATATTTGCATCGGCACTACTGAACACAAGTCAACATGTCATGGTGATGCCGGCGGTCCTCTGGTTTTAGCGCCAACACTAATTGACGTGGCCACCTTTAATATAATCTACAGCTGTTAGATAGGTGGACCAGCTCCTTTTACGCGAGTAACTTCGTATTTCGACTGGATTGAAGCTAAAACTGGAGTTTCGAACCAATAATGAGTTCTTAATATATGTATTTTCAGAAAATAAATAATTCTCTGTAATATTAGTTATATAGAATAACTGTAAAAAATCGAATTGTATCCTTTGTCGGTTTATTTTTGCTTCATAATAAACTGGTTCCCTAGGTTGTGATATAAGGATGTATAGAAGTTGGTTCTTTTGGCATTTGTTTCCGCCTCCCCGAATACTGGTCTACAAATGCTCTGTATGTGTAGCTAAAAGTACTCAATAGCAGTCTGCAAAGTGCCAGGCTCTGTTCCTTAATGTTTAATTTTATCTTGCTGGCCCCTTAAGTTTCTGGCTTCTACCTAAATTCTACTATAGCTATACTAAATTATTTTCTCTCAGTAAAGTTCATCTTGACAAGTTGTTGGGATATCAACGTCCTTCTTAGATAGCTTCTGGCCAAACCGAGATCGGTATTAGCCACCTCAATAACATTGTGATAGGCTCAAGATGCCCTTGACATCAAGAAGAGCTGTAGTTTCAACTGTCCAGGGTTATGTACAAGTTAAAGGCTATTGCAGTGATCGATCGAAATCGAACATTTACTACTATTGGTCTAAACTAAACAGTTATTTCCCACGGCTATATAAATTTGGGATTTCCTTCCTTTTTGTACAAGAATGACGTGACGGCAAGGTAATTTCCATATTACTCGCATATCGCGTTGGTCAAGTACTTATACAAAAAAAAACAATAATAATCAATTAAATTGTTTAATTTTCGGAAACACATCGATATTTACAACAAAATTTTAGTTCATTACCTTAAACCTTAGAATTGGATGCATAAATTATTATTTATCTTATCGATGGCTTTTACAACCGCTCCACGTATTAGTCGACTTAGTTCTGAAGTATAAAAGCGAACGCGCTAAAGAGTTCGTCAGTGTTTCGTTCAATTCAACATAGAAGATGAAGCTAGTACTTGCCTTAGTTGTCTGCTTTTTTGGCAGCGTGATCGCTTCCACCGATAAAGTGGATTGGACTAATGTACCACCATTGGATGTGGATCCTGAAATCCCATATCATCCACGCATGAGCCTCGATGGACCCACAGGACGTATTACCAACGGTCAAGTAGCTGCTCAAAAACAATTCCCCTATCAAGTCGGTTTGAGATTGTACGTCCCCACTGGTGCTGCATGGTGTGGTGGCAGTTTGATCTCTGATCGTTGGGTTCTGACCGCTGCGCATTGCACAGACACTTTGTAAGTAATTGTGCTCCTAAACTGTCATGCCGCTAATGTTACAATATTTCATACTTCCTAGGACTACTGGTGTTGATGTGTACTTGGGTGCTTGGGATCGTACAGACCCTACCGAAAAGAACCAACACATCATTTTCGTTTCTACAAAGAATGTTATTGTGCATGAAAATTGGATTAACACCACGATTACCAATGATATTTCGCTCATCAAACTGCCAATTCCAATTGAATTCAACGGTTCGTAACAACGCAGGAAATGTTAACCTAATACTAATTGTTATAAATTTTGAAAATCTTAGATTACATTCAACCAATTGCCTTGCCAAAAAAGTCAGCCAGCTACGACACCTACGTTGACAAGTCAGTGATCGCCTCTGGATGGGGAAGAATTTCCGATTGTGAGTTAAGCAAACAGTTAATTTATTTAACCCTACATTTTTATCCTTAACTTTTCATTTTTTTTAATTATTCACAGCTGCTACGTCAGTCACCGACTTATTGCGTTGGATTGAAGTGCCAGTAATGTCGAACAGAGGATGCAACCTTTGGTTCCTTGGTTCCGTTAAATCCACAAACATTTGCATCAAGACAACTGGCGGCATCTCAACTTGCAACGGCGACTCCGGCGGTCCATTGGTGTACAATGATGGTGAGAGCACTATTTTGGTTGGTGCCACTTCCTTTGGTTTTGGTTTGGGATGTCAAGTTGGCTGGCCAGGTGTGTTCACTCGCATCACATCCTACTTGGATTGGATCGAAGAAAAGACCGGTGTTGTATATTACTAAATGAAAATACAATAAATTTTTTAATAATATTTATATACTTAGTATTATTTATTACATTCCTATGATTGCTATTTACACATAGAGAATAGATAATATACATACATAACAATAATACCCAAGAATTACCCTCCTTCGTTGTTAGGTTTATTGTTAAGAGTAGATAGAATAATTTTTTTGAGCGAAAGGAGTGAGTCTGTTAGATCGAATTTGCTGGAAAGAGAATTGAATTGAATACATATGTACATATCGCATACAATATTATAGCGAAATAGTTACTGTAGATTTCCGTTTACAAAAACCGTGCTGAGAACAAGAAGTTAGTGGAAAATTCGAGAAGATTATTTCGTCTGTTATTTGTCTGTTTTTGTTTTAAAATTTTTAGGTTTTGTTGACAACTTCTATATTCCCCTATAGTTTTTAATGGATGACCTGAATCTATTCTTATGCAAAGAAATTATAAATGACTTCTTCACACACACACTCTCACAATGCAGTGAAGGTCGTGGGGTCGTTGAAAACTTGCTTCAGGCGAGTACTCCATCCACCTTTGCTATTGACGATTAATAGAAAATGGTAAAAAAACAATGCTTGAAAATTACGTTGAAACAGTCCAACAATCTAGCGAATGGCGCTCCAAAAATGAGCCGAAGGGTCAGGTCGGTAATGTATTAAGGGGTTAGGGGTAGTTAGAATTTTCAAAAAAATATTTTTTTTTTTTGCCTTTTTGTTAAGTTTCTTAAAATATTCCCTGAAAATTTCACGTTGATCCGATAATTACTTTTTGAGTTGTTCGAGAAATAAGAAAGAGAGCTCATGCACTTCCAAACGCTAGTGTGAAACTTTAAACGCTTTTTTCTCAAAACTATGTTTTTTGAATCGGTGACAACTGTAACTCGATAACCGTTCAGTAGACTTTAATGAAATTTATACAGCTTTTAGAATACATAATAAACTCGAGCCTGATCGAAGGACTTTTATTTTTTCGAAAATTTCGATTTTTTAAGGCAAATTGATTTTTTCGCAAAAAATAAAGTGAAAAGAAGATAAAATCCTTCGATCAGGCCCGGGATTATCTATTTATAAAACTATTTTTTTTTTGTCCGATTGTTTTAGATGAATCTCCAAGGACTTATGGTTGTCACCGCAAGTACCTTTTTTGGAACAAGGTTAACACAAACAACTATAACTTTGGAAATTAGTTTTTTTTTTTGAAATTTTCGTGACTTCAATAATGCCATATTACTGCTTTTGTAAAATAACATGATTTAGTAGCAAAAAAAAAAAATATTGAAAACTCTCATTTTTTCGTACCTCTGACTACCCCTAACCGCTTAAGAGACTCTAAAGTATGATGAGACAGTTAGAAATTTAAATATATAAAATACATTGGAAGTCCTCCTCTGCTTCCCACAGTGCGGATTGCGTCGAATACTCTCAGAGCTGTAGACTACCTAACCTTCAATCGGATGTTCTTTGGATACCGAGTGGATACTTAGTCTTAGACCGGAAGACGTGAGCTGATTGACCCATATGTTAAAGAATCGATTCTGGCCATTTCCAAGTGGATGGCGATCAGAGAGCTTTCCCCACACTAAAATACAAAGAAAACCCATTGATACAAAAAACTTATTAATAATAATTCGCTGAGAATTTATTATCAAAATGTTTAGGGCTTAATACTAACTTAATTGTATTTAAATAGCATTCATTGTAATTTCAAAATCACCGCTTTCAAATGAACTTGGCTAAAGCTCCACATTTTTGACAATGAGATATTCAATAGCGAATATGAAATCCTCAGATATGACCGGCTTAGCGGATTAGGAGATGGTGTCCTGTTTGCTGTACGTTCTTCAATTGCATCTAAAGAAGTCGATGTTTCTCATGTAGACTTCATTGAGTATAAGTGCATTCGAATTTTCCGCAGATTCTTGGTTGTTTCGTCAACGTTCAGTTCTGCCGTCATTTATTTCGTGCCTGAATAAATGGATCGAAAATGTTTCTCAGTTTTTTGTCTCCGATTTCGGAACGTTACAAGCAGCGTATCTGTCATATTTTCGCCAGATCGAACGAATCTTTCTGAAGAATCACGCTGAGTGAATGAAATCTTCCATCGTTTAAAGCTAAAAACGCTCTTAGTTTTGTTAAACGTTGGTCTAAAGAATTTAGAGATCCACTTATTACGAAAATTATTTTTACATCTTTGGTAAGGCCTTTAATAGATTATGCTTCTGTGATATGGAACCCTAGAAAAACAATTTTTACGTTTGCCCTAAATCATTTACTTTGGGACTCCAGGTTATCTTACCCCAAATAATAATCGTTTAAAACCTATAAGTCATATGAAAACGCTTGTTATAATATATATTGTAAAATATATGAATGGGTCAGTCTGTAGTCCATCTCTGTTATCATACATTAATTTTAACGTCCCTTTCGCTCAACCAGGCAGTTTAGACCTTTACTTCAAAATGTTTTTTTTAACAAATTTTGAGTTAACCATACCGCCGTATATGCGAGGATTTCAATTCTCATTCCATCACATTTTATCTAACAGACTCCTTCTTTTCGCTCAAAAAAAATTTTTTTATCTACTCCTAACAATAAATCTAACAACGAAGGAGGGTAATCATGTATATTGTCTACTGTATGTAGGTAAATAACAATCAAAGAAAAGTAATAAATAATACCAAATGAGTAAATATTATTAAGCAATTTATTGTATTTTCATTTAGTAATATGCAATACCGGTCTTTTCTTCGATCCAATCCAAGTAGGATGTGATGCGAGTGAACACACCTGGCCAGCCAACTTGACATCCCAAACCAAAACCAAAGGAAGTGGCACCAACCAAAATAGTGCTCTCACCATCATTGTACACCAATGGACCGCCGGAGTCGCCGTTGCAAGTTGAGATGCCGCCAGTTGTCTTGATGCAAATGTTTGTGGATTTAACGGACCCAAGGAACCAAAGGTTGCATCCTCTGTTCGACATTACTGGCACTTCAATCCAACGCAATAAGTCTGTGGCTGACGTAGCAGCTGTAAATAATTCAAAAAATGAAAAGTTAAGGATAAAAATGTAGGTTTAAATAAATTAAATGTTTGCTTAACTTACAATCGGAAATTCTTCCCCATCCAGAGGCGATCACTGACTTGTCAACGTAGGTGTCGTAGCTGGCTGACTTTTTGGGCAAGGCAATTGGTTGAATGTAATCTAAGATTTTCAAAATTTATAACAATTAGTATTAGGTTAACATTTCCTGCGTCGTTACGAACCATTGAAGTCAATTGGAACTGGCAGTTTGATGAGCGAAATATCGTTGGTAATCGTGGTGTTAATCCAATTTTCATGCACAATAACATTCTTTGTAGAAACGAAAATGATTTGTTGGTTCTTTTCGGTGGGGTCTGTACGATCCCAAGCACCCAAGTACACATCAACGCCAGTAGTCCTAGGAAGTATGAAATATTATAACATTATAATTAGCGGCAGGACAGTTTCGGAGTACAATTACTTACAAAGTGTCTGTGCAATGCGCAGCGGTCAGAACCCAACGATCAGAGATCAAACTGCCACCACACCATGCAGCACCAGTGGGGACGTATAATCTCAAACCGACTTGATAGGGGAATTGTTTTTGAGCAGCTACTTGACCGTTGGTAATACGTCCTGTGGGTCCATCGAGGCTCATGCGTGGATGATATGGGATTTCAGGATCCACATCCAATGGTGGTACATTAGTCCAATCCACTTTATCGATGGAAGCGATCACGCTGCCAAAAAAGCAGACAACTAAGGCAAGTACTAGCTTCATCTTCTATGTTGAATTGAAAGAAACACTGGCGAAGTCTCCAGCGCGTTCGCTTTTATACTTCAGAGCTATGCCAAGTCGACGAGTACTTGCAGCGGTTGTAAAGGCCCTCGATAAGATAAATAATAATTTATGCATCCAACTCTAAGGTTTAAGGTAATGAATTGAAATTTTGTTGTAAATATCGATGTGTTTCCGAAAATTAAACAATTTAATTGATTATTATTTTTTTTTTTTTTTGATATAAGTACTTGACGAACGCGTATGTACCGATAGGCGAGTAATATGGAAATTACGTTGTCGTCACGTCATTCTTGTACAAAAAGGAAGGAAATCCCAAATTCATATAACCGTGAGAAATAACTGTTTATATTAGACCAATAGTAGTAAATATTTCGATTTCGATCGATCACTAAAGCAGCCTTTAACTTGTCCCCTGGACAGTTTAGGCATCACCTCTTCTTGATGTCAAGAAGAACTTTGATCCTATCCCAATATCATTGAGGTGGCTAAGACCGATCTCGATTTGGCCAGAAGCTATCTAACGAAGGACGTTGAAATCCCAACAACTTGTCAAGATGAACTTTACTGAGAGCAAATAATTTAATATAGCTATAGTAGAATTTCGGTAGAAGCCAGAAACTTAAAGGGCCAGCAAGATAAAATTAAACAGTAAGTAACAGGGCTGGCACTATGCAGAGTGCTATTGAGTACTTTTAGCTACAGATACAGAGTATTTGTAGATCCGTATTTGAGGAGGCGGAAAAAACTCCATACATCCTTCTATCACAACCTAGGGAACCAGTTTATTATGAAGCAAAAATAAACCGACAAAGGATACAATTCGTTTTTTTACAGTTATTCTATATAACTAATATTACAGAAAATTATTTATTTTCTGAAAATACATACATATATCAAGAACTCATTGTTGGTTCGAAACTCCAGTTTTAGCTTCAATCCAGTCGAGATACGAAGTTACTCGCGTAAAAGGAGCTGGTCCACCAATCTCACAGCTGTAGATTATATTAAAGGTGGCAACGCCAATTAGTGTTGAGTCTTGCGCTAAAACAAGAGGACCGCCGGCATCACCATGACATGTTGACTTGTGTTCAGTAGTGCCGATGCAAATATTTGTTGATTGAATGGAACCATAAATCCATGAACTGCACTCACTATTGCTAATAACCGGCGCATCAATCCAGCGTAGAATATCGGTAAATTTGTAATCGTCTGAGTAGAAAAGAATATAAGTTTTTTGGTATATCGTATTGAAGTATTATATTTAGTTATTGTATTATTGAAAAAGCGGGTAAAATAATATCACAATAGTTTCACTGCTTCTCCCCAGCTTATTTGACTACTGCAAAATTTCCAAATCTAGTAATGTTTTCCTTTGTAAAGCTTTCCGTGAAAGCCAAGTTTTGATTGTCTTCAGGCAATTAAAAAAACTTGAATGTTTAAGAGATAATTGTAGGAGAAAAGTGATATACCGCTAATCCGGTATTGCAATTCCGTCTGATCAAAATTGACCCGGACCCACAAAAATTTTTCGTAGATTTTTATTGGATTTTATGATCGTATTAAGTTTCATTCCCATAGTTTGTATACCTTTAATTTGCCTGGCGATTTTTAAGAGGAAAAAAATTTAAAAAACAGTTTGCTGAAATTTTGTGTTTATAATCGAGTCTCGTCTAGGAAATCGAGGAAAATGTTCCAGTAAACTCTTAGTGTGTTCGCTTTAGCACGAACAAAAATATGTCAATATCACAAGGCAACTAGTGAAGGTCGTGTGGTCGTTGAAAACTTGCTTCAGGCGTGTAATTGATAGACTAGGACCAAAAGGCCATACATCTTACAAACGTCGTCAAGTAGAGGAGCTAAAATTCGACTCTAGGACTTGGCAGTACTCAAAGCTTAATAATTTGGCTCCCATCAATTTGTTATGGTTAAGAATTATAAATAATATAAATAAATTAAAACAAAATAACTTACCATCGGAGGTTATACCCCAACCGGATGCTATGGCGGTTTCATTTTCGAAAGTTTCATTAGCTTCGTCACTATTCGGAAGTTTGACTGGTTGAATGAATTCTAAAATATAGCCAGTTCACTGTTTAACATAGATATGCATTGTCAATGAGTCACTCAAATACCTACCGGTGAATTCCAGTGGCACCGGCAGCTTAATCAAGGCAACATCATTCGTTAGTTCGATTTCATCATAGTTCTCATGCACAATAATATGTTTCTTTGATACGAAAATTATATGTTGACCTGCTTCATTGTGATCTGTTCTATTTAGTGCACCCACGTAAACATCAACACCACCGATTCTATATTAAATAGTATCACAAGGAAAATTGAACAGACTAACGCTCTTACTAATCACATGTAGATCTTACAACTCGTCTGCGCAATGAGCCGCGGTGATAATCCAACGATCCGAGATGATTGATCCACCACACCAAACTCTCCCTAAGGTTGTATGAAACTCCAAACCCGCTTGATAAGAAATTTGTGCACGTCCGGCTAATTCTCCGTTAGTGATGCGTTCACTAAAGCTCTTCGTATGTAATTTCGGTTGAAACGCATCGGCAGGTTTCGCTTGTGGACGCACAACGGTCGACCAATTCAATTGGCTGGCCGAAGTGGCTGCAGCGTTAATCGCACAAATAACAGTAAATGCAGTTAGGAAAGTCATTTTAGGTGGACTGTCGCTAATTTTTAGCAAATTTTACATTTATATTAATTTCCTAATAATTATCAACTTTTATCGAATAAAAAGATTGTGTACCTACCATATATGTATGTACTTGTATGTATAGATATATTGTTTGGCGATAAAACATTTTTATAGTCCCACCTCGAGTTCCATTTATCGGTAGTCCATTTGATATCACTTTTTTGCTGACATATAAAGTTTAATTACCGTTATAATGTTGAAAATAGAGGTGTGCATGTGTGTACACATAAAAAAAATTCACATTAAATCGGGTCGTATGTTGTTAAAGATATAGTTCAGTGTGAAAATAGTATTTTAATCTTAACAGGATGACAAACACATTCCATTTAGAAAAATAACTATATTCACTATGTTGTTTACGCAGAACGTAAGCGTAAACTTACTTACGTACTTGCAGCGTATCACACACATACCCATAAAACGTAATGAGCAAATATTTGCTATAATTTCCAATAATTTGCGCCTAAAAGTGTGCTGCTTTCCTGCTCAGTGTTAGCTATTTCTATTACGTGGGCTGCCAATTCGCTTTGAAGGAAAATCCACTTAATTTTTAAAAATTCTTGATACAGAAAAATGAGGAACAATAATAGTAATAAAATAAAACAAGTAAGGGAGTCCAAGCTCCGAATATTTTAAAGTATCGGCATTCGAAAAGATCAAAGTCATGGAAATACTATGAGGAATTGCAAACCGTTAAACTAAAAAATTTGCAATTCAACATTCATTATAAGAAGAAACTGAATGGATTGCAATAAAATTTGGTATCTTATCAACTTATGTACATTATCAGTCGTAGACTTACCCAATTTCATTACTACAATTTGCATTTCGGGAATATTAATATTAATCAAACAAGTTAAATTTAAATATTATTTTCTAAATATATATTGTTGATGTGGTAATTCGTGGAACGAAGTCGCACATTTTCAACATTAAACTATAGTATATCCAATAATATATAATGAATAACAATCGATACAATTAAGTTTCAAATATAACATCATTCAAATGACTCCACGACTTCTTTTGCAGGAACGAATTCGATGAACCCAATTTTCGAGTACTTTTTCCACTAAATCAAGTCGTATGTCATGAATAGCACGTTCAATATTGACTTCTAAAGCTTGAAGAGAGTCTGGTTTATTGCTAAAGACCAATGACTTCAAATAACCCCACAAGAAGTAGTCTAATGGTGTTAAATCACAACTTCTTGGAGGCCATTCAATGTCACAATTTCTTGAAATAATCGAATCTCCAAACTGTTCACGCAATAATGCGGTTGTTGCACATGCTGTATGGTATGTAGTTTCGTCTTGTTGGAACCAGTTGTTGTCAAGATCAACTTCGTTCAATCGTGGCCATAAAAATTTGATTATCATCGATCTATACCGCTGTCAGTGGATCAGTATTTGGTAGAACAACAGTAGGAGAAATAGTTCTTGAGGTGTGTGGTGAAATTTGTAGCGTTTTCCAAGAAACAATGTTGGACGCGTATCCACCAACACAAGCTAAAATCGAAGAAATTGTTAATAGTTTTGAATTATTGGGGTTCCCTCAATGCTATGGAGCGGTTGATGGATGCCACATTGAAGTGAAACCTCGAAAATGTGAAGTTTCAGATTATTTCAACTTTACAGGATGGCATTCAACGATGCTGTATATTATCGTTATAGGTTTACCTATGTAAAGATATGAGTACCTGGAAGATGTAACGATTCTTCCATTTTTGAATGCTCGGAATTAAAAGCTTATCACATGAATAATGAGCTATATGAAAGACATTCCAAATTCGTTGAAGGCGATTTTACTTATTGCGGATTCAGCGTTTAAACCTTCGCCATACGTAATGAAACCGTTTCCGTTTTCAGTTAACCAAATAGAAGGTGAAAAAGTATTCAGCAAAAAAATTCTCTTCTTGCCGCCGTGTTGTTGAAAACCCATTTGGGCATCTGAAAGCGCGATTTCGCAAAATTGGGAAAGGTTTGGAAGTTAACATAAAAAATGTGAACACAATAATAAAAGCATGCTGTATTATGCATAACTTGCAACAACAGAAACGATAACATTAATCAGTGTTGGATTCAGCAATCAGAGATCCAAAGTACAAGGCAGCAGACCCAAAGAAGCATATCCCTAGATGATACCAACAACAGTGGAATAACTATAAGAAATGCCTTAATAAACATTACCCGTTAATATAATTGTTTTCAAGTGCCTTACACATGTACGTAGTTCGTGTAAATATAATATTTTTTCTTATTTTTTAATGCAGAAAGTAATGCATTGTTCCGCCACTAGGACCATTTTATCCGTTTCTCTTGCCTAAAAAATGTTAGATTTTCAAGAATTAAATAAAAATATTTTCATTAATGGACTGGTGCTTACATACCTAAATCTTTATGTTAAATTGCTTAGCCGCGAACGCATCTTGGCCCCATCCTCAATGAGGGACTTTGTCTCAGAAATAAATGCGCGTCGGTTTCTTATTACTTTCCATTTTTTATATTAATTTTTTAAATCACTAGAATAGCAAATTTCGATGAGCTTTTGAGTAAAAGCTTTTAGCAAAGTTATTTACCTTTTTTTTTTAGCTTTTACCAGTAAAATACTACGGGTTATTCATGAACCAGAATGGAAAGTTTTGTTTATTTACCACATCAATTAAATGAAAGTGACCCTCATAGAAGAAGATTATTTTGGTAAATTATTATACATATATTTTTCTTGTGTATGTATGATGCAATTATAAACATTACTGTATACAATGCAAAATAAATATTGATCATGACATATTAAGTACATAGAAATCATATCACCCTATTGGAAAATCCGATGTCTTTCAATATGCTATAAAGCCAACAGGAAGCTTGAAATTCTTATTATCTTTCATATACAAAAAATATGAGGGCAAAGGAAAATTTTGACTAGACTTTCTCACCAGTTTGACCCATATCTGTATGTATAAGGTACGTTCCAAAGTAAACAGGACTTAAAAAAACAGAACAAATGTTTTTCCGGCAAAATCAATCTATTTTATTCAAAATAGTCTTCCTCTGCTTCAATACAGCTCGTTGGCCGGTGTTGCCACCAGTATGCCGGTGCAAGCCTTTTGAATGGCCTCTTCGTCTGCATAACGCTTTCCTTTCATGGGCAAATGCATTTTTCCGAAAAGGAAGAAGTCGCACGGTGCCATATCAGGTGAATACGGGAAGTGCTTAATGGTAAAAATGTGATTTTTGGTCAAATAATCGGTCACAATGATGTCCTTCGAATGTTGGATTCTAAGCAATTTTTGGTCGTCAGTCAATTTGTGCAGAACAAACCGTGCACACACCTTTCGTAAGCCCAAATGTTAGGTCAGCATGTGATAAGTCGATGTTTTGGGATGTTCATTTCCATTTCCATGAATTTCAATAATGATTTCGGCTGATTTTTGATGAATTCACGCACAGTTTCGATGGAATTTCCTGTGATCACGGATTTTGATTGGCCCACATGTTGATCGTCATTTGTGTCCTCACGACCACTTTGAAAACGGTGAAACCACTCGTGCGCTCTGCTACGGGATAGGCAATCATCGCCATATATTATACTTTCTTCATCAATTGAAACGTTTAAGTAAAAGTTTTACCAATTTTAAAACAAAATTCAATGTTGGCTCTTTGTTCGAAGCTCATTTTCGCACCAATAACACAAACATACTGACACTTAAAACGCAATAACTTCACTTCCAATCAATGAACAATAGACAATCGGTAAAGATAACAGATTCTAACGCATTAGTCGACATATAGATGGCGCCACCAGGGGTCGCTAAATTCAAAAAGTCTTATTTACTTTGGAAGTCACCTTGTATATGCATTAAACTATTTAGTGGGCGGACAATCACTTTTAAAAAAATTTAGCCAATACGGTCAATTTATGTTTTCACTTAACGGTGCTTTGTGGATGTGCATTGGATCGATTCCGGTCATCGCCAATACCAACCTCCATGTTCTCTTTGGCTCTAGCGACAAGCAGTCACTTGGAATTTAACGAGGATATGGAAACGATAGACAATCAGATAAAGGTAAAGTGTCTGCTTCACAATATTACCGAAATCGTACCCGTCATTTCATGCCCGAAATTGAAATCCTATCACCATCAATTTATCACACGTTCGTTTTGATACAAGGACTAAACCACTAATTCACACAAGAGAGCAAAAATTTTGAAACAATTTACTTTTTTTCGTATTATTAATTCATAACCGTTTTATTGTATGCAAAATTGTCTGTACAAAACTTAAGCAGAAATGCCAGTGTTGGTCTTAATCCAGTCCAAGTAGCTGGTCACACGGGTGAAGGCAGCTGGATATCCTTTAGCGCAGCCGGCGCTAGCACCGAATGAAGTCAAACCGATCTGTACGCCCGAAGAGGTGTCGACCAATGGGCCACCAGAGTCACCACTGCAGGTGGAAATACCGCCGGTGGTCGAAATGCAAATGTTGGATGAAGTCACAATCGAAGTGCCGTAAACACTGGAGCAGACACTGTTGGCAACCACTGGCACGTAAGCGTATTGCAAATTAGTGGTCACACCAGTAGCTGAATCGCTGATTTTTCCCCAACCGGAGGCAACAGCTGTTGCACCAACATAGTTAGAGTAGGAGCTAGAGATGGCGGGCAAGCTGACGGGTTGTACTCTGCTGGAGTAGGAAACAGCTGAGATTTTGATGAGAGAAATGTCGTTCTTCAGAGTGTTGGAGTTCCAGCCTGAGTGGATGATAATGTTGCTGCTGCTTACGGTAACTGTAATTTCGGCTGATGTACGGACGGTAGCACCCAAGTAGACGGTCACGGATTGAACACTACAAAGAAATTAGAAATAAATAAAAGGTACAAAAACAATGAAATATTTTTAACTCACCCGTCAGTGCAGTGAGCAGCGGTAAGGACCCATTGGCTGCCAATCAAAGAACCACCACACCAGGCAGATGAGAGGGCGCTCAATTTCAATGAAAGTCCAACTTGGTACGGGAACTGACCGGCGGAAGCGGTTTGGCCATTGGTAATGCGTCCTTCGAGGTTATCAGCCAACACTGGTACTTCCAATTGACGTTGGAAGAGTACTGGTGAAGCGTAGGCGGAAGCCAAGAGCAAAGTGAAAACTACTAGGAACTTCATGTTGTGACTCTGAAGAGTTACTGATAATTTCACAGTTACTGCTGCTTGTTTTTATAGGAGTTCTGGAAGACATTGAAATCTGAATAATTTAGGAGCTTTAAGTGTGATAATTAATTCTGATTGTTTATTTCGAGTGAAGGAGTGCGCGTGTGTACACATTTAAATATGCACCTTATAAATTATGGCCATAAACCCATTGACTTATCAATTTTTGTTTATAGTGGAATATTTGAGAACTTATTGTACTTATCATAACATAGTAAACTATGTTGTGTTTATGTTATCGACATGTCTTAATTTAAACTACCTGTCTCGGCATTATTGTCGTCTGCAAGTCTCAAGTCACTGCATGACGTATGCTGATCCATAAATCTTTTGAAAGTAAGCCAATACTTAAAGATAAGTATTCAATATATTTGAATGTTATTATTTATTTTGTTTTTTGTGCATGTATGTGCTATACGTGCCTACTCGACACTCTAAAGATGTTGACATTGCGGAGGAGAGAAATTGGCCAATTCCAAATCCTTTATATTAATAACAGGAATTCCAAGTAGAGGTACTATTTTCAATATCCTTTTTTGACAGATCACACGTGAGTCGTGTCAAGCTGTTATGTTGTTTTTGTTCAGTATTGTTTTGGCATTTCATCAAGGAAAGACTTACGCCTGAACAACGTTTAACAATCGCTCAACTTTATTACGAAATTTCACGTTCTGTAAAGAATGTGTTTCGCGCGCTTCTTTCAACTTTAGGTCAACATAATCGAAGACAGTGGATAGTCGATTCGATGCCGTTCGCAGCAACTTGGACTGTCGTAAGGAATTATTTGGTGCATTTTACGTCGAGATCTTAAATTGAAAGCTTACAAAATACAGCTTGTGCAAGAACTAAAGCCGCTCGACTTCGCTCTGTGGGCTCTTGAAAGGTTCCATAAACATCCGACGTTCTCGAGCCAAATGTTGATGCCTGAAATGGAAGTGCGTGATCTCGGCGACATTTGGCTTGAACAAGATGGCACCACTTCCCACACATCGTATCAATCAATGAACTTATTTAGGGAACACTTCGATGAGTAAATACTTTCACATTTTGAACCGGTCGATTGAACAGCAACATAGTGTAATATTTGTCAACAGAATTCTTCCTGTGAGCATGTGTAAAGTCGAAAGCCTATGCCGACAATCCCGCTTCGGTTCAAGCCTTGGAGCAAAACATCACGCATGTCATTCGCGTCATCAAAAACTGAACTCAACGGATGGACCATTTGAGACGTAGCCACGGCCACAATTTGAAAGAGAAAATATAAAAAAATAAATGCCAAAGAACGTTATTTCGAATTATAATAAACATATGTATTCCATGAAGTTTGAAGTTTTTGTGTTTTTTCCAAAAAAAAAAAAAATACGGAACCTCGAAATGGGTCACTCTTTATAATGCTGGTAATTAAACAAAGATGTGTTGCTTTTTTGGCATAAAGGGTTAAAGAAAAGTTATAGTAGAGTAGTTACTTTCAAAAAGAGATTTAAAGCCGCCTTTGAAGGCCACATAGTGTAAAGGGATTTGGACATAGCGATATACTGAACTAAACAAATTTCGATAAATCAGAATCCTTCCAATGTTGAATTTTAATAGTCACTCTAAGGAGAAGATACCCACTAGACAAGAATGGAGAAGTAGTTTAAAAGGAGAAGATGTTATAAATCAATCTATGCCAACGGTTGTTGAGCCCGAAAAGCTGCATTCATAGCTAACTATCTATTCAAAGTTTAGATACCGTCATTAAATATGGCATCATGTGTGTAAGCCTTCTCGTTCTTCCGTGGAATCGTATCTCATTTAAAGGGATGAGTCGCACTTAAGTTGGTACAGAGGTTTTAAGGGTTAATTGTTACTATATACTTGTATACCTGATAAATATTTATTAGCGGAGGTATTAGAGGGCGTTTCCCCTTAAAGGGATAGGTAGCAGAGTGGTCAAAAACTAGAATTGGATAATATTTTATGCTCTCGCAATATAATGGTTATGTTCACCTAATGGTCGTTCGCATCTTCTAAAATTAATCGAGGTAGGTATAAGGTTGAAAATATATATATAAATGATCAGGATGACGAAAGAAGTTGAAATACTGGTAACAGTGAGTCCATCCGTCTCTCCATCCAAGCTCTAGCTTGAGTAAAAATTCATTAAAGTTCAATATTGTATATGTATATGGGTACAATCGTACCATTCCCACGCCCACAAACCTCCTCCTCCTTTTGTACAGCGAATGGCAGTGGTTTGAGAACTATTAGAGGAATATCGACTGAAGCCATATCAACCAAATTTGCTCAGGGCAAATCTTTTCGCCAGCTCCTCCAACGAATGGATGAAATCTGTATATGTCTATGCGTACAATCGTACCATTCCCACGCCCACAAACCTCCTCCTCCTTTTGTACAGCGAATGGCAGTGGTTTGAGAACTATTAGAGGAATATCGACTGAAGCCATATCAACCAAATTTGCTCAGGGCAAATCTTTTCGCCAGTTCCTCCGACGAATGGATGAAATCGGTTCACTCCCCAAATAACGGTTACTTCACATATCACATGACACAGAATGGTCTCATAGAAGCCGGTGTCAAAATTGGCCAATATCGGAACCGATCATGCCTACTTCCCCTATAACAAATTTTAAATTAAATCTGTTTTTTCATTTTACAGTATACAAACCAAGCGCTAATAGAAGGTGTTTTCAGAAGGATCTCTTTAATTAGGTTTGCCATTTCATTTGCTGTGAATAGGAATCGCTATCGCTCAATGATAACCTGATATTTTTGGCTGAAATTGGATGATCTGGATTTGGAGAATAGATGGTTCCAACAGGACGGTGCTACGAGCCATACAGCGAATGTCCCAATCGATTTATTGAAAACCAAGTTGGTGAACGTGTTATCTCACGGAATGACCCAGTCAATTGGCCGCCTCGGTCGTGCGATTTGACGGCGTAAGACTATTTCTTTAACTCACCACTAAAAATTATAACAAGGAAGTAGATTCGAATAAACTGTTTTAATATAAAATTTTTAATTACCTGAAAATATGACTCTGGCTTTGAAATTCAAAACAAACAATCGGTTCATCCGACCTAAGCTGTTTTTTACTTATTTAGATTTCCCATAATTAAGACGGAATACCATGTTAATCATAAGGAAGAAGTGCCTATTACATACACCAGGTTACTTATTTGGTTTCATAGAATATGCTCAGAAAAAAAACACACGGAATTTAATTCTTCAACTGTATTTAATGCATAACCAAATCGATTCGATACAAAACTTAAGCAGAAATGCCAGTGTTGCTCTTAATCCAGTCCAAGTAGCTGGTCACACGGGTGAAGGCAGCTGGGTATCCTTTAGCGCAGCCGGCGCTAGCACCGAATGAAGTCAAACCGATCTGTACGCCCGAAGAGGTGTCGACCAATGGGCCACCAGAGTCACCATTGCAAGTGGAAACTCCACCGGTGGTCGAAATGCAAATGTTGGATGAAGTCACAATCGAAGTGCCGTAAACACTGGAGCAGACACTGTTGGCAACCACTGGCACGTAAGCGTATTGCAAATTAGTGGTCACACCAGTAGCTGAATCGCTGATTTTTCCCCAACCGGAGGCAACAGCTGTTGCACCAACATAGTTAGAGTAGGAGCTAGAGATGGCGGGCAAGCTGACGGGTTGTACTCTGCTGGAGTAGGAAACAGCTGAGATTTTGATGAGAGAAATATCGTTCTTCAGAGTGTTGGAGTTCCAGCCTGAGTGGATGATAATGTTGCTGCTGCTTACAGTAACTGTAATTTCGGCTGATGTACGAACGGTAGCACCCAAGTAGACAGTCACGGATTGAACACTGCAAATAAATTAGAAATAAATAAAAGGTACAAAACAATGAAATATTTTTAACTAACCCGTCAGTGCAGTGAGCAGCGGTAAGGACCCATTGGCTGCCAATCAAAGAACCACCACACCAGGCAGATGAGAGGGCGCTCAATTTCAATGAAAGTCCAACTTGGTACGGGAACTGACCGGCGGAAGCGGTTTGACCATTGGTAATGCGTCCTTCGAGGTTATCAGCCAACACTGGTACTTCCAATTGACGTTGGAAGAGTACTGGTGAAGCGTAGGCAGAAGCCAAGAGCAAAGTGAAAACTACTAGGAACTTCATGTTGTGACTCTGAAGAGTTACTGATAATTTCGCAGTTACTGGTTCCCTTTTTATATGAATATTGGGGCCGGTTATAAATTCGGAATAAGTTAGAGCTTTAACAGGTGTGATGTTTTGCGTAAATACTCCCTATAAATTATAGCAATAAACTTATTGACTTATAAATCTCTGATTAAATAGAAATATTTAAGAAGCTATTGCACAAAGCACACTATGCGAAATACTCACCATTTTTATCAATGAAAACTGAAAAGCACTGATTGACGTATGCGATTATCGGATGTCGAAACTAAATAATTTATAAAAAACGTTATTACCGATAGATCTGTTTATTTGTTCCACTGTATATATTAGTATTCGTAAGTAAGCGCAATCGTACCACTGCCGCGCCCACAAAACGCCATTTAAGGAAAACCTGTAAAGGGTCATAACTAAGCACTTAATTAAGATATAGGACTGTAATTTCGCGCGGGGGCAAATATTTTGTAAAATTAGGCATGGCCCTGCTCTCTAAAGGGTTAAATGTATATATCTTCAAAATCACTTACCCTAACTCAACAAAATTTGCTAAGAAGACCGTCTTGCTTCTTAATACAATGCGAAAATGGGTAAAATCAGGAAATACAGGATTTGTCCGGAAAGTAATAGGATACAATTCCATAAAAAACTTTAAAAATAGGCTGCTTCTGCGTCGATGCAGCGCTGCCACGCGATTTCCAAGCATTGAAAGCATCCTTCGCAATAGCCTTGAGAGCCGAGGTGCATGCTCTTTGTCCGTGATTACGTTATTTAAAAATTGTTAATATTTTCTTGGCATACTTCCACTTGCCGCAATTTCTGTCATTGAGCACTTTTGGGATCATCTTCGCGCACACTTTCCGCATGTTCAAGTCCTCCGTCACAATGTCATGAAACACAGATTTTGATAAATTTAACATATGGTTAATGAAACGAATATTTAGTTAACAGTTTAAGTTCATAACTTTGCGTACACGAGTCATATTGTCGGTGTTTGTCTTTCTTGCTTTGGTTTTTGGCTTGATCATATAAAACGGTTCTACACGACCACTTCTTCTCTGATCATATCCACGAGTGCGGTTGATGAGCTATTCGAGGTTTTGCTCTGTTTGTAAAACTAGTCTTGAAAGTACTTGTGCCCAGAAAACTCAGAAAGGCATAGGGATACTTCTTTCGTGGACATTGGAGTTAACGGATACCTTCGGGCAGAAGGCTTTCCAATAAAGCCATTTGCTTTATGCGCATTTTGACGAAAAGTCCTACTCCACTGGGGTAACTGAGAAATGCGGATAGTGGTTGGACCGCGCACTGCGAGGAGTCGTTGAAACTATTCCTCAATGCTTATTTTCCGTTGAACCATTTCGCTGAAGAAATGCCACTGGCGGAGTTTCGAGCTTATCTGAACACATTCAAAGATTTCAAGTCCCCGGACCCTGATGGTATCACACCGGAGAAACTGCAACGGACAGTCTAATTTCCATGCCCCCATCCAGGGTGATGTACCTTCCTCACGATTTTGGCTTTTTGTGGTTAATGACCTTCTCATAGAACTTGAAGAACGAGTCTGTCGGGTTATAGCCTACGCTGACGATGTTGTTCTTTTCGTCAAAGTAAAATTCTTAAAAGCCGTCTATGAAGTAACCGAAAGAGATCGTTGAGGACGAAACTACCGCACTACTGTAGCGTTTTTTAGACAGAAGTGGCTGCTAGCATGGTAGCACGAGATGTACTACTACGAGGAACAGCTTCTTTCAGTAAGGTAATCATTCACTTCGACAGCAGAGCGGCAATACTAGCACCGAACTCGCTAACTTTGTGCATAAAACTAGTCAAAGAGTTTCTGTCCTCATTAGAAATAACATCAAGCTACTTTATTATCAAACTTGTTCGGGTGTCTGGACACAGTGAAATCGCTGGCAACTGCAACGGCGATGAGCTTGTCTGATGGGCTCCTTACTGTGCTCACATTTGAATAAGACCGAGTTGGGTCTCTGTTGGCGTATTGCATTCCAGTACTCGCATGCGCTGATAATCTTGGCGAACGCTGGTTGCCAAAGTTGTATGGAGGAGGGTAAGTGGAAATATCTATGCACATTCTGCTCCATTGTTCAGCTTTTGTACCACTGAGACCGAAGCATCTCGGTAGTGAATGCATAACACTGGATATACTATAATATAATTTGATGTCATAATTATGTGAAATAGGACTACAAGTTTTCCCAGCTCTCATATACCAGCATTGATATTCCTTATTTTAACAAACATTATCCTGAATATGTCGGTCAAAGCGTGAGCTATATATTAATAAATTTCCGTGGAAGCATCGGTCCAGACTTTCTCCTAGTATGTGTGATATATTAATCTAATTAGATGAAAAGCTTTTCCCTGAAATTATGCTGCTTTCATAATGAGTATGAAAGAAATTGGTTCAATGCTGTTTTCCTCATATACCTATTTTATATTCAGTTTAAATCACATGTAATTATTATATTTTATAAAGGAATTGATTTTACTAAAAAAAATCTTGGACATGAAGCAAAAGATAGTAGTTGAACTAAGAGAGCCTACGACCTACTTATATTAAAAGTTATAAGATTGTTTCTTCAAATAATGAATTTTTTAATATACATTTCGAGAGTATCTCATCTTCTGTTCATCCGACCTAAACCGTTCCAGTACTTGCCAGTGTTGGTCTTAATCCAGTCCAAGTAGCTGGTCACACGGGTGAAGGCAGCTGGGTATCCTTTAGCGCAGCCGGCGCTAGCACCGAATGAAGTCAAACCGATCTGTACGCCTGAAGAGGTGTCGACCAATGGGCCACCAGAGTCACCATTGCAAGTGGATACTCCACCGGTGGTCGAAATGCAAATGTTGGATGAAGTCACAATCGAAGATCCATAAACATTGGAGCAGACACTGTTGGCAACCACTGGCACGTAAGCGTATTGCAAATTAGTGGTCACACCAGTAGCTGAATCGCTGATTTTTCCCCAACCGGAGGCAACAGCTGTTGCACCAACATAGTTAGAGTAGGAGCTAGAGATGGCGGGCAAGCTGACGGGTTGTACTCTGCTGGAGTAGGAAACAGCTGAGATTTTGATGAGAGAAATATCGTTCTTCAAAGTGTTGGAGTTCCAGCCTGAGTGGATGATAATGTTGCTGCTGCTTACGGTAACTGTAATTTCGGCTGATGTACGAACGGTAGCACCCAAGTAGACAGTCACGGATTGAACACTACAAAGAAATGAGAAATAAATAAAAGGTACAAAAATCATGAAATATTTTTAACTCACCCGTCAGTGCAGTGAGCAGCGGTAAGGACCCATTGGCTGCCAATCAAAGAACCACCACACCAGGCAGATGAGAGGGCGCTCAATTTCAATGAAAGTCCAACTTGGTACGGGAACTGACCGGCGGAAGCGGTTTGGCCATTGGTAATACGTCCTTCGAGGTTATCAGCCAACACTGGTACTTCCACTTGGCGTTGGAAGAGTACTGGTGAAGCGTAGGCGGAAGCCAAGAGCAAAGTGAAAACTACTAGGAACTTCATGTTGTGACTCTGAAGAGTTACTGATAATTTCACAGTTACTGGTTCCCTTTTTATATGAATATTGGCGGCCAGTTATAAATCCGGAATAAGTTAGGGCTTTGGTGGGAGTACTCCTTATAAATTATAGCAATAAACTCATTGACGTATAAATCTCTGATTAAATGGAAATATTCAAAAAGGTATTATACCAATCATAACATTGCAAATATTGCGAAATACTCACCGTTATTATCAATGAAAGCTGGAAATCACAGTCGTAACATAAATCAAAAGGTTCTTACCGATAAATCTGTTCATTTGTTTGACTGTTTCTTTCTTTATTATTTCTTGTAACGGTCAATAAGAAAGGTGTCTTAACGAATATAATTAACCAGAATTTCTCCAAAACATAATATATAGTATAATACTTTTCTTTACTTGTATATCGATTTTGGATATATTTGTACTCACAATGCATGAAACCATTAATATTTTTGCTCGTTTAGCTCTCGTTGTTCTTTTTAAATCACAAAGATATTTGTACTTGTATTAAGTCAGTTGTGTTTTGAAAATATAAGAATACATCCAAGATGTCAGACAAACACATTTCGTCGACTTATATTTCAATAAAACTGGTGTTATAATTTTGACAACTTGACTATCTCTTTTTAAGGATCAGCAGTAATCTGCTAACATGTTGGGATCTCATCAATGTTGATATCATTTTTCAATCACTTTAGATCCTGATATAACTGCTCGCTTTGTTCCTTACTGTATGTTCGTATGTTATACGAAAATTTATTTAGATGATTGCGGATATATTTTCGCTTGATATTTATATTTGTATCTAAGAAAAGTTTGTCCACGTTTATTTCTCACTTTCTTTGTAGTCAGCATCTAACTTTTTCTTATTCAGCTTCGGAAATATTCAGCATACATTTTTTTTAGAACTGTGTAATAAAGCATGATCCAGTTCGAGGTTCTCAAATTTAATGGGGAATTTTTTTGTCATTCTAAGACCATTCTTAGGCATGTATTTTTTGAGGATTATCTCTTACAAATATTGCGCCTCAGATGGTCGTCGATTCCAATTATCGATGACTCGTTCGAGCATTTCGACTGGTAGCTGCCGAATGATATGCGTTATGTTTTGCTCCAAGACCTGAATCGAAGTGGGATTGTCCATATAGACTTTACAATTTCCACATCCCACAGGAAAGAAAAACTATCTCCTCTCCGAAGTGTCGTCTCAATAAATCCATTGATTGATGCGATGATTGGGAAGTAGCGCCGCCTTTTCGAAACCAAATTTAGCCGAGATTGTCGGGTCTTTTTGGCTCATAGATTGAAGCGAAGTCGTTTGGGAAGGTCAACCGGCTTCAGTTCTTGCACAATTTAAGACCTCGATGTAAACTACGCCAAGTTGTTCCATACGTTAGTCCGAGTTGCTACAAACGGCGCCGAATCGACTCGCCATGGTCTTCGTGTACATTCTCAGTTACGGCTTCTATATTTTCTTTACTCGAATGTTATCCAATAATGAATGCTGGGTCTCAGGATGGATGATGGTGTTGCGAATAGTACGTGGCGTAGGCCGATTATGTTAACCATAAGTTGAGCGAAGCGCGCTAAACACCTTTACAGAATAAAACTGAACTGATCTTTTAAACACAAGTTATTGAAAAAAGGGCCTTTACTTGAATCATCCGTGTTGTTGTAAGATGTATCTAGTAGTTATTCACCCAATTAAACTAATATAGGAAAAAAGTAAAAAAGATCGGAGAAGTGCCATTCAATGCAATATTTGATATTTAAATTTCCTTTCCTTAAACTTTAAGTTCTAACCGAAGGAATGCCGGTAATAAGCGGTTCAGACTTGCAGACATCTGCGTTTGATTAAAAATGAGATTGTCATCATTGGAGGGAGTATAAATCTTTCGCGAACAGTTTTATGAATTAGCGCAGTCTAATCGAATAGGTCATATAATTTTTAATAAATTGTGCCATAACATAATCTCTCTAGAACACTGCAATTGCTTAGTTATGTAAATAGTTTTTCCAAAAATTATCAATCATTGATAAGCGAGTATGTGCCTTCGAACTCAAATCCGTTAACTTATCAACACACATTTATATATATGTACTATTTATATATTTGTATTATACATATTTATATTCATTCATAGACGTATAAATACTTGAAGTCAATACACAACAATGATATAGGTTATTTCGCAACGTTACGTCATACATGAAACGAACTGTTAAATTTTCATCTACCACATATCCTTTATACCTGGACTTTGAATGTAAAAAAAGCGATAAATACTCTTTTGCAAAAGATAATAAGGCATTACATAACATTTCTGCGGCATTTATGTATGCATAATCCGGTCTAAAGCACCGATAATTATCTACAATGTAGAATTACATACATGTCGGCTTATATCTAGATTGTTTAGCTAACCCCCTTGAGTTCCTCTATAAGTTATGTTTAATTTTTACGAAGTTTCTTTTCTTCAGGTCTTGACATTTATAAAAAAGATTGAGACATTTTCAGTTTCGGCGTTCATTTAAAAACCTATGAAATGCTATAAGGGGTATATTTATATAAACAAATATATATCTCAATTGCAAATTTAAAGAGGGTAATAAATATAACTCTCCGTATGTCCGCCATTTTAAGAAAAAGTTAAGATAGATTAGACTGCGTTCACACACGGGCTCTTTTGTGGCTATTTATCAGCAAATGACATTTTGATGGCGCTCATTGTTTTCACACGAGCGACATGAGTCAATTTTCTGCATTCTCTTTCATATCTTATGGGATAGATAGATTACACAAAAATAACTTTGATTAGCTCATTTATATCCCAATCATTCTTTTTTAAAATATTTCTGTATATTAAAAAAATAGTTGCTAAAATTCAATTTCCGAACATATTTCAAATATGAAAAGGAAAGTCGAATTCGGTGATAGCGAACTTTAGTGTGAAAGAACACGCGAACACGAGCGACATGGTCCCTTCTTCTTTCTTCAACGTCCTACAAAAAAAACAGTTGGAGCGTCAAAAGAGTGCGTGTGTGAACAGGCTCCCCGCGAAAAAGAGTTGTTTTCGAATAATCTTAGTTCCAGAGTGTGTAATATGCGAGCGTATATGTACAACGTTCAGTTATGCCTGAATTTTATCTCACCTCAATTATTGAACGGTAGATCATATCGTAAATGGAAGTTTGGCTAACTGTTAATTGATAAGTTAAAAAATACGTGCTGTTTGAAAAAACGTCAACTAATCGAAAGTCATTATTTACACTTAGTTGTTATACTCTTCAATTTGATTAAGGGGATATTCTGGTCTAGAAGCATGAATTTCAGGTAATTTTTAAAGTGTCGTAAAGAAAAGCAATTACTATTTTTCACATCAATTTTTTATTAGTTATTTTTTAATTTTAGAAGAGTACAGAAAAAAGTTAAAAACTAAAAAAAATTGAAAATTTCCACGTAACCATACCCATGATTTCAACCCTCCTAGTTATCTGAAACCAAAAAAAAAAAAATTATTAATCTAGAATAATGTCGCAATGGCCGGAACTACGGAAAAGTGGGAAAAAAATTGTATCACAAAATGGCGACTGCTTAAAAAAAAAGTGTTTTTGTATCACTTTTCTGACTATTTCGATTTTTTTTTAAAGAATAAAAATAAAAATTTGGGGATGGGGCTAGTTTCAACCATAGACAAGCCTATAAAGAAGACTCTATAAAAGTTTCAAGTAAATCGGTCCAGTAGAACCTGAGAAATCGTGGGTATCGTTCCGAAAAAGTCTGTTTTGAGAAAAACGCGTTTAAAGTTTCCCTAATGTCTTTTGTTCGATTAGTTTCGGCCGAACCATTTTTTCCAACATTTCAAAGTGAGATTTGAATTTCTCTACCAGATAGTAAGAAACTGTATGGCGAAAGACTTTCAAGTTACAATTAACAGCTCATACTCGGAGAGACGTTCTGAGGGGTGTCTACAAACGTATTTCTGAGAGTACTAAGCGAAAACAAAAATCGTTTTTTTCTGACCCACCTTAGTGTGGGCGCCACTTCAACATATTTTTTACTGAGGATGATAGGCAGATCAATGAATTAAAATCACGCACTGATTCGATTGAAGTACTTTGATTTACACATAAAACAATGCCGATTACTTCGTGGAAGATAACTGATTACTATTTGGTGGTGTACTATAAACGCTTGGTTAAAAGCATTTAAAGAATAAATTTTAGGAATTCTCAATCTAATCAATTCTCCACCTCCTAATTTGAGTTTAAATTCAATTAATATCGCTTAGCATGGCCCATACGAGATAGTGCCCCAATTATCAATTGGTGAATCTCTGAAATTTAATTTCATTATATCTCCGTTTTGCCACTTGAGGTAATTGGATGATATGATAGTAGCGAAATAACTGACTATAAAGTTCAATGCTCGGGTGGAGAAAACATTATTCTTATTACGGTCGTTTCGGCAATATGAAGTTCTTCATCGTCTTTGCTTTATGTATCGCGGCAGCGTCCGCCTACACTGTCGGCAGCCCAGTTTTGGCTTCTACCGATGGTATTAATGGTCGCATTACCAACGGTGAACGTGCTGCTGCGGGTCAATTCCCCTACCAGGTTGGACTTTCATTGAAAAAGAGTATTTTCTCTTCGTCCTGGTGCGGTGGTTCTTTGATCTCATCGGAATGGGTATTGACAGCTGCTCACTGCACTGACGGGTAAGACATAATATATAATAACCAGAAGAACTGAATGACAGTCGTGCATGGTTTTATATCCAGACTATTTAGAATAATTCCCAGTCTATTTTGTGGCATCATTAATGCTAATATTATAAAAAATAATTTAAATTTCACTAAATTCTTGTGTTCTTTTCATTGTAGTATTTCCGAAATTACTGTTTACCTGGGCGCCACTGTACGCACATCACCTGAAGTTAAACACACTGTTTCCAAAGATAAAGTCATCATTCATTCTGACTGGAATTCGAAGAAGATCGTAAATGATATCTCACTCATCCGCATACCAGCCACTTCCTTCACCAGCAAAATCAGCGCCGTCAAACTACCAAGCATCGCCAGCACCTACTCATCGTACAGTGGTGATCGCGTTGTTGCCTCCGGTTGGGGCCTTACTTCCGATTCCGCCAGCTCTGTCTCTAGCAATTTGATGTATGCCACCTTAGAAATTGTTGCTAACACAGTTTGCTCTAGAATCTATGGCACTTCATCAGTGAAGGCTTCAAATATTTGCGTTAGTACACCAAACGGTGTTTCGACCTGCAGTGGTGATTCGGGTGGCCCATTGGTTTTGGAATCGTCCAAGATTCAAGTTGGTTTAACTTCGTATGGTGCTGCTGATGGCTGCGAATTGGGTTACCCAGCTGCCTTCACCCGTATTACCAGCTACTTGGATTGGATCAAGGAGCACTCTGGTGTCGAACACTAAAGTACTAACAAGTATTAATATACTTGTATTTTTGTTGTGTACCTTAGGTGGTTATATTAAAGTTGATTAATTAAATTTGCTCTTTCGATTCTAAATATGTGTTCTTACTGAGTTAAACATAAGTACAAGCTTATTGTTGAAAGGATATTATACTTAAAGGAGTACAATTTTTGATTGAGATCAGAAGTTATCAATCGTACATGTTAGTATTAAACTTCCGCTGTTTGCTAATATTGAATTTTTTCGGAATCCTCATCTCTTCAAAAATGTCGCACCTCTTAAGGGGTTACATCGGCTTACGGGTTTCAAAAAATGGAATTTTTTTATTACCTTATTAAGTTATACAACACATTATAGAGGTGTGTCCTAAATTTTCTAGTTGATTCGAGTAATAGTTTCGGAGACACAGCCTTGAGAACTTGTGCGCTCGAGGGCAGCTACACTAACTGTGTTTTTGAAGTCGGCTGGCAATATTTCACGAGAACTACTCAACCGATCTTCATGAAATTTTACAAAGGTCTTTGTAGAATTCTTGAAGACTTAGACGAAAGATGTTTTTTCCGATTACAACTATTTCGAAAAGAAGTCGCGAAATGTTCACTAAAATTTTCATTTTTTTGTAAAAATGTCTGCCAAAAATCCAATGTTTATTTTTTTTACTTCGTCCAAGTTCTAAGATAAGGTTTTAACTAAAACACGTATTTTTTCACTTCAGATGATCCTGTAAGGAGGAAATGGCGTCGCAGGGGCTGCGTTTAAAATAGTTTTTTCCAAAAATTTAAGAATTTCTTTGTTAATAGTGTATTTTTGTAAAAATAAAAAATTCGAATAAAATATTTCGTTTTTTATTTGAGAAAAAAACTGTTGAAAAAAGGTTTTTTTTTTTACCAGAGGAATTAATACATCAGCTTTTGAAGCATACTTTTAGGCATTCACTTATATGAGAAAAAAGAAAGTTAAATTGATAACATGGTCAATAGGAACGGTAAATAATTTAGCTGCTTGGTAATATTATGGATACTTCCATACCTTTTGAATTTATTTATACAATAATATATGTATAGTATTTATACCTTTGGGCAGGGGTAAGTTTGCCACAAAGTCATTGAAGTTACTCAATTGTTGGAATTGCCGATATCGGACGGCTGCCATACAAAGTGAATTGTCAAAATCAAATCCTTGTATAGAAATATTTTTTACTTGAAAAGATATCTTTGCAAAATTTGGAATTTATTATAGTCCAAGGTAAGGCTACAACATATGAAAATAATTGGCAGATCTGATCACTATGTCATATAGCTGTCATGCAAACTGATCGTTCAAAATCAAGTTCTTATTTGAAAACTTTTTTATTTGCAAAAGACTTAAGAGTATAAATAGACAAAATTACAACTAAGAAAAAGAAGAATTTCTAAATATTATATATAAACTAAACAAAAATCTTTTTTGCTTGAAAGGTCATTATGAATGTATGAAGACACAGTTAAGCGAGGGTAAGGACCCGCCCATGTTCCGACTTTACGCTAATTAAACCTTCTATCCATATCCATATTTAGTTGTACTAACTATTACCCAACATAGTGGGTAAGTGGAAACAATTTGGGCTTAAATCAGCTTGCCAGTTCGCTAGGGGTGCTTCCTCACTTACTTCCTACCGAAGCCACAAAATTATGTTATAAATCAATAAAAACTGAAGTGTCGCAGTAAAAATGTTAGCGCTAATGATTGTTTATTATTATAATCTGTAAACAACTCTTCTTAACTTTGTTCTTTTTGTTTTATTTATAAATTACGATTTAATCGGGATACGCTGAAAGACGTGACAGTAAAAATATTGATACACTGTTATCGGTTTGGTTCAAAGTGATTAGATAACAAACGTCGTGAATGAAATTAATAAATTATATTTCCATAAATTGAAATCAAGGCCAATAAATGTAAGGTTGAGAGAAAAAATAGATATACTCGCATCAACCATCTGTTGTCTGACGTCATATTTCCGGCGAGACAAATAATATTATTATGATACAGAGCTTGAAAATCGCCGTATTGGCATCAGAAAGATAGCAGAGGATATCATCAACCCTCACGGATCGACTCAACACATTTTGATTAATGTTTTGGGTGAAGAGAGTCAACTGTAGACCCATGCTTGTCAACATAATTGAGCACGCTGCACCCATCAAACTATCAAACGCATTATTACTGGTGACGAGGCGCAGGATCTTATCAATGGCCTTCTATAAGGTCAAAATTACATATAATTATACTGTTCTTGTTTAAACTAAAAGCAACTCAACTATAAAAATTTGATTTATTAACGCGCAAGTCAAAACAAACTGATATGTTATACGGAAAGCCCTTCAACGCCTTAGTTGACATATGCTTCCTGGTCTGCTATATAAACTGAAAATTTTCGAAATCTTGTTATAGTTCTTTTTTTTACTAATCGGGTAGCACAATGAAATCCATAATTTGTTTATCATTCATCTTGGCGGTTGCCTCAGCTTATGAGCTTCGTGCAGAAGAAATGTATGAGCGTGGACTCTACGTACCTGTGGTGAGTGAGGTGATTGATGGACGCATTACAAATGGAAAAAATGCAACCACGAATCAATTTCCTTACCAAGTTGGTCTGCTGTTGAAAACCGATAACGGTACGAAATGGTGTGGTGGTTCGTTGATTGGTCAAAACTGGGTTCTTTCTGCTGCTCATTGCATTGAAACGTAAGCGCTTATTGTAAACACCGTTATGAGTTTCCACTCTGTAATTAAGACATAAATGTAAATTTTTTTCCTTAACAGTGTCACCTCTGTAAAGGTTTGTCTTGGTGCCACTGTGCGTACTAGTCCAGCTATTATATACAATGTCAGCAGAAGTGACATCATTGTCCATCCCAGCTGGGATAAGAAAACCACTCAAAATGATATTTCACTCATTCGCATCCCGAGCGTTAACTACACGGCCGCTATTCAGCCTGTTGCGCTTCCGAAGATTGCTTCATCATACCCAACTTATGATGGCGAAAGCGTTATCGCCTCCGGCTGGGGTCGTACCTCTGACACTTCGAACAGCCCTGCTTCCATATTGCAATATGCCAACATGACCGTTATCTCCAATGCCGTGTGTAAGGAGTCCTATAACGGTATTTCAGCAAGCAACATTTGTACTGCCACAACCGGTGGTATCTCCACCTGCAATGGTGATTCCGGCGGTCCATTAGTATTGGCATCCAGCAAAGTACAAGTCGGTCTGACGTCATTCATCTCTGGTGCGGGTTGTGCTTTGGGTTACCCAGCAGCATTTACCCGTCTTACCAGCTACTTGGACTGGATTCTAGAAGAAACCGGTATTTCTGGTTGAAAATGCACGCAAATAGATGTAAATTGTTTTACTATTTAAATAAAATATAAGTAGAAAAAATATATAAATCCAAAGATGTATTAATTTTGTGAGAATTCTATTCTCAACTGTAGCATAGTCAGTAAGGTGATACAGTAAATGGCTGTGAATCGACATATATTTTGCTTATGAATGAAAAAGCTTACTTGTTATTGGCTGTCTTCTATTCGCCATTTCTCTGATCGCATATTATTGAGCGCTGCTTTCTGGTAAAAAAATTACATGTGAAAGTAACAACAAAGTTATCGATGAATAGATAAGAGTATGCGGATAACTCATGGAAGTGCTTTAACCGATGTCTTCAATATTACCAAATTTTGGTTTTCATGTTTTAGATCAGTTTAACTATCATGAATAGCTCAAAGGACAAATTAAAATAAACATTTTCTCTGTTTTGAGTTAAGTATTGTATTTATAACGGGTGATTTTTTTGAGGTTAGGATTTTCATGCATTAGTATTTGACAGATCACGTGGGATTTCAGACATGGTGTCAAAGAGAAAGATGCTCAGTATGCTTTGACATTTCATCATGAATAGACTTACTAACGAGCAACGCTTGCAAATCATTGAATTTTATTACCAAAATCAGTGTTCGGTTCGAAATGTGTTTTATCGACAAATTTTGTTCAGCGATGAGGCTCATTTCTGGTTGAATGGCTACGTAAATAAGCAAAATTGCCGCATTTGGGGTGAAGAGCAACCAGAAGCCGTTCAAGAACTGCCCATGCATCCCGAAAAATGCACTGTTTGGTGTGGTTTGTACGCTGGTGGAATCATTGGACCGTATTTTTTCAAAGATGCTGTTGGACGCAACGTTACGGTGAATGGCGATCGCTATCGTTCGATGCTAACAAACTTTTTGTTGCCAAAAATGGAAGAACTGAACTTGGTTGACATGTGGTTTCAACAAGATGGCGCTACATGCCACACAGCCATTTTGAGGGAAAACTTCGGACAACAATTCATCTCAAGAAATGGACCCGTAAGTTGGCCACCAAGATCATGCGATTTAACGCCTTTAGACTATTTTTTGTGGGGCTACGTCAAGTCTAAAGTCTACAGAAATAAGCCAGCAACTATTCCAGCTTTGGAAGACAACATTTCCGAAGAAATTCGGGCTATTCCGGCCGAAATGCTCGAAAAAGTTGCCCAAAATTGGACTTTCCGAATGGACCACCTAAGACGCAGCCGCGGTCAACATTTAAATGAAATTATCTTCAAAAAGTAAATGTCATGAACCAATCTAACGTTTCAAATAAAGAACCGATGAGATTTTGCAAATTTTATGCGTTTTTTTTTTAAAAAAAGTTATCAAGCTCTTAAAAAATCACCCTTTAAAAGCTTAAGACTTATGATCAATTATAATGGTTCATAAAAAATAAATCTTAGAGTTTTAGCGCTGGAATCGCTCTATAGCTGCCCAAGGGGACTACTTTCAACGGGATGGCAGAGTCGTAGAATCATGTTCAAATATACGGTTTTTATGGACTCAGACTCCTTGCTTAATTGTCATCCCTCGTACGCATGTGTCAGAGAACATGCTAGCGCCAGGTTACACCAAAATGACCGGCTGTTTGTATGAATGTCTCGCATAGTTCTTCGATTTGCTACTCTTGGCGAATCAAAGCTATTATATCCATAGAACAAATTTTACATTTTTTCAAATTTTCATTTTAATTTTTTTTAATTGCAAGTAAGCTCAACTCCATAGAAATTTTGCTTCGTTGATGACTACAATAGTCAGAGCTTTGATGTTCTTACAACTCAAAATTTTTATAATTCCTATTACAACCCAATAGTTCCAATAGTTGACTTCAGTTCGGCTATCGTTATATCGATAAGATATCAAATGTTTTAAGTTTTTCAGGTTAAATCCTTTTGTTGACTTAGTTTTGTTGCTAAAACTCAAAATAATGCAACATTTTCAGCAACTTTTTCTCATATAAAAAAGGCCGATTAGTTGCGGAATTTATGTTGTAAACTGTTTCAAAGGATTTTCTGTTCATACACACTCAATTTAGATTAACCAATTAGTGTCAGCTGACAGCAGATGATCGTTTGTGCGTAATCACCAACTTTTAAGAATTGTTGAACTTTTCCAAAGAATAAAATGTAGGTTCCAACTGACCTTAAACTAAAAACAAAAGCTTGATACGTTGAGATAAGCTAGTTATAGTCATGGTCATTGGAAGTCACAAATCAAAAACAAATCTAAAGTTTTCTAACCTTCAGTTGATAGCGTCGAATTTAAATTTATAATCCTATTATATAATGTTTATAAGCAATAAATAAATAAAAAAAACATTTTAACTATTAAATCAATATTTTATTACCGATTAATAAATTAACCACCAAATTTATTGGCAATTACCCACTAATTGACGTTTAGCTAAAAGCGTTTCATCTAAATGTGTATCGATTTCCCATGAGTTATTTACTTCCTATCAAAGAAGAATCATACCAATAAATTTAACATAATAAAACATGCCACTAAATTACTACCGGATAGTGGATCGGTATTATCAGTGACGACATAATACCTCCGAGTGATATCGCAAGTGTTCCAGGAAAAGTGGAGTGAGAACTATAATTTTTAACATGTTAATGATAGTTTTAGTAACGTACCGCTAAAATTTATGAATGCAGAACTCATACTAGGTCAAGTTTTGACTACTTTTGATATTGACTACTGTTAATGGCCTGGTGTGGTACCTCACAGATTGACAAAACAAGTAAATTTCAAATTAATTAATATACAATATATCAAAAATGTTATACATATGTATACTTCGATAGCATAAGTTTCGTCTGGTC